>NC_056743.1:1857869528-1857907028 GCF_019279795.1 Protopterus annectens | reverse complement strand
TGACATTAAACAGTGACATTACTCAACTGAAATGCATGCTGGTCAATTGACACATATGTGCTTTTTCATTAATTGCAATGTCAACCTTGAGATACAGTAAGTCAAATGTGTTATACACAATGTCCTCTAATAATAGGGCAGGTGATGGTGCCTGTGATCTGAGGGAGAACTTGCACTGGATCATGATGCTAACTTGCTGTGATGATGTCACCTACTGGAGGCAGGTGATCCTACAGACACTGATATCACAGTGCTGCATGACTGGGAGCTTGAATGACAGGCTCTGCTATGTGTGGATGAATGCTGATAAGGCCTACATGACGTCTACTTTCCTGAGAAGTAGATGGAGTATGACATGATAGGACTTCAGCGTCTGCACAGTACCCTGTCCTCATCCACTTTTATCACTGACTCCTATTTAAGTCTGGTAGGGACCGATCTGAGTATGTATGGATGCAGTAATGGCTGCTGTTTGTGCCATTACACTGCTCATGAGTGTGACCATGGCAGGCAGTATCCCTACTGTCTACCATTTAGTGTATGTATACCCTGCAGCACTCTTGGCCATCTTTAGATGACTCTCTGTGGCAGTGAACTGAGCCTAAACAAGGTCATAGCATATTTACACTGGCAGCCAATGCTTTTTGTGTTTCTGGAGGTAGCTGTTACATGTCCCTGCATATGACACCCCATTGCACAGATGTTACAGTGGACACTATTATCTCTGAAATCATGCCATCCTCCAGAAGGTGTTCCTGTGGTTGAGGATATACTGGTGTTGAAGTACCTATATTCTCTGACTCTGAGCCTGCAAGGTAATATCCCCATGCACTTGAATTTGAGATCCTGTGTCACTACTTGCAGCATCTTCTAACAGTCAATTTCATTGATAAAAGCAATGTATCACCAAATGCAGGTTATTAATAAACTTCACTTAGAAAACAATAATATGAGAGCAATACTTCAAAAATCATGCTTCCATAAGTTACTAATGCAAGACCATAATGACAATTATACAATTCAGGTGAAAACATTAAACTGCATAAGCAAATCTATATTTAAGAACATGACAAAGTAATGCATTAATCACTGATTTCCCTTGCCATACCAACACCATTGCTACATATTCAATTAAAAAAATGATCTCCATGTCACTGTTGAAATGCAACTAGTAAACATAACATGACAAAAGTATCACTTTCAGCCAATATAGCTGGATGGGTTGGATATGACAATGTCACGCCTTAGAAGGTGTTCTTTCCACCATCTGATCCTCTGTGCTGTTGGTACATTCACCTTTTTGGTTCTGGCACTTTGAAAGATGGCAGCACCTGTGAAAGCATGAGTTCAAGCTCCAGACTAGTAACACAAAGCTACTAAGATCATGGTCTACCTCTTGCCACAGTAATACCTGCAGAAAATTCAAAATGCAGAGGCTGTTAATAGGTGAAAGAAGACTGACATCTGGCAGGAGTTGGGTGACCACCCGTCACCCCTGACAGGGATCACCTGCTCTGGGCACCAGTGTCAGCACTAGTATGATGACCTGTAGACGTAGAGGCCTGACCAGCTGTCTGAGTGGGTTTCCTAGATTAGGGCAAGAAAGCCAGAGTTCTACAGTAAGTATTTCAATATTTTACCTTTTCATCTTAATTTACATAGCTTTTTTTAATGTCATATAAATGCAACTATCTGCAAGTAGAAACGTGTGTGTGAATTAAAAAGTATGTATATGTATGCAAAAAGTTAGAAGTAAACATAAACATAATTATAAACAAGTATTCTACTGGCAATTTGTTTATGTGGATACACCAATAAAATATGTGTATTCACATGTATGTAAATGAATATATACATACATATATGTGTGTGTGTGTGTGTGTGTGTGTGTGTGTGTGTGTGTGTGTGTGTGTGTGTGTGTGTGTGTGTTAGTAAACAAAGACTACAATCAGCATTGAAATTCTAAGTATGCAGGTGGTGCAGTGGTGCAGCGGTCAACATTGTCACCTCACAGCAAGAGGCTCTCCGGTTTGATTCTCAGCTAGGGTGCCTTCTGTGTGGAGGTTGTATGTTCACCCTGCGTTTGTGTGTTCGCTTTTGGTATAATACCTTTTTCAAATCATCAAAAGGTATTATACTGAAATTGCTTATCTAGTTTATGAGCCAGTGTGTTTATTTTATTTTATCTATCATCGTATTTTTTATTAAAGTTTTCAAGTTTCAAGTGTTTTTAAGTGGAACTGGTGGCCAAACCATTTGTTTTTGGATCTTTTTCATCCATGCACAAAAACAATGAAATAAGGTGAGCACAAAAGAAGCAAATACATTTCAATATTTCTGATCACGTAAAAGAACCAGAAAGTTTGCTTTTGAATGGGGGCTTCACCCCCCACACTGCCAGTGTGTTTATTTTATTTTATCTGTCATCATATCTTTTATCAAAGTTTCAAGTGTTTTTAAGTGGAATTGGTGGCAGAACCATTTGTTTTTGGAGTTTTATATTTTGATGCACTCTGTCTTTGGTGGTGCTACTTACTTCTTCTTTTTTTGGATGAAAAAGATCGCTGATGAAGTTGCACAATGCATTTCATGCAGAAATTCTATTGGCAATGACAAGAAATATAATCTTACAAATATACATGCACAAATAAACATATATATAATATATATCTCAATTTATATATATAGGTTCATAGGTAGGTACTGGGCTATCTGCCCGAAGGCATATATTAGCCCAGCCATGTTGTGCGGTATTCACTGCCCTTTGGTTAGTTTCCTAGGCCCTTGATCTAGCAGCTAGTACCCTTGGCCCCTATCTAGTAGAACTGTTGGTATGATCCCTGGTGTGAACTTTCTGTTACCCATCCACTCGTCAAGGTCCCTCTTGAAGAGTGATAGTGAGGGGCTCTGTCTTATGTAGATCAGGACCTTGTTCCATAGCAAGGGAAGTCTTTGCGAAGGGAATCTATCCCTCCAGCATGTTCTATTCAATGTTGTGCTGAGGTTTATATCCCTAGAGCGTGTAGCTCGAGTAGATTTGGTTTTGCTAAGATGGAGCATGTTCAACAGTTCTGGGTTGGACATGGCTTTGTATGTTAGACAGAGATCGCCTCTGAGAAGGTGGTATGCAACAGCGAAAAGCCTTCGTTTTTTCAATCATGCTGCATAGGGCAACTGTTTGAGGCCAGTAATCCTCCTAGTGAGGTACCTCTGTGGTCTCTCCAGCTGCTGGAGATGCCTAGCCAGGTACATTCCAATTGGTGCATTGTACTCAATAATGGGTCTGATGAGGGAAGAGTAGAGGGGCACCATTACATCCTTAGATCTTGATGTGAACCTTTCATGATCAGATGGGTCACATAGAAGGATTTTCTAGCCACTTTGGCAACATGGTTATCAAAGGAAAGCTGACTATCTACTTGGGTCCCTAGATCCCTTATTACTTCTTCAGATTTCAGGGGGTTACCTCCTATGTGGTAGTTCTTGGGTACTCTGTTTTTTTTCCAAAGGGTATTACTACGCATTTTTTAGCATTTAGCTTGAGACCATGGCTTTGACACCATGCATCAGTTTCATTTAGACCCTTCTGGAGGATATCCATGTCAGCCGGAGACTCTATTATAGCACCCAGTTTGCAGTCATCCGCAAACTTGGACAACCACAGCCCTTCAGTGCTTGCCTGTACTTCTGAGAAGTATATACCAAACAGGAGGGGTCCCAGGACAAAGTCCTGAGGCACACCACTTGTTACTGGTCTGGATTTGGACATAGATCCCGCTACTCTTACTTTGTGGGATTTGTCTGAGAGCCAGTTTGCAATCCATCTTGTGACGTAAGGGTTTATGTCCAGGTTGGTGAGTTTATCAATAATACCCGAATGGGGAATGGTATCAAATGCTTTAGCAAGGTCAAGGTAAGCCGTGTGTATCTCCTTTCCCTTATCTATAGCCTGAGTAACTGTCTCAAAGAAGTCCACCAGGTTCAGGAGGCATGATCTGCCCTTGACGAAGCCGAATTGTGTGAGGTCAAGTGTGTGGAGGTTCCCAATCTCTCCATTTATGAATTCCATAATGATTCGCTCCATTTCCTTACAGATCACACTGGTCAGGCTTATTGGTCGATAGTTCCCAGGGTCGGTTGTGGGCCCACCCTTGTGTAGCAGAACCACTGTTGCTGTGTGCCATTCTATGGGCACATATCCTGTCGAGAGGCTGAGACTGAACAGGGTATTCAGATGCGGGGTTAATTAATTTTGGAGCTCGCATATGACACAGCCCGGGACACCATCTGGTCTCATGGAGGCAGTGTTTTTAGCTTTAGATAGAGCCTTATTAACCAATGTATCAGTAATAATTGGGGTTACACAATCCCCTGGAATAGTAATAGGCCCTGTAGGTGGTGAGGGCAGGGAGAAATTTGCACTGAACCTGTCAGCCAAGATGTTGGCAATGTCAGTGGAGTCAGTGTATTTTGTTCCATTTTGTACTAGCTCAGAACAGACCTGATCATTGCCATTTAGGTTTTTGACATAACCATAGAAGGCCTTATGGTTATCTTTGGCATCCTTGGCAACTTTCTTTTCAAAACTGGCTTTAGTTGACTTGATGAGGGCCCTCAATTTCTTACTAATGCTGATCAGGGAAGATTTTTCTACTTGAGATTTGGCCTTTTTTTGTATAAGTCTCCTCCTTTTGTTGTATAGTTTGCTTATGGTCGGTGTCCACCAGACTGGTTTCTTCTTGCTTGAGGAAGGAGTCTTGGTTTTATTTGGGATAGCACAGTTCATGCAATCCTGAAGATGTATATAAAGTGCCTTGGTGTTGGATTCTGCATCATGGATATCATTGTCCTTCTGCAAGGGAATAGTGAAGCTTTCCACTTCTGATGCAAGTAGTTTGAAGTTTGCTTTGGATAGGTTTTTTTACTATGGTTTCTTTCACTGGGGGAGGTGGAGGGGTGAGGATGTCCAAGGTTATCAGTTTGTGGCCTGATCTGACCAGAGAGGGAGTGATAATGGGTGTGGTACAATGGGCGCCCATATTTGTGATGACAAAATCCAATATGTTGTCCCCTCTAGTGGGAGAACATACCAGTTGTTCAAGGGCATTTGAATTTATAAATTCTATGAACCGCTGGGCATAGGAGTTAGAACTTTGGTAGTTTGACCAGTCTATACCAGGGTAGTTAAAATCACCCAAAATTATGGTGTTGGGTAGGACCTTTATATTTTCCAATGCCTCAAGGAATGCTGAGTGATCATCTTGGGACATGGTGGACGATCTATAACAGGCTATGACTTGAAATGTGGTTCTGTCTGCTGTTAGTTGTGCATGTATGATCTCTGGGGCATCATGCTGCGCCACCAACCTGGAGATGTGGGTATCCTTGATGAATATGGATACACCTCTGCTCTTTGTACTGTGATCCAGTAACTGAGGCCAGAAGGTATGATATGAATTGTAACCTGGTAGTGCTGGGGTACTCTCTAGAGCCTTGAACCAGGTTTCTGTCACTGCACAAACATCAATTTTCTCCATACTGAGGAGTACCTCGAGTGCATGCATTTTGAGGTTGAGACTTCTGGCATTGTGTAGCATTACCCTTAGTTTTTGGTTACCTGTGCTGGTTACGGTGGTTGGTTTGTCCTTTGAGCCTTGCCTAAAAAAGGGACTATGGGGATAGTAAGAGCCTTGGCCAGTATTCAAAAGCCTAGGGGTGACAGGTGCAAACCATCTCTGGTGAAACAGCGAGGCTTGTCTATCATGTCATCCCAGGCAGACAGACACTGGATCCCCTTAGAATGACACCAGAAGCTTAGCCAATTGCTGAAATTGATCATTTTGTCTTTGTATTGTGGTATCATTCTAGGTGAAGGTAGTATGCTACTCAAGCTCACGGTCATACCAGCTTGGGCTACATGATCAGAGAGCTCCTCAATGTCTCTTTTCATGTAGTCCAGGGAGGTACGTCTTAGATCATTCACACCAACATATACAATGACAACGTCATACTTGTACTTGTTCTGGAGTGACCTAAGTGCCTGTGTTATGTGGTGTATCTTAGCACCTGACAGGCAGCTGACAGTAACCTTCTCCTTGTTCAGCCTGGTGAGTGGAACATCTGTGTGCCTTACTATAGAGTCTCCTATTACTAGCATGTTGGGTATGGTGTTTTGCCTTAGGGGCTGTCATGAGGCACACTGCTGAGGTGAATTATGTGTTTTCTGGCTTGTGTTTGGAGGTGCAGGTTGTTTGCGTGTCTGCTTTGGAGGGCACTATTTCTTTTTCAGATTGGTACCTAGTGCCTCCGAATATGTTTTTGTGTATTCATGTGTATGTTTTGCCGAAGCTTGTTTTGTAGATCCATGTGTGACTGGTGGTGTGATGCTAGTGTGTCTCTTCTCCTCTTGACTCTCTGTTACAGTAATGGGATGAGAGCGGTTAGCCTCCAGTTTGGATGTGTATTTGCATCTCTCACAAGTGTTTGAGTCTAGAGGTAAGAGGAGAGGGTTGACTGTATACATGAGGCAGTTGTGACATTGCCTCAGGATGCCCAATTCCACCAGATGAACTGGAGAGTACACCTGAAGCTGACCTCTGAACATGCTTTGAAAAGTAAATTTCACTTGTCCTGCGGACAGTCAAGGGTCTTATGCTGTAGTATAATAGTGCTGTGTAGGAGATTTGGAAAATAATAGTGCTGTCTAGGAGATTTGGACAAGTGCTGATTTGGGTTATGCATGTGTTGCAATAAGAGCAGTTGATCTGAAGCACTTGAGTTGAGACTTGCCTAGTTCTAAGGGAAAATTTGCAGTGCAGACTTTGTGGAGCCAGGAATAGTATACCCCAGCTAACCAGTGCTGCCCGACACTGTTCCGTGTGCAAGACCGCACAAAAAGAGAGTTGTAGGGTTTTAAGAGAGAGAGAGAGATCAAGGAGTTTGGAATTGACCCAAAATGGCCAATAAAACTACAGTTTCTAGGCAGTAACCACTCCTACAGGGACAGGCAGGGTGCTCAGTGTTAACCATTGCCACTGATGAACACAGAGACTTCCCTTTAGCCCAAGTAAGCACTGGCCTCCAAGAAACTTACAAACAGTTCAGAACAGCAACTCTGTAACTGAACTTTTTTAAATTATAGAAAGTGGGAAAATAGCAAGATTTTTTGTTTTTTTGTTTTTGTTTAAGGATAGCAGAGACACACACGTAGAAAACTAGTCAGAACAGTGCAATAAATGACCCCAACACATGTGTGCTAGGTCAGAGGCAGGTAAAATGCAATTTTAAGAAAAAATGATTTTAAATTAAGTGCAACACAAAAAATGCAATAAACAGGCTCTAGGTATGTTCTAAATACTGTTTCTATCACAGATATCAAGTTTTGCAAGCAAGAACATGCCAAAAAGTAGGCAGCAATGCAGTTTTTCTAAGAAATAAACTAATCTCACTGGATATTCACATCACGACCCCACCCCCTGCACAGAAAACCACAGTGAAAAACT
The DNA here is from genome assembly GCF_019279795.1 of Protopterus annectens. Taxonomy (NCBI): domain Eukaryota; kingdom Metazoa; phylum Chordata; order Ceratodontiformes; family Protopteridae; genus Protopterus; species Protopterus annectens. The sequence continues at coordinate 1,857,899,526 of NC_056743.1, read as the reverse complement.
TCTCTAAAGCAAATTTCACACTCCTCAAAACCGAGGTAGAATCCTTCAAAGCCCCCGGGCATGTGGAAAATAAGGCCCAGACCGCAGAATCCTTTATAAACGCATTCTATGAACACCTTCAGGAATACATGGATCATGCGATCCCAAATAAAAACAAGACCCAATCCTCCAAAGGCAGACGTCCTGTCTGGTGGACCCCAGCCATAAACAAACTATACAATAGAAGGAGGAAGCTACTAAATGATAGAGCAAAATCCCAAAAAGGGAAGGCATCACTGATCAGTATTAGCAAAAAACTACGGGCACCCATAAAATTGTCTAAGGCCAGCTTTGAGAGAAAAATTGCACAGGACACTAAGGATAATCACAAGGCTTTCTTTAGTTATGTTAGGAACCTGGGTGGTAATTCCCAGATATGCTCAGAATTAGTCCAAAATAACAAAAAATACACTGAACCCACAGACATGGCCAACATCCTAGCTGACAGGTTCAGCACAAACCCCCCCCCCACCAAAAGGGCAAATATCTATCCCAGCAGAGTGCTGCCCCCCGACATCTCAGATGCTCAGGTAAGAGCCGCCCTCTCCAAAGCAAAACACACAGCATTAATGGGACCAGATGGTGTCCTGGGCTGCGTCCTACATGAACTCCAAGAAGAGCTAAACCCAAACATAAAACTACTGTTCAATCTCAGTCTTACTACAGGATATGTGCCCAAAGAGTGGCAAACAGCAACAGTGGTCCCTCTCCATAAAGGTGGTGCCTCAACGGATCCTGGAAACTATCGCCCCATAAGTCTGACTAGCTTGGTCTGCAAAGCTATGGAAAGGATCATCATGGACCTCATGAATAAAGATATTGGGGACCTACAGACACTGGATCCTACCCAGTTCGGCTTTGTTAAGGGCAGATCCTGCCTCTTAAACCTGGTTGATTTCTTTGAAATAGTCACCAAGGCGAGTGACGAGGGGAAGGTGGTCCACACAGCCTACTTGGACCTCGCAAATGCCTTCGATACAATACCCCACTCGGGCATTATAGATAAGCTCACCAGCTTAAATAGAAACCCCTATGTCACTAGATGGACTGCAAACTGGCTCAAGGACAGAACCCACATGGTTAGAATTGCTGGAGCCATGTCAGACTCCAAACCAGTTACAAGTGGTGTCCCACAAGGCTCAGTCCTGGGACCTGTCTTGTTCGATATATATTTCCCGAAGGTACAGGCCAACACAGAAGGACTGTGGCTGACCAAGTTCGCAGATGACTGCAAACTGAGCGCCATAATCGACTCTCCAGCCGACACAAGCATCCTCCAAAAGGGCCTCATAGAAACAGACAACTGGTGCCAGAGCCATGGCCTCAATCTAAATGCCAAAAAGTGTATAGTCATCCCCTTTGGCAAAAACAAAGTGCCCACAAATTACCACATAGGTGGTAATCCATTAAGTACAGAAGAAGTAATTACGGACCTGGGGACCCAAGTTGATAGCAATCTCTCATTTGACAACCACGTGGCCAAAGTGGTTAGAAAAACATTTTATATAGCCCACCTAATCATGAAGGGATTCACATCTAGATCAGGGGAGGTCATCGTGCCTCTTTACTCATCCCTCATCAGGCCCATAATTGAGTATAATGCCCCTTTTGGGATGTACCTTACCAGACACCTGCAGCAACTGGAAAGACCCCAAAAGTACCTCACCAAGAGGATCAAAGGGCTCAAACAGATGCAATATGCTGCCTGGTTAAAGAAACTCCAGCTCTACTCAGTGGCATACCGCCTGTTCAGAGGCGATCTGTGCCTGACGTATAAAACCATGTCCAACCCGAAATTAATGGACATGCTGCACCTAAGAAAATCCAAATCCCATCGAGCTACGCGCTCGAGAGACTTGAACCTCAGCACTGAAATAAATAGGACATGCTGGAGGGACAGATTCATAACCCAGAGGCTCCCTTCACTCTGGAATAAAATCTCAGTCCAGGTTAGGCAGACTCCCTCATTGACTCTCTTCAAGAGGAATCTTGATGAGTGGATGGGAGAGCGTAGGTTTACCCCGGGTATCACTTCTGTGTCACTGTTAGACAGAGGCACAGTATACTAACCTCGAAAAAGGGCATAGCAAAATAAATTTAAAATGGGTGGCGAAAGCCAAACACATTCTGGCTAGGCTTATAAATGCCCTAGGGTAGATAGCCTAGTATGAACCTATGAACCTATGAAATAAATTAGAAGAAAATACTTAAAATCTCAAAAGTGGCTCCTTTCTTCTCTCAGCATTTTCTCCTCTTGGTAGGTACTTCAGCAACAACTATCAAAAAACACACCAGCAGAAGAAGCAGTCAAATTGGCTGAGACTGGTGTAAGCTGTAAAAGTGTTTCCTTTGAAAATATCACAACGGAAGGCTCAGATGGAGCTGTGGAGAATTGCAGGAGTGAGCAGAGTAATCGGAAGACCTATCCCAATGTACAAACTAGATCGGGGAGGAACCAGGGTAAGGCGAGTTATACTTCCACTTCGATGTCCAATTAAAAAAACCAAAAGCAAACTTGTTTTGTTCTCTGGAACGACAAACATTATCTAATTGGAATCACTTTGTTCATACTGATTTAGACTGTAAGACGACTTTGGAAGATGCCATTGGGACTGTTATTGAAAATGCTGGTGTTTCTTCTGCTAGTGATACTAATTCAGTTTGCAAAAATTTAAATGTCATTAATCTTTCCAGTTTGTGTTTGTCTGATGATATGTTTAGGGTTTTGTTAAAAGGCACTAAGTTTATACCCACACAGTTACCTTCACTAGCGGACTTAGTTGTGGACGTTAAAAGATTTGTCCGCAAATTGAATTTAAGGGTATACTTCTCTGAAGGACAGAAACATCTTCTAACTGAATGTAATATCTCACCAGATGACGACTTGATGTTAGATGAATGTGAAGATAGAAATGATGTGTCTGATTTTTCTGAAGAGGCCAATGTTCGTTTGGAAGAAAATTTTGGGGGGGGGGGTTATGGGCACATTGATGTCCCTTGTTTTTCAGGTGACAGTAATTTTATTCCTCCAAAATGTTCGCTGACTATAAATGCATTTGAGCATGTTGTTTGTTCTAAACTCGAAAGAGCACATAAAGATTTTTGTAGACAAAATAAGGAATTCAACTTAAACAAATGTGAATGGTTGGCCTTAAAAGAGTTGAGAACAAAATTGGATAAAGTAACCATTAAGCCAGCTGATAAAGGGGGTAATTGGGTACTGATGGATATTGATAAATGTGAATGTATTGTGAATACCTTGTTGGGAGAGGACATCTATGTAAAATTGAATAATAACCCTCTGAAACAGTATTCTGAAGAGTTGCGTGAACTATTAGAAAAGGGAGAAAGGTTAGGCTTCTTTACCAATAAAGACGTTAAAAAACTAACAGTTAAGGAACCTTGTCACCCATACATTTATATTATTCCAAAAATTCATAAAAGCATGACTAATCTACCAGGAAGGTCCATCATCTCTGGTATCGGCTCTTATGTAGAAAGACTAAATAAATTTTTGGATTTTCATCTTAAAAATATCTTCCTAAAGTTTGTTCCCATGTAAGAAATACCCAAGATATGTGTTTAGCATTACGTGGGGTAGAGTGGAAGGAAGATTATTATTGGGCAACGGTTGATGTTTCATCTTTATATACTAATATCAATATAAGATGGGGTTTAGAAGCCATGCAGAGGTTGATGGGTGAGGGACCACGCACCATGTTTTTGTTATGTCTGTTGGAGTTTAGTTTGGCACATAATTATTTTATGTGGAAGAAAGATTTCTTCTTACAAGTAAAGGGGACTGCTATGGGTGCAGCTTTTGCACCCACTTATGCAGTAATATATATGGGAGAATTTGAAAAAGAATTTATGTTTCAGAGTTTTTTCTTTTTGAATAATGTTGTCTTTTATAGACGTTACATTGATGATCTTATTTTTGTTTGTAAGGATGAGGTGTCCTTATTTGAACAGATCATGAAAAATTTGAATCAGAACACACATGGATTAAGGTTTATAGCACAATGTTCCTTATACAGCACATCATTTTTGGATGTAGAGTTCTATGTAGGGAAAGACAACTTAATACAATATAAACCTTTTAGGAAACCAACAGCGGTAAACAACTTTTTGCACGCAAGTAGTATGCATCCTCCCCATTTGATTAAGGCATTGCCTGAAGGGGAATTTAAGAGGATTTTAAGAAATACCTTGGACATAGATTTATGGGAAGAAGTCTGTGATGAAACTTTCAACAGACTCGTATCCAGAGGGTATGAGAGTGCTACACTTTTAGATATAAAAAATAGGTTGTGTAGAACTCGAAAAATGGAAGGACTCCAAATACAGGAATCCACGACAAATAAAAACACAAGCAGGTCCACCACAGAATAAAGGTGCAATAAGGCTAAGACCACGAACAGTTGCAGGAAGCAGTTTAATCCACAAATCCACAAATACAATGACTGAGCGCTTTCACCAGAAAACCTGGTATCTTCAGAGTCTTACAATTTAGTTACACCCAGCATAATCTTATATACATTCTTTGAAACCAATTAACCAATTAAGGATTCCTGAATTAATAGTTTCTCTTAAAAAGATACATTACAACAAACAAAACAAAATCACATATAAATGTAAATTTGAATGTAAAAATATATATATATAAAAATACATATGTAGACATCCTACCCTTATTAATAAACGTAAACCTAAAAATATATGTGAATAGGTATTTTTAACTTGATATAAGGCAAAATGTATGGTATAAATAACTATTGTATCTGAATATAATACACAAATATATGAATGTGCAATAAAAACTCTCACTTTACTACCCTATATAAATGTATATATGTGTACAAATGATTAAATAATTTGATACCATAATAAAATAATCTCTACATGTTGAATTAATGAGTGATGGATATTTATGGACACAATATAACAATTTCATAATTAGTATACTACAGCCATCAAAGTAAATCTCCAGCATAATAGAGACCTAAATAAAGTTGGCTCTGAATTTTAACAAGGGTTTTAAATAAATACTTTCATTAATCCCTGGGTATTTTGTAGCATTTAACCTAATCTGCAATTCCATCTCCCGAAGGGCTACAAGATTGTTAACATCACCATATGTATCCAGTTTAATTCTGTCTACTATAAAAAACAGAAACTTTTTAAATTGATGACAAGTCCTGGTGTGTAGAAAAAGGGCATTGTGGTCATCCTTTCTTCTAATAGAACCGCAATGTTCCCTAATTCTCTCTTTTAAACATCTTGTAGTCTTACCTACATAAAAAGCATCGCATGTCATGCACGAAGCAACATATACACAATTATTGGTAACACAATTGCAGCGTCCAGGACATGCAATTGTACGGCCATAACCTACTATTGTAAGATTTGAACCCACTGCTATGTATCTACACCATTTACAACAGCCACATCTACTCATTTGTGATCTCATAGAAGTGTCATTTTTCCTTTCCAAAATGTCCTTCAAATTGTTTCCCCTGCTAAACACTATTACAGGAGCATCACCCAAGATAGTTTTTAAGCTTTCACTTAAGAAATAATCCCATAAACTCTTTAAATTTGTACAAATTTCCATGGAGCTGTCATTATATTTCAAAATGAATTTAGGCCCAACCTTATCCATACCCACATTATTTTCTTCACTATTGGATCCAATCAAAACTGAATCTAAACCCCCTGTTTTCAAAATCGGGACATATTTGCTTCTCCTCTTCTTGTATACTTCTTTTTTAGTTTTAATTAATAGTGTTAACGGATAGCCCCTCTCCAAAAATAACTCAATGAGTGTATACATCTCATTTTTGAACACCTCATCATCACTAATTAACCTAGAGAGACGAACCATCTGGCCTTTGACCAAACCTCTCCTTTGGTGTATAGGATGACAACTGGTGTAATGTAACATAGAATTGGCATAACTAGGTTTCCTGTAAATGTTATTTACAAACCCCATTTCATTCTTAGAAATCCTGATGTCCAAAAAATTAGCATAATCACAACTCCAATTATATGTAAATTTTAAAAATCCAGAACAATTGTTTAAATAGTCTATGAATTCCCTAACACTGGCTTCGTCACCGTTCCATAGAATAAGTAGGTCATCAAGAAATCTATTATACGACAGTATGTTTTTATCAAATCTAGAATTGAGAATATGTTCTTTTTCCCAGGCTAATAGAACCAAATTAGCATAAACCGGGGCACACTTAGCGCCCATTGCTACCCCGGTTATCTGCTTGTACCTTTCCCCTTCAAATATGAAGAAATTGTTATTAAGTACCAGTTCCATGAGCCCATGACAGATTTCCAATTTCTCAATATCAAATCTCTTACTAGAATGTAAACTGTCGTAAAATAGCTCTAGACCCTCTAAATGGGGGATGACGGAAAATAAATTAACAACATCAATTGTTAGAAAGCCAAAATTACCCAATTTTGAAAAATTGACCGAATTCAGTCTTTCTAGACAGTGCCATGAATCCTTCAATATGTGTTCAGCATTCATTAAAGCTTTTTAACAATAAAAATCAACAAATGCAGCCAAAGGCTCAGTCTTAGAACCTTTTGCTGAAATAATAGGACAAAACTGTAAAGAATCAGTTCCCTTATGAACCTTGGGTATGCCAAAAAATTTTGGCATATTAGGGAACTTCACTACTAAATAATGAAAATCTGCCTCATTAATAGTTCCTTGGCATAAAGCATCCAATAAATATAAATCAATTCTCTGATATGCCGAATTGATTTCATGAATTGATACTCTAGCATAGGTATTATCATCATTCAAAATTCTCATCATCTGTCCAACATAATCTATATTATGCATGATGACCATCCCCCCACCCTTGTCCGGCCTCATGCATCTATAATGGCCTGTCGATGTAAGTTCTTTAAGTACGGCCCTTTCATTGTTAGTTAAATTATCAACATAGGTAGCCCTTTGCAAACACAATCTCCTCAATTCATATTCAACCATTTTTTCAAAAATGCTAATCTCTTTATTAGTAGGTGGCATAAAAGTACTTTTCCTCCGAAGTAAATTGACTTGAGATGCTCCATTTTGAATATTACTATTAGAACCTGACGTGTGAAAATAAAGTTTCAAGTTGATTTCCCTTACAAACAACTTGAAACTTTTTAATAACTGCATTACATCCATACTGAAACTTGGTACAAACTTTTCCCCTTTACTAAATAATTTAAAATGGGAGTCATTGATTACTAGATCAGTATAATTGTATATAATGTACCCCATTTCCTTTTGAATACTATATTTCATTCCATCACTTGAAATGGAAGACATTATACTGGCACATTGTGCCTCTGCACTGTCATTGTTCAAATCGAATCCCAAATTCTCAAATACTACTTCGTTTGAAGAGTTGAATTCACTACTGGCAGGGGTATCCCCCCTCCCTTCATCCACTATAGCATCTAACAAAAATGATGAAAATGTTGCGGTGTCACCAAATTCACATTCTTCTCCCATAACAACCTCATAGTTGGACTCACATTGTTTGCCACTGTCGTTCATACCATGTTGACATGTTTCCATAGTACTAATATCTTGTAGAACAAACCCTACTTTAACACCATCAGAATTTTCAACATTGTCATCGTCAAAATTAGAACAACTGTTACCAGGTTCAACATTTGTATTGGTGACCAAATTGGTAGATAGACATGTAGCTGAAATACAAGGTCCTTCACAATCCCCCTCATTGCCTTTACAATTCTGAGAGCAGGGACAAGATGAAAAAGATGTAAATAGCACACTGATATCCTCACATAAAGAGAAATTGACTAAAAAGTCAGAGGTGGGAGGTGTCAATGAAAGTTCATTCCCCTCCTCCCTGGACTTGATTGATGAAATTGTCCTCGGTCTCGCCCCTTGTTCAGAAGTCTCTCGGACCTCCGCGGCAGTTCCGGCTCGCCCAAAAAAATATCTTCACCCTGACTTTCATTAGTACATTCTTCATTATGGTTACTAAAGTTAAACCTAGTGGGTGTTTCCTGATAAGGCTTGACTAACTTGCGTCCCGGTGGATATGCAGTTCCTGTTTTGTTGTGTTTGGTTGTGTAGAACTCATACATCAGGGAGGAGTTTATATCACAATGATGGTTGTCATTCGGTGATTGCATCTACACAAGAAAAGATATTTTTCGTATCTAGGTTTTCTGAATTTTCAAATGTAGTTGAAAAAATCTTTAGAGAATTGTGGCATGTTGTGTGTGATGATCTAAGTGTTGGTCATCTGTTTCCAAGGCACATTACTTTCTCATATAACAGGTATTACAATTTAAAAGAGTTGTTAAACAGAAAATTGGAACTTTCTACTAACATAAATGTTGGCATGCATTGTTGCGGCCGCTGTTTGGTTTGTGACAAGGTAAAAAATATGCACGGGATGAAAATAAATGGGAAGAAATATTTAGCATTTGAAAGGTTTGATTGCATGTCATCAGGAGTGGTATACATTTTGGGGTGTGATTGTATCATGCCATTATGGTACATCAGACAGACCACCAGGAAGGTTAAGGTGCGTATTTTGGAGCATTTGGGGGATATTAGGAGGGGAAACATGGACAGTCCAGTAGCCACTCATTTTATGAATATACATAATGGTAGCATAGAGGGTTTTGCATTTAGTGTATTGGCTAGACCTCATTTTTATGCAGGAAATTTTAAAACTGCAATAAATAGGTTAGAGCATAGAATGATTTTGGGGTTCCATACACTATTTCCCATGGGGATGAATTTAGATAGTGGGTATATATAACATATAGTTGTGGTGCAAGTTTTGAATAATAATGATATTTGATTGTATTTAATTTTTTTGCATTTCTATGTTATAGATATTTATTTAATTTTTTTGCATGCAATTTAGTATTTAATATAATAAATGTTTACATTGTATTGAATAAGTTATAAAAAGTAACATGAATCATTATGTAATTAATATATTCTTTCATAGAGTCAGCTTTTTAAAATTAGTAAATAAAATGTATTATCTTATATATAGTGCTCTATTGAATGTATTGAATGGTATTTTAAGTGTAATTATAGGGTTAATAAGATAATGAAACAATTAATTGTTTGATTGATGAGTATATAAAAAGAGAATGTGTTTACTAGGATATTTGTTCCATTGAAGGCGAATTGCCAAGGTACCAGGAAGGATGTATGTAATGGATTAAAGCTTTTTCTCCTATCTCACCTCACTTTGACTGCTTCTTCTGCTGGTGTGTTTTTTGAATATTTCATGGTGGATTTGTGGTTGTCATGGTTTTTTGCAACAACTAACAACCCTGAAAAGATGCCAAAACCACAAAGCTGCAGGGTTTTAAGAGAGAGAGATCAAGGTGTTTGGAATTGACACAAAATGGCCAATAAAACTGCAGTTTCTAGGCAGTAACCACTCCTACAGGGACAGGCAGGTTGCTCAGTGTTAACCACTGCCACTGGTGAACACAGAGGCTTCCCTTTAGCCCAAGTAAACACTGGTCTCCAAAAAACTTACAAACAGTTCAGAACAGCAACTCTGTAACTGAACTTTTTTTTAATTTATAGAAAGTGGGAAAATAGCAAGTTTTTTTTATTTTTTTTTTGTTTTTGTTTAAGGATAGCAGAGACACACAAGTAGCAAACTAGTCAGAACAGTGCAATAAATGACCCCAACACGTGTGCTAAGTCAGAGGCAGGTAAAATGCAATTTTAAGAAAAAACAATTTTAAATTAAGTGCAACACAAAAAATACAATAAACAGGCTCTAGGTATGTTCTAAATACTGTTTCTAACACAGATGTCAAATTTTGCAAGCAACAAAACCCCGAAAAGTAGGCGGCAATTCAGTTTTTCTAGGAAATAAATCAGAAGAAAATACTTAAAATCTCAAAAGTGGCTCCTTTCTTCTCTCAGCATTTTCTCCTCTTGGCAGGTGCTTCAGCAACAACTAGCAAGCCTGGAAAGATGCCAAAACCATGCGGCTGCAGGGTTTTAAGAGAGAGAGAGATCAATGAGTTGGGAATTGACCCAAAATGGCCAATAAAACTACAGTTTCTAGGCAATAACCACTCCTACAGGGACAGGCAGGCTGCTCAGTGTTAACCACTGCCACTAGTGAAAACAGAGACTTCCCTTTAGCCCAAGTAAGCACTGGCCTCCAAGAAACTTACAAACAGTTCAGAACAGTGACTCTGTAACTGAACTTTGAACTGTTTTTTGTTTAAGGATAGCAGAGACACACAAGTAGCAAACTAGTCAGAACAGTGCAATAAATGACCCCAACACGTGTGTGCTAGGTCAGAGGCAGGTAAAATGCAATTTAAAAAAAAACAATTTTAAATTAAGTGCAACACAAAAAATGCAATAAGCAGGCTCTAGGTATGTTCTAAATACTGTTTCTAACACATATATATATATATATATATATATATATATATATATATATATATATATATGTGTGTGTGTGTGTGTGTGTGTGTGTGTAGATATATATATATATATATATATATATATATATATATATATATATATATGGGATCCGTACAGATCCCTGAATGCACTTCCCACCGAAGTTCAAAGCAACACTTTCAGATAAGTAAGCTCATTGTGCCGGTCATGCGGATAAGGGAAAATTCCCTTTTCCCCACTGTAGTGATACCGCAGAGTGAGAAAGTAGGGGGTTGTGGGGGTGCAGGGGGCTTGCCTCTTGCACAGAAGTAGGTTTAATGTTGTTTTTTTTTTTTTTAAACATACTTTACCATAAGCACTTTTTTGGTGAAAAGCGCTTTTGGTAAAGTATGTTTGGTGATAATGGATTCGGACTTTTGATCTTTTGATCAAAAGTAGTCCTAGATCCATAGATATATATATATATATATATATATATATATATATATATATATATATATATATATATATATACATATATATATATATATATATGTATACAGATATGTATGTGTGTGTGTGTGTGTGTGTGTGTGTGTATATATATATATATATATATATATATATATATATATATATATATATAGATATATATATATATATATATATATATATGGTTCCCGTTTACAACGTCGAAATCCAACATACTCGAAACACTTAAAGTCGAAACCAGAAAGCCGAAATCGAACAATCTCGAGTAGTGAAAACACCGAAACAAACTAAACAACAGGTACGCTATGTGAAAACCCCGAAAAAACCTCGAAAAAACATTAAACAATTTATTAACCAGATGATTACCACTTGACAGCTCTTAAGTATAAAATAAACCAGAAAACTGCAGCATAACAACTGTCGTGCAGACAAACAAAATAGGAACACGTCAACCAATCGAACGCCAGAAATCCAAATAGAATATGCATAATTTCCACAAGAACAATACTAATCCTGTGTTCTTCTCAAATCTTCAGTAATCTGGAAATAGCCATGAGAAATTCTAAACATGTATAACTTCCTCTATTCTTTAATACATGCTCAAATTGACAATGACGACGGACAACCTTTCGCTTCTTCGGTGAAGGAGGCGTACCACAGCTGAGACGGATCCTAAGCTCATCCACCCTATCTTGTTCTCTAGCCAATACTTTCATAAGTGCTGATAAGTCGGTCTGTCTATGGCCCAGCAAACTCTTCAGCCTATGGTGCCATGCCTCTACACTATTCTGTGTACGAGGCAAAAACAGTGTATTTAACTCATCCACATTCCAGAACGTAATGGGGAACAGAGGGGGAAATCTAGAGAAACCAGTAGTCCTAGTACAAAACTTCCAAGCCTTGCCGAGAACGTACCATTCAGAAAAGTATCGTAGCAGTTCCATACCTTCAGCAGGAAACACTGCTTTAACTTCATTGAAACCCGCAATAACATCACTCTCAGGCAGAAACGCTAATGCAATCAAACATTTCACATTCAACTGAAACATAAAGTTTGTATTATACAAATGTGCGAGACCCAACTGCTGAACCTTTCTCCATATGTTCTGTGAGAAATGAAATAGACATCCTTTAGCTGTAACACCCTGTAAATTTATAAGTACACTTCATCTGGCAGCTATCTCAAAATCACTCAAGACGTACTTCACAGCTATTTCCAATCCATTTTCGTCCATTAAGCGCAACACACAATTCCACATGAAATTGTACGATTTAAGTGACTTTTTATTCATAATACAATACAATAGTGGAACACTCTTATGGAACCCTCCATATTGAATAAGCCCATGAATACTGTATAACTGCCGGCACAGTATAGCTTTGCAAAAAATCGTGCCATCAACAAGCCAAATAGTAGCAGTACTTAAATCAATTAAATTTTGCTTAGTGGAAAACACCGCCACTGCTGTATCTGAGACAACATCTACCGTAGTCTTACTTAGAAACACTCCAGATTTGGTTGGAAATTCACTGATATTTATTTCTTGCAAATTTGCAATACGAGTGCTAAGACATTCTGACACCTGACGTTGCATTCTACGAACCTGCTGTACTAGTGCTTTATGAGGAGGCAAACTGGGAGCAATAACAGTGGAGGTTGACGCTAACACATCATCGACAACCAAGCAAGGAGTATCTCTGGAGTTGCTCGCCTTTAGCTTTAAATTTTTGCATACTCTGTACTGCTCAACTTCAACAGGGTCTCCAGGATGCAAATGCCCCACTGACTTTAACAACTGTTCCCCATTCGGCACACTTATAGACACAGCCCTGCCTCTGCATTTTTCACCACATTTCCATTTACAGCACCAGTAACTCTTTTGTTTGTAAATCTTTTCTCTATGCAACACATAGCCATCTAGTAGAAGCACCGGACCTCCTTTCTGCGATGACACAGTCACATACATAGCACCAATCGAACCTGGAGCAGTGTAATTCCTGTCCATATGCTGCATGTTAATGAAATTAAGTCACACTTGTCAGTCACAGATACTTCTCTCACTCTTCAATAGCCATCAGCCAGACCTTTTAAATTTCACGCTTCTCGTCTTTCGTGTTTCCAATGTTTCGCATTTCTAGTCTCGAGATATTGCACTTCGATCATCTACCTATTCGACGTTGTAAACGGGAACCATATATATATATATATATATATATATATATATATATATATATATATATATATATATATATATATATATATATAGAGACAAATAGATATATGTATATGAATGCATTTATGCATTTGCACATACATACAATACATGCCTTGAATATACTATAATTGACAGTCAAAGAATTACTTCCATTACAGAAAAGCACATTTTAGAACTTTATTGCTCTGTGCAGGCCCCAAATACTTTATTTATATGAGAATTTGTAAAATCCAAAATAGACCCCAAAAGGCGTACAATAAGGCTCGCAGACAGTCAATTTCACTCACTCTAATGTCATAAAGTGAGTGAACCCGACTGTCTGCAAGCTTTATTGTATGCCTTCTGGGGTCTATTTTGGATTTTACAAGTGGTTTTTTTTGGACCTTTTGTAAATTTTATTGGATTTATATGAGAATTTTTTAATACAGCCATTATTTCCAAAATACTTGCTGCATGTACAAGATGACTGACCATAACTAGCCACAACACTGTAAGCAGACTGGAGGTGGAAGGAAAAAAGTGTCAACTGAATGACCTGTACCCCTGCTTTGACAAACCCTCTCTAAATTTCAAGACCTCACACAACAGTTCTGCTTATCAGTTGAAACATGGAAAAATAATTCACAATTTCTAAACCCTAAAAAATTAAATTACTATTCATCACCCTAAAACACATCTCTGCCAAAATAACACTATTCACTGTTGTCTGTGCCAACAACACCATGATAAGACAAATAAACCACACCAAAATACTAAGTGGCATCCGTAGCTGGCATTAGGCATAGGCCAACTAGATGGCCACCTAGGATGCCGTTGTAGCAGGGGCAATTTTCCAGTATTTATTTGGTATAGGTAGACCAGGATGGGGGGCACCAAGTGGCGTGGTAGGGGGTGCCATGAAGACCTTTTGCCAAAGGCACCAGTTGACTTAAGGCTGCTCCTGGTGGCATCACAAATTCATTCATCTATCCACAGCCCCTTTTTCCCACTTTTGCACATAGTGTCTGGGTGTCACTTTAAATGTGACAATCGTCTAGAGCCAGGATTTACACTACCAGGATGACCAGTTAAAATTCAACCAACATGTATCATACATGGTTAAAAATGTTCATCAAAAACTAGTTACATTATCTATCTCACTGACATAGCTAGATTTATAGCCTCTTTTCTTAATGCCATCTCCCCTATGTTTCCCTAATCTTCACTAATCTCCAAGTCTCACAAGTGTCCAAACTTGAGAAATGTTATAATAGAATAGTGAAACATGCAGTAAACTATAGCAATAAAATGCACTCCTACACAGCTCTCAGGGAATTACACTGGTTAGGACTATTACATTACCTAGCTCTCTCTCTCTCTCTCAGCTAACTACAATACACAGATTTTTCCGAAAGACAGAAAATTGCCCAGCTCTTAACATCGTAATGCAATATTACTCAACCATTAGAATTTTATGGCCGAGAGAAAAATCCCCTAATACTGCAGGTGTCCCTCTATATTCAAATAGTATAGCTAAGCTACATAACCACATCCCACTACCTCTTAAATCTATGCAGACTCATTTAAAACACAACTAAAACGTCACCTAAAATAAAAATCAATGGATCTGTCCTGTACATCTCTATGATAAATACCGCTGTTAGCTTCAGCTTGTTATATCATTAAACCATTTATCTTTATTCAGAATCCTATGCCCCAGGTTCAGTTTTCACCATAACCTGAATAATTTTACAAGCATGTCCCAGCTATAGACATTATTTTGTGACACTGCTCACCCCACCTCTCTACTTCTAATATAAACATTATAATAGCCGTATATATAATTGTTTCAGAACCTGCTTAACACCCCAGCTGTTAACAAAAATACTAACATTTTTGATGTACCTAGTTCCTTTCCTCACCTCCATTTCTTTGAATTTCCAAGCACCAAACACGATCTATTATCTGTCTGACAAACCCAATGCATTTCTTCAAATGGTCAATTTTCAACATCTGCTAATGCAAACATATATTTTATATTGTAACAGTTGTCTCTCTTTTCATATGACTATAATCTGATTAGCAAATGTATGTGTAATTATAAATGTATATTACTTAATGTCTGTTCATGTATATTACTGAATGTCTGTTTAAAAATATTTATAATATGCTGGAGCTTTTCTCTTCTGGCCTTTGCTGAAAATGTTTTTTTTTTGTTTTTTTTTTGGGGACAAACTTAGTAAACAAAACAAGCACATAAATTAAGCAGATATAAAAGAAAATAAAAACTGTGCAGGCTGCACTGTTCAATTTCTTAATTTCAGAATTTAAAGTGTCTTCCTTAACACAATTTACATGATGTTCATGAAAAGGTCAGTTAAGCTATACAAAGCACAGTGCAAAGCAGAAACTTAAATGAAAAAGGAAATGAACTGCAAAGATTATAAGATATGCCTTATCTTCATAAAGACAAGCTGGAGCCAGATAACATTTTATAAAATATAGGAAGTCCTGACATCCTTCTGCATTTACCTGCAGTAAAAATGTCTAAGCTGTTCTTAAAACTATTAAAGTCAAGTCACAGTCAAAGTAAACTTTTTGTCATTTAGAATTGCACATGTGTAGCCTAAACAAAATTTCGTGCATCAGCTCAATTCCTGAGATTACAAAGGAAAGTGAAACAAGACATCCAAGTAGAGGAACAAACATAACTAACAAATACAATACTACCCCAATACATGAAAGAATGAGCAGAAACATTTGCCAACACTCATATACGAAAAGAATACCCTCTCCTGATTTGAATTAACTACCCTATTTAAAGTAATACAAATCAAATTACAGATTGAAACGCTCAAGTTATTTGTCTAATATTGCATTTCAGTGAGTTAAATAATACTGGCTATGGATATAATAAAATAAATATTGCACTTGCTTGAAAGATATGTAAGTTTATATTGCGCAAAATGAATATAAATTGACTTATTATGTGTCCAGACCCCTGGGACTAGTGCCTGAGTTCAGAAGTCTAATCACTGTAGGGTAGAAACTGTTACTGAATCTTGTAGTGTTGCAAAGGATGCTGTGATATCTCCTACCTGATGCCATATGGTTAAACAGCCCATGCGCGGGATATGTGTAGTCCTGCATTATTTTGGTGACCTTTCAGATGCTTCTTACAGAATAATGATGTTGTATCGATGGAAGACTGGAACATGTTACCTTGTCTGCAACCCTCACCACTCTTTGTAGTGCCTTCCTTTCTGTAACTGTGCAGCTTTCAAACCACACTGTGAATTTACAGGTGAGGATGCTCTCTATTGCACCTCAATAGAAGGTGAAGAGAATATGAAGAAGAAGCTCAGCTTTTTTCAGCCTTCTTAAAAAGTGGAGGCATTGGTGCACTTTCTTGACAAGTTGGCTGGTGTATACTGACCACGAGAGATCCTCTGATATGGGTTCACCAAGGAATGTTGTACTCTTAACCCTCTCCATACTGTCACCATTGATCCTGAGCACTGGGTGGTTTGTTCTCCTTTTCCTGAAGTCGATGACATAGCTCTCAACCTTCTATGTCCAAAATGAGGAACACTAGCCCTCATAATGTGGAACAAATGGGCAAAATGTGGAACACATACTAATGGTTTTCTAACAACTTCAACTAGGAAGGTCATAGGATGGTTACAATATGCTGGTTTTACTTATAAAGAAGATCTTTTAATGAATTCATGTGATTAATTTCTATTTACTATGGATTTCACTTAAAAAATTCCTAACACTGAATGTGTGACAGAGTCTTTCAATGTGGAACGCTGAGGAACTTCGAGGAACATGACATTTTTAAGACCCCAAATGAGGTACATCCCTCATAATGAAATACACTTGAGAGGTATGGTTGATGATAATCTCTTTGGTCTTGCTTATATTCAGGTCAAGGTTGTTCCCCTTGCACCAACTGATCAGAGATGCCACCACCTCTCTGTACACCCTTTCATCCTGCTTTGTGATGAGCCCCACGACTGTGGTGTCATCAGCAAACTTGATGATGTGGTTGGACTTGTGCTTAGCACAGCAGTCGTGGGTCAGGATGGTGAATAACAGTGGGTTGAGAACACATCCCAGTAGAACCCTGGTGTTAATTGTGATGCACTTCGATGTGTTCTTACCTAAACACACCCTCTGTGGTCTCTTAGTCAGGAAGTCCAGGATCCAGTTACAGAGATGTTTACTGATTCCTAAATGTGCCAGTTTTTCTATCAGCTGCATTGGTACCACCATATTAAATGCAGAGCTGAAGTCTATGAACAGCATCCTCACATAGTTGTCTTTGCCCTCTAAGTGCTACTGATAGGGCATCAGACATGGATCAGTTATCTCTTTATGCAAACTATAGAGGGTCAAAATTAGGAGGTTGGTATGATGAAAGATGCTTTTTGATCAGCCACTCAAAACATTTCATAACAGTGGATGTCAGAGTGACTGGTCTGTATCTAAACTAGTACTTGCTTTAATGTAATTTGGTAGCCTATTCCATGCATCCGCTGCTTTCTCAGAGAGCCAATTAGGGCACTTTTCATTCCTACATAAGTTTCCACATAGCTTGTCTGATGATTTTCTGCTACCTTTTGATAACAAAGATAAACTGCATGGTCTGATGAAGCATCTCTGATGTGAAAGCGCTAACTGAATTAAATAGTTGTATAGTTCCTGCTGTGTTTCTCCGTGTTTCCCGTTTTTACTGAAGTACCTTTTGATAACCCCAAACATTCCCAGAAGCAGGTGTCTCTAAATGCCAAATGCAGCTGAATAAGGTCTCCTCTTAAATATCTAAATGAGATACTGTACAAGTTCAGATATTTTAGTCTTGTGTAATAACTTAAATTGTCACACCCAAGAATGCGTCTGGTATATTTCTGCTGTAATGTTTCTAGTTTACTTCCGCCTGCTTTCTTAAAAGGTTTCCACGTTGTTATTCCACATTCAAGTTTGGATGTAATATAACTTACAAACAATGACTTCATCATTTCTGATTTCCTAGACTTTATAAACCTCTTTATACAACATATAGTTCATTAACTATCATTAACCATTTGGCTGATATGATTAGAAAAACTCAAAGCTGGATCTATCCATATACTTAGGTCCTTAAATTAATCTCCAGTTTCAATCACTATGTGCTTTATTAAGTATTCAACTTTCAAATTATGTCTCTCAAATTTCATATGCTTAGTTTTGATGTATCATTTAGCATACTGTTCTCATGTGCCCAAGTGTTCAATTTAGTTAAGTTCTTTTGAAGACATGCTCTGTCTATAACATGTGTAATCGGTTTATCCATTTTCAAGTCATCTGCAAACAGATTGTAGAACACCTGAGATGAAAAAGATAGATCTGAAAGATACAGTCGAAACAAGTATGGTCCCAGGACAGAGCCATGTGGGGCAACTTTGACTGTAACCTTGAATTTCACCTGTCCAATTCTTTTATGATACTTGCCATGCCCTGCAGCTATCAATCTTAACATGAGTACATCAATATTTAGATGTTCTACTTTAAATATCAGTGTTCTGTGTATGACCCAAATGCTGAAGTTAAATCTATATAAATTACACCACAGCACACTTTTTCATTTACAGCTGTTATTATATTGTTATAGAACATCGTGTTACAGGTAATAGATCCATTTTCAACATGTGCATGCTGATAAATGGTTTCAAATCCCAGCCTTTGCAGTTCTCACAATAAGTTATCCAATAAAACCTTCTCCATTATTTTTCTACAACATGAAAGTAAACTTATCGCCCTGTATGACTCCGGGTGTGTCCTACTTCCCTTTCCCTAAAAGACAGATTTTAAAAAAATTACACCTCTCCAGTCATGAATAA
This sequence comes from Protopterus annectens, assembly GCF_019279795.1. Lineage (NCBI taxonomy): Eukaryota > Metazoa > Chordata > Ceratodontiformes > Protopteridae > Protopterus > Protopterus annectens. Next base: position 1,857,880,483 of record NC_056743.1, on the reverse strand, counting down.
TCTCCCTATAGGGTATAAACCAGAATCCAGATGCAAAAAAAAAAAAAAAAACAAGAAGCAAAAAGCAGATAAAAATGTAATATCATAAACACTCTATTCAAATAGAAAATAATTAGGAAGTTTAGCATATTGTACAAATAATATATACATCCTCTACAAACACTCTCTGGTCTATAAAACATTCAAAAATTGTATTTGGTATCTTGAAATAGTCAAAAAAGATATAAAAGAAGGTGTTTGGGTAACTTTAATAGAGTATAAGGAACTATATTGGCAGTTATGGTTAAATGCTACAGTTGCCCTTGGGATCAATGATTCAGTGACAATCACACCAGTACTGAAATTTAGAGCTGCAAAACTGCAATCTATAGTTTTGCATTTATTTTCACACAATTTGACTTAAACAACAGTTTTTATTTTAGGCTAGTTTATTTCAATTATTTTACTAAAGTGTAAAAATGTTTTGGCACACACACACACACACATTGATATATATATATATATATATATATATATATATATATATATATATATATATATATATATATATATATATATATTATAGGTAGATATGGGTCTATACATATATATATATATATATATATATATATATATATATATATATATATAAACTTCATTTGTATGAATGACCACATAGCTGACATGTTTCCAATGGTAAGTAACTAGTTGGCCAACAAGGGAAAATGTACCCTATTGCCCACTGTAGTGTGATCCTGGAGCTGGTATATTTAGTTATGGGGTCCCCCACCTGGGGGGGTGGGTTGGAGATGGTGCGATGCATTTTTTGTCAGTTGTTGCCCAGTGGATTTATATACATAAAAACATGTGTGTGTGTGTGTGTGTGTGTGTGTGTGTGTGTGTGTGTGTGTGTGTGTGTGTGTGTGTATATATATATATATATATATATATATATGGGAGCCCTTCATTTGTTCGAACTTTCAAATGTTTAAAACGCATATGGCCGACACCATATGAGCAAACGTTTGAAAGGCCGACAAATGGTAACGGAGATCCCGCTACATTTTCAGGACTGGGAGATTCCCCTTTCCTGCAATGTAGTGTGATCTCGGAGTGAGAATATTTAAGTAGCAGGGGGTATTGCCCCCCTGCATAACACAGTTTTACTGTGTTTACAGGTAGGTAAATGGTGCTATTTCAGGATGACGGTCTTTTAGAATGTCGATCATATGGTGTCGGCCAACAGTCGACATTCTGAAGTAGACCCATATAGCTATATATATATATATATATATATATATATATATATATATATATATATATATATATTAGTACTTTTATATGCAATACATTATTTAGGTAAGATTGGTATTGTTTTTTTGATTCATGGAGGTAGGTTTTCTATGTATGCATTAGTCATTTTTCAATGTATGAATTTAGGATATTTGGAATCTAGGACAACATTCATTTTTTTACTATTTCATCTAACATTTTAATGAGTTATAAATAGTTTTATACAGTTAGTGATGGGTACAATTCACCTGGCATGGTTTGGAACCACAGAGTTTCTGGGTGAGGCAGTACTACTTTAAATTTCAATGAAGATAGCTTTACTTGGACAAAGTAGGATCATGTGACTTCTTTAATTATTGAATTAATTGTATAAAAAAAAGAGTGTGCCTGAAGGAAATTTTTGTTCTGATGAAGTTCTACATGGAGCAAGGTGGGAGAAAAGTATCTATAATATTTTTTTTACAATACACTAAATGCCTTAGTCATTCTCTATTTGAATAAAGTGGAGTGTTTATGATATTACATTCTCAGCTGTTTTCTTCCTTGGCTGCAACTGGTTTCCAGAGGAATTTCCCTATGTTTATATGACCTGGTATGGTAAATAATAGATATAGTAATACTGTAAGTTCATGCAGAAGTGTTCTCAGGTCATTATTATTAATTCTGTCTTCTCCCTGTGCTTTGTTTGGATCATTTAGACTTTTGACTCATATTTCTCATCTGTTCTTCATAAAATTTGAGGTTTTCTGGATTTTGTGACAACTCAGTGAGGACTGAATTCACTATATAATGGCAAGCATTTGAGTTTCTGACTTCAAACCCTTCAGAAAATGCATAATAACACAAGATTTTTTTATTTTAGCAACTTTGAAAACACATAAAATCTCCCTTCCTGGCTACAAATGGGAGCACTGGCAGCAGGACTGATGTGATTAGGAACACGGCAGGCATGTGGAACATAGATGTTTTTTCCACGCACTTCTGAATTTACGTTAGCGTACAGGTCTGCCTATAGGTCTTGCAGCTGTAAAAGTGGGGAGGCGCTCCCTCCCCCTCGCTCTATGGTTCCGGTGCCTATGACTCCAGGGAATTAATTTTCTTAAATTTATAGACAATTTATTCCATGATCTTATAATGGCCTGGGATAAAATTTGGTTCTTAGTGCCATTCTGTACTTTACAATTTGAGATGGATAATAGGCTCCATGTAACATCTTACTGGATTGTAACAGTTCAGTATTTAAGAAAATTGTCAGTTCTTCATCATAAAAAACTCAACAGGTTAAACAGAGTCTTTCACATAGCCGATTATAGCTAAGTTTTCGGAACATTCTTATAAGAGAAGATCTCACAATAGGTTCATAGGTTCATAGACACTTACGAGGCTATTAATAAGGATCTTAAGAAGAAGAGGATGAATTTATCATTCTCTTTGTTAACTTCCTTTATTTACTCCCAAGGGCTGATAAATAACCCTTGAAACAGAAACAAAATTAAGAATTGTATTCCATTTTGGGTCTTTCATAAGTTATGTATAATTTCACATGAACTGTGTTAGCTCCAGTAGTGGAATTTTTCACATGCAATCCCGCTGTACACAATGCTTTAGCCTTAACTACACAGGAGTGTTTCTTAAACAATAGATCAGAACTTATATAAGCGCCTAGGTCCTTAAACTCTATTAACTCATGTAATTCAGTATTATACAGACTGAATGTTGTTCTGGTGTAAATTTGCCAAGGTACAAATCTAGTCGAATATGGTAGCACATTCATGTTGATGTATACTGTAGGAGTCACATGACATGCAACAATGGTCATCAAGGCAACTTGACAGTATATATTGCCACCATATAGTGGTGCATAAACTTTTGGTTTGCAAGGGTGGAATTTACAATGCAAATTATATGATCTGCTTGCGTGTGTCCCATACAAGTCACTGGTCATTTCCTGATCGCTATTTAGCTCTTCTATGGACATATGCATGTATTGTCCTGAAAGCATTACCTTCCCATTGCATCTTTTTAAACCTTATCTGACTTACTTGCAAGTCCACTAACTCAGGATTGCTTACTTTGGTAACTGCCCTCAAGATGGAAGACATAGCTTGTTCCCCTAAAAATACTGGCATTGCAGTCTCTTTTATATCTTGTCCTGAAAACAAGAATCACCTTCTGCTTTACTATCTTAGCTACCAGCACAGGACTCATGCATGCTCTTTCTTCTTTTAGCTTGCTTCCCTTCTACCTTTATGTGAACAGTTATTATGTTCTCATGTTTCTTTCCTTCCCTATGTTACCTTTTTTTCTAAAAAGAGGGTATTGTAGTGCAAATGTTATTTAATTTTTTTCTTGGCTTATGAATACCCATGGAGGAGAGTCCAGCTTTACTTTGTTTCTTTCTGTGCTTCACACTAGCGAACATATCCACAGTTATCTACATAACTTAGCCACTGCCAGTACTCACTGCCACTCAAGTGCCTTTATTGCTCTGTTTTTGTCTTCTGTTTCCATTCTTACTCTTCTTGTAAATTTCTGTGTCCACTTCTTAAACTGACATTTACTTATTACGTTCCTATCAGTTTAACGTCAGTTATGCTACTGACATGTCTTATTGTTTTGGGATTCTGTTGCTGCATCACTGGGACATGATTCTGGTAGTAGACAGTGTCTTTTTTACTGTCCAAGCACAACTGATTTCCAGTTCCTTTTGTAGTTTCTATGTTAACTCCCTCTTCCTTGTTTTTGGTTCTGCATCTCTTTCCGAATGTTACTGCCATGCCCCCCCCCTTCCCATTCTTATACGAGTGATTATATAAAGTTGCTGCTCTCCATCTTTTTCGTTACGGATATCAACCTGACCCTCCTGTGTCTGTCAGTTCTCCCTCCTCCTATAGTTTACACACTGCTTTAAAATGGGGAGATCTTTTCCTAATAATACATCATAGGTTAATTGAGGGCTGACACCAATGGAACGCAAAATGTTTGTAAAACTGTTGGAATTACTTAATGTATTTGGGGATGCTGTTTTCTGTTACCACAAATGCATCTTACCTGCACTTTTTGATTGTTACTAATTTTGTGGTACACCAGGGGACCCTTGGAAATGGAAATCATGTGCAGAGCCTAGTACAGTTTCAACCTTCTCTTCCTTTCAAAATTGCTGTAGATTTCCTTACCTTGCTATTATAGACAGACATAATGCTGACTCAATTACCTTACATGTTGCTTGATCAAACGCTACAAAAACAACTTCATTTAAGGCATGCATTTCAGTCTTCTCATTTTTGGCAGTACAAGTCTTTTCGGCACAGAACATGACAAAATGATACCTTCCTCTGCATTTGAAACAACACATTAGCAACACTTTTTGTTTACTCTTATTGCAGTTTTATACTCAGAAGGAGACAATTCATTTTAAAGACTGAATCACTGACTAATACATGCACGACTAATGTCACCAGCTGATTCGATTTGTTTATATTACTAAGAACCCTGGAGAATATTAGTGTCCAACCTAACACATTCATACTGGGCGACTTCAACTACCCCTCCATTAACTGGGAAAACTACTCATGTACCAGTACACTTGCCCAACATTTCCTGGAATTCATTAATTCCAATGCCCTCGACCAGCTCGTTCTTACCCCCACTAGAGGTAGCAACATCCATGACCTGGTCATTACTAACATGGGCGACCATTGCTCTACACCAATAGTCAACTCCTCCCTGGTTAGATCCGACCACAAACTAATCACCTTGGAAATTCACATTCCTCCCACCACCAGCCCTACCCCTCCGCAAAGGTAAACACCATGAAAAACTTCTCCAAAGCTAACTTTGGGCTCCTAAAAACAGAGGTGGCTAACTTCACGGCACCCATGCAAATGGAGAATAGATGCATGACCACCAGATCATACAACAATGCACTGTACGAACACATACAAAAATGCATGGATCTCGCTATACCCAATAGAACCAAGATGCTCTCCTCCAAAAAAAGGAAGTCAATCTGGTGGTCCCCTGCCATAAATAAACTCTACAACAGAAGAAGGAAACTGATGTGGAATAAGGTGAAGTCCCAAGACAGGAAAAAACCCTTATCAGCCTTAACAAAAAGTTGAGATCCCTCATTAAATCCTCTAAAGCTAGCTATGAAAACAGAATTGCAGCAGATAGGAAAGAACACCACAAGGCCTTCTATAGTTATGTAAAGAATCTACACGGCATTACACAGATTTGCTCTGAGCTACTGCACAATGGTTCATAGGTTCATAGGTTGGTATTAGACTGTCGACCCTAGGGCCTATGCAAGCCTAACCATAACAAATCCCTGGATATTTCTTCCCACAATATTTACTTCCCTGGACCCCTGTCTAGCAGGGCAACTGACGTGATCCCTAGGGTGAATTTCCTATCTCCCATCCAATCGTCAAGGTTCCTTTTGAAGAAGGCTAAGGAGGCACTCTGCTTGACATGTATGGACAGTCTATTCCAGAGTATGGGGAGTCTCTGGGTCAGGAACCTATCCCTCCAGCATGTTTTGTTCATTGTGATGTCAAGGTTTAGATCCCTGGAGCGTGTGGCTCTGATGGATTTGGATTTCTTTAAGTGGAGCATATCCAACAGTTCAGGGTTTGACATGGCCTTGTATGTTAAGCAGAGATCACCTCTGAGTAGACAATATGCCACAGAGTATAGCTGGAGTTTTTTTAGATGGTCAGTATAGGGCATCTGCTTTAGGCCTGTGATTCTTTTAGTGAGATATTTCTGCAGCCTTTCCAGCTGTTGCAGATGTCTTTTGAGGTACATACCAAATGAGGTGTTGTACTCTATAATGGGTCTAATGAAGGATGAGTACAGTGGGGCAGTGACCTCCTTTTTTCTGGATAAAAAGCCCTTAGTGATAAGGTGTGCTACATAGAAGGATTTTCTGACTGTTGTGGCGATGTGGTTATCGAACGTGAGACCACTGTCCATCTATGTCCCTAAGTCTCTCATCACACTTTCGGTGTTTAGTGTACTGCCACCTATGTGGTAATTCACGGGTACATGTTTTTTCCCAAAGGGGATAACTATACATTTCATGGCATTAAGCTTGAGCCCATGGCTCTGGCACCAAGCATCTGTTTCTGTAAGGCCCTTTTGTAGAATATCCACATAATTTGGGGATTCAATAATGGCTCCCAGTTTGCAGTCATCTGCGAACTTTGTTAGACAGAGTCCCTTAGTGTTGGTCTGTACTTCAGAGAAGTAGATGCCAAACAAGAGCGGTCCCAGGACTGAACCCTGAGGTACTCCACTTGTCACTTGTCTGGAGCTGGATTTGGAATCAGCTACTTTTACAGTCTGGGTTCTATCAGTAAGCCAGTTGGCAACCCATCGAGTGATGTAGGGATTTATACCCAGCTTAGTAAGTTTATCTATGATTCCAGAGTGAAGGGTGGTATCGAAGGCCTAGGCGAGGTCCAGATAGGCTGTGTGGACCACCTTACCCTTGTCCACAGCTCTGGAGACTGATTCAAAGAAGTCAATCAGGTTCAGGAGACAAGATCAGCCCTTCACAAACCCAAACTGGGTGGTGTCCAGTGTTTGACAGTTGCTAATGTCTTTGTTTATAAGTTCCATGATAATGCATTCCATGCCCTTGCAGATCAGGCTCATCAGACTGATGGGATGGTAGTTCCCAGGATCCAAAGTGGATCCCCCCCTTGTGGATTGGGATAACTGTAGCTGTGCGCCACTCAGTGGACATGAAGCCTGAGGTGAGGCTATGATTAAACATGACACTTAGGTGAATGCCAGTTTTTTTTGTAGTTCATGTAGTACACAGCCCGGGATGTCATCTGGTCCCATGGATGCTGTATTCTTAGCTTTACCTACTATAACAAGCCAACAGATATTGCCAATATACTGGCCAACAGATTCAGTGCCAACTTTACCCCTCTCTCCCCCAAAGGACCAATCATAATACCAGTAGATTGCTAGGCACCCAGTATTACTGCTGCACAGGTTAAAACAGCACTTTCCAAGGCTAAGAATACAGCTTCTATGGAACCTGACAATATCCCTGGCTGCCTTTTACATGCACTACAGACTGAACTGGCACCTCACCTATGTGCCCTGTTCAACCACAGCTTCACCTCAGGCTTTGTCCCTACTGAATGTTGCACTGCTACTGTCATCCCTCTCCACAAAGAAGGAGTGACTACAGACCCTGGGAACTATTGCCCCATTAGCCTTACAAGTCCGATATGCAAAGCTATGGAATGCATCATCATGGACATAATAAACATAGATATAGGGAATCTCTAAACTCTGGATCCCACACAGTTTGGTTTTGTGAAGGGTAGATCATGCCAACTCAACTTGGTTGACTTCTTTGATTCAGTCAACAGAGCTGTGGATGAAGGCAAGGTGGTTCTTACAGCCTACCTTGATCTGGCCAAGGCCTTTGATACCATCCCCCACTCAGGAAGCATAGAAAAACTCACTAAGCTAGGCATCAACCCCTATATCACTAGGTGGGTTGCAAACTGACTCACAGATAGAACCTACAGTGTGAAAGTAGCTGACTCCAAGTCACACTGCTGACCAGTAATGAGTGAAGTACCACCTCTGGATTGGTCCTGCGTCCTTTCCTGTTTGGTATCTACTTCTCAGAAGTACAGACCAACATGAAGGGACTCTGGCTGACAAAGTTCACAGATGATTGCAAGTTGGAATCCATTATTAACTCCCCAAGTGATGTTGATATACTACAGAAAGGCCTCACTGAGACCAACCACTGGTGTTAGAACCATGGCCTTAAGCTCAATGTCAAAAAATGTGTCATCATCCCCTTTTGGAAAAACCCAGTTCCAATGAATTACCACATCGATGGCAGTCCACTGAACACAGAAGGCATTATATGAGATCTAGGAACACAGGTTGACAGCAAGCTCTCTTTTGACCATCACATTGCCACAGTGGTCAGAAAATCCTTCTATGTAGCACATCTCATTACTAAGGGTTTTGCATCCAGGAAGAAAAAGGTCATTGTCTCCCTCTACTCTTCCCTCATTAGGCCAATCATCGAGTACAATGCCCCATTTGGCATGTACCTCACTAGACACCTGCAATAATTGGAGAGGCCACAAAAGTACCCCACAAAGAGGATCCTAGGCCTTAAACACTTGTCCTATATGGACAGACTCAAAAAACTCCAGCTATTCTCTGTCTCATATCACCTACTTAGAGGTGATTTCTGCTTGACTTACAAAGCCATGTCTGACTCAGCTCTGTTAGAAATGCTACATCTATAGAAATCCCAATCCCTCCACACCACACACTCCAGAAATCTCAACCTCATTACCACAGTCAATAGAATGTGCTGGAGCGACAGGTTCATAAGCAGGAGACTGCCCATGCTATGGAATAGACTTCCCATACATGTCAAACAGAGCACTTCACTGACCCTCTTCAAGAGAAATCTTGATGAGTGGATGGGAAATAAAAATTTCCCCCCAGGATCACTCCAGTGGCTCTACTCAACAGAAGCACTAGGAACTAAGTTTGGGTGGCACGATGCCAAGGTAATTTTATGGGCTAGGCTTGTAAAAGCTCCAGGGCCATAAGCCTAGTACACACCTATGAACCTATGAAGTTTTTTTTAAACCTATCTACTTATAACATCTTTAAGATTTGCACTTAATTGTTGCTATCAGTTTCATCCCACAGCTTTAAAATTTACTTCAGATTATTCATATTAAATGTCCAGTTAAGAAATGTTATTACCTTTACTTCTTGGGTTATAACTAGAAACAAGCAGACTGGGATTGTAATTCGAGATTCAATTATCTGAGGAACTGATACTTACATTTGCAGAGAAGATAATGAACACCAAATAGTGTTATGCTTGCCAGGAGCAAAAATAGAAGATGTGAGACAAGCTTTGGAATGCCATAATCTAAGGAAGTACAGATCCATTTGTATTCATGTTGGTACAAATGATGTCATCCAAAAGGATTCTCTCGCTGTTATTAGGGACCTGAGAGCCCTCTTAGATAGTATAGCTTATACTGATGTTAGGACGCATTTTTCACAAATCACCTATAGAAAGATAGTCAGGTCACTGTGAATAAAAAAAAATTTGGGGTACATACCTACATGGAAAAAATGCCCAGTTTTAAAAAATGGAAATGTGTAGAGTATCCAAGCGTAGTTTTGGGCACATGTGTGTTCAGATACAACAGATTATAGATATATTAACAAAATCTTATGCAAGACAGTTTGGCTCTACAAAAAGGGTGATAAGTTGTCATAGTGACATCCAGGCAACCCCAGATACTAACATCAAATTAGATTATATTGAAAAAGAACTGCGCAAACTAGATCCAAACAAAGCAAGGAGATGAATTAGTAACAGTGACCTGAGAACACTTCAGCAAGAACTTATGATACCATTATATCTGTTATTCACTAGGTCATATAAATATGGGGAGATGCCTCAAGATTGAGACACATGCTTATTAAACCTGCCTTTAAGGGAAAGGGGAGTAGGACAAACCCAGAGTCATGTAGAACCTTAAGTCTCCTTTCATGTTGTGGAAAAATAATGGCAAAGGTAATGTTGGATTCATTATTTTCAGAACTGAATAGATTGGGACTTGAAACCATATATCAGCATGCATATCTTCAAAACGGATCTATTACTACCTGTAACATGATGTTCTATAACAATATAATATTGGCAACGAATGAAAAATTATGCTGTGATGTAATTTATGTAGATTTAACTTCAGCATTTGACAGGGTCATACACAAAACACTGATCCATAAATTAGTACAACTAGGTCTTGATGCACTCTTGATAAAATGAATAGCTGCATGGTTTACAAACAGGACATGGCAAGTATCATACAAGCAACTGGACACGTGAAATCCTTGGTTACAGTCAGGGTGTCCCACAGGACTCTGTCCTAGGCACTTACTTGTTTAGATTGCATATGAGATTTGGTAGGCATAAATTGAAAGGTGAATATTTAATACAGCACACAGTGACTGAAACTGTAGACTCATTTAAGGACCTAGGTATGTGGGTAGATTCAGCTATGAGTTTTTCTAATTACATCAATCAATTGGCTAGTGATAGTAATAGAACTATAGGATGTATAAAAATATTTATAAAGTCTAGGAAATCAAAAATAATGAAGCCATTGTTTGCTGGTTACATTAGACCCAAACTTGAGTATGGAATAACAATATGGAAACCCTATAAGAAAACAAGCATGAGCAAACTGGAAAGAGTACAGTAGAAATACACCAAGGGCATCCATGGTTGTGAAAATTGAAGTTAATTTGAAAGACAAAATTATCTGAACTTGTACAGTGTTTCTTACAGATATATAAGAGGAGGTCTTATTCAGGTATATAGGGCATTTAGTGACAACTACCTCTGGGAAAGTTTGGGGTTATCAAAATGTACTAGAGAATCATCAGACAACCTATGTAGAAGATTCTATAGGAATGAAAAGTGTACTTATTGGGTCTCTGACATAGTAGCTGATGCATGGAACAAACTACCAAATTACATTAAAGTAAGTACTAGTTTAGATATTTTTAAGAACAGCCAGGACACTTATTATAGGAACAAGTGTTTTAGCATAGTGGCAAGCTAGAAGGGCATTAATGCCCATGCTTGAAAT
>NC_056743.1:1857804528-1857864528 GCF_019279795.1 Protopterus annectens | reverse complement strand
ATTTTTCTGAAGGTTATGAAGTCTGAAACTCAGTGTTATCATTATTTAGTGACTTAATTCCTAAATGATTTGCCAGAAAACTACAAATTTTATGAAGAACAAACCAAAAATAAGATGCAAAAAATCTATTCATTCTTTGAAAATCTGGACAGTTGGGAGGTATAGTTCAGCTGGGCCTCTCTGAGTTTGCTGCCCATCCCCCCTGACAAAATCATGGTTGAATGGAGCCTATGCAGCCATTCCAATGAACCATTACTTGGCTATTTCACTCCATTTACCATACACACTAATGTGCATACTGCTTTACTTCTATGATGAGTTGATCTTCATTTGAAAGTTTTATTTTGTATTTTACAGCACAAACACTAAGTAATCTGCTAAACAAAGCAATGCAGTCTCACAATGAAAACTTAGCATTAAAACTTCTCTGCCCTTGAAACTCACATTCATTGAAACAGCATTGAAACCCACATTCAAAGAAAATACATTTTGCCAGTGGCAGATAAAAATTAATTTTGGGCTGTTTTCAAATCATAGGCCCCTTGCATATGAAACATACATGTGCTCTTTGATACACCTTCCTCATTGTACTAAATTATATTCCTTGTACAATACAGTACAGTTGTTAGAGGCCGTTTTAAATTTGTTTTGAACATTTTTCCAGTAAGCAATGAAACAAAATGCATGCACCCATAATGGCAAAACTGCCCAGTTCAGAACATTTATCATAAAAGTCTACTCAGACTTCCACAGTCCACCATTATCAGTAAATATGCACAATTCTACAGTCTGCCATTATCAGTAAATATGCACAATTCTACAGTCCATTATCAGTAAATATGCACAATTCTACAGTCCATTATCAGTAAATATGCACAATCTCTGAAGAAGGAAATTCATCTAAATAATTCCACATTAAAGAAATCTGTAACTAATGAAGAGGTTGCTGCTAGCAAACACCTTTATATTTCATGGTTTCATCAAAAAATAAAGTGTCTGTTGCCCCTCAGGAATAAATTGCCTATATTACATTAAAAAAATGATAAGCTAGTAATATTGCAAGAGGAAATGGATGGCAAACTGATAACAGACTCATAGTATCTTCACCAAGGAGAACATTCTCAGTATGGCAGCATCCACCCCTTGTGGGAGTAGAACCCACAGCCTTCTGCATCAAAAGCAAGCATACAACCTGTTGTGCTATTAACAAGGCAAACCAACTTCACTTAAGCAACACTAAACTTCTGTTCCCCTGCAGCTCTCAGCTCCTTGTAAAATCTACTCAATACTCAACTGCATCTCAACTTCGCAGCACAAGAAAACTGGAAAAAGCCAAAATGTATTGGGGGGGGGGTCAAAAGCCCAAAAACCAGGGACACATTAAACATTGCTTGTATAATCTTGGAAAGTTGCTAGAATAAAATGCTGTGTTACCACCATACATTTTACTGCTAAGGTCCCTGTGCAAAACAGTCAGAGCAACATACCACTATGCCAAATCAGCTGCTTTGTGAAAGAGAAATGCTGCGTTACCACCATACATTTTACTGCCAAGGTCCCTGTGCAAAACAGTCAGAGCAACATACCACTACGCCAAATCAGCTGCTTTGTAAAAGAGAGGAAGACTGAAACTTAAATGGCTATCATTTAGTGAATTCAGTTCTCACCATAGCTGTCAACCTCTTCGTACAAAACACCTGGACAAACCCAGTAATGAGGGAATACAGCCCTCAAAAATATTCAGTGAATTCAGTTCTTACCATAGCTATCAACCTTAGCACAAAAACCTGGACGAAGCCAATAATGGGGGAATACAAAAATAGGGACAAATTTCAAATATTCATCTTATAAACCTAGAAATTTGCTAGAATAAAAGGTTGTGTTACGGTTGTGTTACTATGTACTTTCTGAAGAACATGAAGTCTGAAATTCAAATGCCTGTCAATTTTACTGCTGACAGAACAAAAACAAATTTTCAGCACAGACCCAGGGAGAAATACTGCAGACACGTCTTTGTAAAATGACAGGGCACCAGAGCGAATCCATACAAACACAGGGAGGAGATGCAGACTCCACACAGAAGGCAAGCCAGCCAAGAATCAAACCAGAAAACCTATAGCTATGAGGCAACAATACTACCACTGCACCATCAAATATGCAAGAAATTAAACATTCAGAAACCTGAAGTCTGAAATTCAAATGCCTGTCAATTTTATTTAACATTTGTTAATCAGGACAGTCTGACATGGAACAAAAAAAAAATTTCAGCAGAGGCCCAGGAAGAAATAATGCAGACATGTCTTTGGAATATGGGAGGACACAAAAGCAAACCCACACAAACACAGGGAGAAGATACAGACACCACAAAGAAAGCACCTCAGCTAAGAATCAAACCTGAGGATCCGCAGTTGTGAGGCAACAATGCTACCACTGTACCATCAAATATCAAGCATTGCAACATTTACAAACCACAGATATTATGAGGAACAGATCAGATCAAATATGAGGCAAAAATCTGCAATTTTTTTTTTACAAATGGTGGTGGGTAGGGAATTCAGGTCTTTAACACCTGCATACAAGGTATAGGGTTCAAGCCTGAGGTATTCCCTACCACACACACACACCTGTAGTAGCAAACCACAAAAACTAAATATACTGCCCTGGGTGCCAAACCGTCATTATGAGAGTACAATCAAGACAAACTGAAGTGTAGAAGAATAAAAATATTTCAATGCATTGGCTGCATGACAGCTTAATATCTAGATGGAAACAAAAAAGGTTGTGAGGCATGAAAAAAAACTTACTTTTTTTAAATACATTAATGGAATGCCAGTCAAAATCAAGTATAAGAAAAACAAGCAGCACTCAACTCAAACCACTTCTTGCACTGCAGTTCTAATTATAATTTATATTCAGCTTTATTAAAGTAACAAGTAACATGCTGAAAGTAGAAATCTCTGATGCCCCCACTTGTAAAAATGTTCCTTATCCAAAAAAAGACCTGCTGCCTGACATCTACTTGTTTCATGGGGAAAATATGATCAAAGTAAAAAATGAAAAGCAAACAAGAAATAAGCTCAAGATACATTGCATAAAAGGATTACTGTACAGGTTATGGACCACGCGATTGGCATTCGGTTTACGGGTAAAGCCTGCAGAGATGACTGGAAGTCTCCAAGTGTAATGAGACTCTTAAAATAATGTAATTCTGTCCTTTATTACAAATACTGGTATATGCATTTCAATACCCAAGGCTTATACATTATCTAGTTAAGTATTCTCTACATGGCAACAGAAAGTCTTTCAATGTTGGCAATTCTTTAACAGTATGCTTATTAAAGCTTACTTGCATCTTGCAATCTCAGACAAGCTTACCTGATAGTCATTAAAGAATTGCTACTTAAACACAAAGCAACAGGCACTTTGAGTAATAAGCGTAAATCAACAGTACAAAAAATATGACAGAAACCAGACCATTCTGTAAAAATCAAGGACAGATGAAAAGCCACTCTAGTACTTGTGTCTACCTTGGATGGGTGGGATTCTCTGCACATTTACACTGCATAATTACTCCTTGCCTTGCTTCGACACATCCAGAATCACTACATGGGGGAGTGGGGTGCAACAAGTATGTCACAGTTTGAAATGTCTCTGGCTGACTTGTGATGGCCCTGACACATTTGTCATACCTCTCAACCTCAGAGCAAGAAATCTGGACAAAGCCATACAAAGAAATGGGACAAAGGCCCAAAAATAAGGACAATTTTTAAAATATTGCTCTTATAAACTTAGAAAGCTAATAGAGGTCTTACATTAGTATGAATTTTCTGAATGGTATGAAATCTGAAACTCAAATGTCTGTCATTATTTTTTAACTTCAGTCTTTAATTATTTGTCACTAATTTGCCAAAAAAAACACAATTTTATGAAAAATGGACCAAAAATGTGATGTAAAAATATAAAATAGCAACACAATACAGCTGGGAACCTGTCAAAGAAGGGACACTTTAATATTAGTACTGCTAACTTGAGCAGCTGACAAAATAAAATAATCTATATGCATTTCTGAAATAAAAGTAATCTGATTATTACAGTTATTTCTTAATTATAAACCCTCCATGTTTTCTTCCAAAATTGCTATTTTGCAGAGGGATCATTAGGGGAAGAGCAACATTTTGAGCCAAAATCAGGGACAGTTGAGAGGTTTGGCTATGCCTAATTCTATAAAGCAATTTATTTGCATGTAGCTCTCAACCTGTTAACGCAATAAATCTGGACAAGGCCAAATATATTGGGGGAACATATAAACAGTACTAAAAATTGCTCTTGTATAAACTGGGACAGTTGATAGAACAGGTCTTACTTTAGCATGCATTTTTCTGAAGGTTATGAAGTCTGAAACTAGTGTGTCATTATTTAGTGACTTAATTCCGAAATGATTTGCCAGAAAACCACAAATTTTATGAGGAACAAACCAAAAATAAGAAGCAAAAAATCTATTCATTCTTTGAAAATCTGGACAGTCGGGGGGTATAGTTCAGCTGGGGCTGCCTAAGTTTGCCGCCCTTCCCCCTCACAAAACCATGGTCGAATGGAGCCTCCCCCTGCAGCCATTCCAATGATCCATTACTTTGCTATTTCACTCCATTTACCATAAACACTAATGTGCATACTGATTTACTTCTATGATGATTTGAACTTCATTTGAAAGTTTTATTTTGCATTTTACAGCACAAACACTAAGACATCTGCTAAACAAACTTGGCATTAAAACTTCTCTGCCCTTGAAACTCACATTCATTGAAACAACATTAAAACCCACATTCAAAGAAAATACATTCTACCCGTGGCAGATAAAAATTAATTCTGGGCTGTTTTCAAATCATAGGCCCCTTGCATATGAAACATACATGTGCTCTTTGATACACCTTCCTATTGCTTTCAACATTTTTCCAGTAAACAATGAAACAAAACTGCCCAATTCAGAACATTTCCATCATAAAAGTCTACTCAAACTTCTACAGTCCACTATTATCAGTAAATATGCACAATTCTACAGTCCACCATTATCAGTAAATATGCACAATCTCTGAAGTAGTAAAAAAGCCATCTAAATAATTCCACGTTAAATACATCTGTAATGAACAGGTTGCTGCTAGAAATCACCTTTATATTTCATGGTTTCATCGAAAAATAAAGTGTCTGATGCCCCTGAGGAATAAATTGCCTAAATTACATTAAAAATAAGCTGGTAATATTGCAATAGGAAATGGATGGCAAACTGATAACAGGCTCATAGTTAGTATCTTAACTTTCAGTATGGCAGCATTCATCCCTTATGGGAGTAGAACCAACAACCTTCTGCATCAAAAGCAAGTACACAACCGGCTGTGTTATTAGCAACGTGAACTGACTTTGCATAATCAGCACTAAACTTCTCTTCCCCTGCAGCTCTCAGCTCCTTGTAAAATTTACTCAATACTCAACTGCATCTCAACATCGCAGCACAAGAAGTCTGGAAAAAGCCACATTTATTGGGGTGGGTCAAAAGGGCAAAAACCAGGGACACATTAAACATTGCTTGTATAATCTTGTAAAGCTGCTAGAATAAAATGCTGTGTTACCACTGTACATTTTACTGCCAAGGTCCCTGTGTAAATGAGTCAGAACAACATACCACTATGCCAAATCACCTGCTTTGTGAAAGAAAAATGCTGTTACCACCGTACATTTTACTGCCAAGGTCCCTGTGCAAAACAGTCAAGAGCAACATACCACTACGCTAAATCAGCTGCTTTGTGAAAGAGAGGAAGACTGAAACTTAAATGGCTATCATTTAATGAATTCAGTTCTCACCATAGCTGTCAACCTCTTAGCACAAAACACCTGGACAAACCCAGTAATGAGGGAATACAGCCCTCAAACATATTCAGTGAATTCACTTCTTGCCATAGCTGTCAACCTTAGCACAAAAAACCTGGACAAAGCCAATAACAGGGTATTACAGTCCCAAAAATAAGGACAAATTTCAAATAGTCATTTTATAAACTTAAAAAATTGCTATAATAAAAGGTTGTGTTACTATATATTTATTGCTAGAATAAAAAGTTGTTTTACTATGTATTTTCTGAAGAATATGAAGTCTGAAATTCAAATGCCTGTCAATTTTACTTCTGACGGAACAAAAACAATTTTCAGCAGAGGCCCAGGGAGAAATACTGTAGACACATGTCTTTGTAAAATGGCAGGACACCAGAGCAAATCCACACAAACACAGGGATAAGATGCAGACTCCACACAGAAGGCACCCCAGCCAATAATCAAACCAGAAAACCTATAGCTGTGAGGCAACAATACTGCCACTGCACCATCAAATATGTAAGGAAGTAAACATTCAGAAACCTGAAGTCGGAAATTCAAATGTCTGTCAATTTTGTTTAACATTTGTTAATCAGGACAGTCTGACTTGGAAAATCATGAAAAGATTGGGAGGTACAGCACCCAGCAGGATAAAAACACTCTCATTAAACTAAACAAAGAACTCAGATGACAAATAAAATCTATCAAAGCCAAACTTGAGGTAGGTTTGGCATCCCAGGCCAAGGACAACCACAAAGCATTATTTAGCTATGTCCATAACCTCAGATGCTATACGCAATTGTATGCAGAGCTCATTGTAAATGGAACCACCTATACTGTGCCAGAAGATATAGCAAACCTCCTGGCTGATAAATTCATTTCCAGCTGTAGCCCCCCCTTAACCTTCTCTCAGGAAATATCAAATATAACTCCCCCTACTATCACTAGGGAACAGGTCCTTAATGTTCTCTCTAAAACCAAGAACACTGCATTAATGGGGCCAGACAATATCCCAGGGTACCTTCGAAATAGCATGAAACATGATCTGTCAGGGCCTCTGGAATTACTATTTAACTCTAGCCTCCAAACAGGCTTTGTGCCTCATGAATGGAGAAAGGCAAGAGTCATACCTCTGCACAAAGGTGGGCCATCTACAGATCCTGGAAACTACATACCCCTAAGTCTCACTAGTCTTTGTTTATAGGTTTATAGGTATGCACTAGGCTAGCTGCTCTTATGGACCATTTTAAGCCTATTATTAGTGAGAATCAATCTCTGTGCCTCTTGTCCAGGAGGTAAGCACCTTAACCATCATGCCAACCCCAACCCCAACAGTCTTATATGTAAAGCTATGGAAATAATTATCATGGAGATGATCAACAGAGATATAGTAAACCTCCAAACACAAGACCCAACCCAGTTTGGTTTCATCAAGGGCAGATCATGCCTACTCAAACTGGTAGACTTCTTTGAGAAGGACTTCAAAGCAATGGATGAGGGCAAAATCATTCACACTGCCTACCATGACCTGGCCAAGGCATTTGACAGAATACCCCACTTGGGAATTGACAAACTCAAGAGGTTAGGTACAAACCCATATGTCACCTGGTGGATAGCCAACTGGTTCACAGGCAAGACCCAGGAAGTTAGAATTGGGGAGTCCACCTCTGCAAACAGGCCAGTCAAAACTGGAGTCTTTCTGGGATCAGTCATTGGACCGCTGCTTTTTAGCAGTTACTTCTTAGAGGTCAAGACCAACATCAGGGGTCTCCGGATGACTAAATTTGCAGAAGATTGCAAATTAGGAGCCATCATTGAATCTCACACTGTCACAAATGTTGTCCAAGAGGGGTTGACACAGACAAACAACTGGTGTCAGAGCCATGAACTAAAACTAAATACCAAGAAATGCATAATAGTATCCTTTGGGAAGTCATCCATCCCTGGTAACTATCATATTGACAACACACCCCTTAGAGTTGACCCAGTAGTCAAGGACTTAGGGACACATGTAGATAGTAATCTAGCCTTTGGCCATCACATATCTACAGTGGTGAAGAAATCATTCTATGTTGCGCAACTTATAAACCAAGGTATGGCATCTAAATCCAAGGAAGTCATTGTTCTATTGTATTCGGCATTCATCAGACCTATCAATGAGTACAATGCCCCCTTTGGTATGTACCTAACCAGGCATATCCAAAAATTGGAATGTCCACAGAGGTTCCTCACTAAAAGAATACAAGGTGTAAGTAAAATGTCCTATGCAGACCACCTCGAGACCCTATCCCTGTATTCTGTCTCCTACAGGCGTTTGAGGGGAGATCTATGCCTGGCATACAGGGCATTGTCAGACCCCACTCTGATGGACTTCCTGCTTATCTACAAAACAAACAGCACTAGAATTACCCATTCCAAAGACTTAAACCTTACCTGTGATATAAATAAGACCTGCTGGACAGATAGGTATGCATCCCAGAGACTAACCCATCTATAGAACAGGCCCCCATCCATGTGAAACAGAGTTCCTCCTTAACCCAATTAATTGTGACTTGGACAATTGGATGGGAAACAAGAAATACATCTCTGGTTTGGTACCTATGCCTCTAATGGACAAAGGTAACCTGTAAATTGTTCATCTTTCAGACCCATGCTTACGCTTATCAAGGGTATCAAGACTTGTCTGAGATTTGGGATGCATGACTAGACGTAAAAAGGCCCTTGTGGCCATTAAACTAGTAAACACCTATGAACCTATGAACCTATAAGTCTCTCATTAGTCTAAACAAGAGAATTAGAGTACTAGTCGAGTCTCTGAAAGCAGACTTTAAAGTAAAAATAGCCTTCAAAACTAAGGATAACCATATGGCATTTTTCAGTTATGTGCACAGCCTTAAGGGCAACACCCAACAATGTGCAGAATTTGTTGTAGATGACTTATACTCAACCTGAAGACATAGCAAATCTACTGGCCAACAAATTCAGCTCAGATTTCATTTCCCCATCACCCCCAGTTCTCTCACAAAAAATACCCTCCACCATTCTAACACCAATTATCACTAAAGAGCAGGCTGGCACTGTGGTCTCTGAAGCTAAAAACAAGACTTCAATGGGACCTGACAATATACCAGATAGCCTTGTAAAGAGCTTCAGCTATGCCCATTAGGATCTCTATTTAACCATAGCCTCAGGACTGGCTTTGTCCCAATAGAGTGGAGGACAGAAACAGTCATCCCTCTGCATAAAGTGGGACTATCTTATGACCCTGGAAATTATAGACCCGTAAGTTTGACTAGTCTTATACGTAAGGCCATGGAAAGAATAATAATGGACCTGATAATGACATAATGACATAGCAGAACTCCAAACACTGAACCCGACCCAATTCGGCTTTGCTAAGGTCAGGTCATGCCAACTGAATCTGGTGGATTTCTTTGAGGAAAATCACTAAGGCCATAGATGAGGTTAAAACAGTACATACTGCCTACCTCTACCTGGCTAAGGCATTTGACACAATTCCCCACTAAAGTATTATAAATAAACTCCCAAAACTGGGCATAAATTCCTATGTCACCAGATGGATAACCAAATGGGTCATGGACAGAACAAATATGGCTAAAGTGGGTAAATCCAGATCTGGCAAGAGGATAGTTACTAGTGGTGTGCCACGAGGCTCAGGGCTGGGACCACTTGTGTTCAGAATACACTTCTCTGAAGTCAAGGCAAATGTGGAAGGCCTATGAGTGACAACGTATGTTAATGAATGCAAGCTGGGGCAATCATAGAATCCACCAGCAATGTAGATATCCTTCAGGAGGGTTTAGATCAGACAAATGATTGGTTCCAGAACCATGGCTTAAAACTAAATGCAAAAAAGTGCATTATCATATCCTTTGGGATGTCAAATTTATGTATTTATTTATTTTCTTTATTTATTTTACATTTGTTAACCGGGCTAGTCCAACTGGATACATGTCCAATTTCAGTGGAGGCCCGGGGAGAAAAGCTCCTCTACAATACTAATATAGTAAGACTAAAAAAACTTTATCATAATATATCAGCATATACAAATAAAATCTAAAAACATGTACTTTAAACCTTCTGATAGAATTAAAAGCATTTGAGTACAATATGAGGTAAAGTACCTAGTCTCTCTATTACATAGAAAAGAGTACAGTATAAAAATACAGGTAGAGTACCTAGTTATTCTATTACATCTTTATAAGAAGTTGAAAAGTAGAGATTTTGCGCCTTTATTAGAAATGACTTAATAGAAACAGTATTGTAGAGAGTAATGTAGAGAGTTAGATATAAGAAAAAGAGAGGATGGAAAAAGTCCCATAGCAGGGAGATACAAAAGGTTAGTCTGGGTTATTACAAGAGCAAAGCCAATGGTTGGAAAAGAAGAGTTTGAGTTTAGTTTTAAATAGGGGGATTGAGGTTTGAGTAGTGAGGTCTTGAGGTAGTTGATTCCATGTTTTCCCAACTGAGCTTGAAAATGTGGAGTCACCTGCTGAGTTCTTAGATAGGGAAGTATGAATCAGTATTTTGTTAGAGGAGCGCAGGGTCTTCAGATTGCTATAGGGTTTTATGAGGGTGGAGAGCACTGGAGTATTGTCTGGGTGGTAGAGGGCTTTATGGGCGATTGTAAGTTGGTTAAAATGTATTAGGTTGGGTAATTCTAGCCACCCTAGTTTTTTAAGATTAGAACAATGATGAGTCCTGTATGGAGAGGCTGTAGAAAATCTGGCAATATTGTTATAAGATGTAGTTAGTTTATTTAGATTATATTTAGAAAGATTTGTATAAATAGGGGAGGCGTATAATAGGGTAGAGATTAAGTGGGTTCTAGCTATTGTAGTTTTGGCTTCTGGAGTAAGGTAAGATTTGATTCTATAGAGAGAACCTAGTTTTCTGTTTGTTGATTTTATTGTAGAGTCAATGTGCGTGTCAAATTTGAGTTGGTTGTCAATTGTAATGCCTAGTAGTTTGGTGTTATTGTCTGGAGAGATAAGGATGCCATTGTTGGATGTGAGTGAGAAATTAATGGAGGGAGACAAGAGAGTGGGTGTAAAAATCAGGAGTATAGTTTTCTTTGGGTTAAGGAGGAGACAATGGTTAGAGAACCATTGCTCTATGGTAGTGAAGGCATTTTGTGTGAGAGAATAAAGTTCAGACTGTGTTGGGGCAGAGCAAATGATGGTTGTATCATCTGCGTATTGAATGCAAGTTGATAGGGGAGTGGCTAGGTGAAGGTCATTTATAAAGATGGAAAATAGTAGAGGGCCTAAGATAGAGCCCTGAGGGACTCCTATAGAGGTGGGAAGGAGATCAGAGAGATGGTTATGCCAGAGTACAGCCTGTTTTCAGTTATCCAGATAGGATGTGAACCAATTTAAGGCTGTGTTGTCAAAAGAGAGGGACTTCAGATGATGGAGGAGAAGTTTGTGGTTGACCATAT
The DNA here is from genome assembly GCF_019279795.1 of Protopterus annectens. Classification (NCBI taxonomy): domain Eukaryota; kingdom Metazoa; phylum Chordata; order Ceratodontiformes; family Protopteridae; genus Protopterus; species Protopterus annectens. The sequence goes on along the minus strand of NC_056743.1, from coordinate 1,857,853,208 downwards.
CAAAGGCTTTGGATAGGTCAACGAAGAAGGCTGAAGAAGGTATGTTATTGTTGCGGTTTTTGTTTATTGAGTCGATAAAGGATAGTAAGGCTGTAGTAGTACTATGGAAAGGGCGAAAACCATGTTGGCACTTAGCTAGGAGGTTATTATTTAGTAGGTGATTTAGTAACTGTTTGTGGATGCATTTCTCCATTATTTTTGCAAGTGGTGATAATAATGCTATGGGACGAAAGTTGGAATACTCAGTAGAGTCACCACCTTTGAACAGTGGGATGATATATGAGATTTTCCATAATGATGGGATTGTGCTTTCTTTTAAGGTCCTGTTAATCAGTATAGAGATTGGGTAAGCTATGGCTTTTGCACCAATTTTGAGGAATTCTGCTGGTAATTTGTCGGCCGAGGGGGTTGTAGGTTTTAATTTTTGAAGTAAGGATGATATATATGTGGTAGGTATGGGTTTGAGGTGGAATGGGGGGGGGGAGTGGGGCCTTGGATTAGTAGTTTGGAGGTATCAGGGCTTTGTTGGTTAGCTAGCTTTAGAATGGCAGAGGTAAAGAAAGTATTAAAGGCGTTTGCTGTTTGTAATGGGCAGTCGGGGTTTGAATCAATAGGATTTGGTGTGGCAACATTTCCAGGTGATAACAGTGTATTAATGGTGGTCCAGAATTTATGTGGTTGGTGTAGGGATGTTTGTTGTAGCTGAGTATAAAAGTTCTTCTTATCTTGTAAGATGGCTTTCTTTGTTAAATTTCTTTGTTCTCTGAAAATAAGGCGATCGGTTGTGTTTTTTGAGGTATGCCATTTTGTCCAGGCTTTGTTCCTACTGAGGATTAGATTCCTGGTAGTATTAGAAAGCCATTGGGCTGTTTTAGATTTAATTCTTATAGAACGCATTGGAGCATGATGTTCTAGGATTGTCAGAAAAGTATGATTGAAGTAGTTAACAGCTTCGTCTATAGGGAGAGATTTAAGAGATGACCAATTGACTTGCATAAGTTCATTTTGAAACAGAATGGGATCAAGGAATTTTTTGCTATGGGATGTTATGACTTGGGTGGGGATAGTTAAACTTGTTTTATGCCTAATGATATATGTTAGTGAGTGGTCGCTGAGGTCATCTGGGAGATTCCCTGTTGTATACTTTTGCTGAGGACTGTTTATAAGTATCCAGTCAAGTATACTTTCTTTGTTATTTTGTTTGTTTGTTCTTGTTGGGGAGTTAATGGTTTGAGAGAAGCCATGCAGGTTAATAAGAGTGGGTGGATAGGTGTGTTGACATAAATTCCAGTCAATATTAAAGTCTCCTAAAAGAATTGTTTCTTGAGGGAGATTTAGTGAAAGCCAATTTAATAGGTCCTCTAAAATAGTGGGATTTTTTCCTGGGGGAAGATAGGTGCAGATAATGTTAACTGTTTTGTGAGGATTGAGCTGAAGTTTGGAAATAATTATTTCAACATTATTGTCAGATGGAAGGGTATGGTTTACTTTGCTTATTTGCAGTCCGGTTTTATAGAGAATTGCCACCCCACCACCTTTTTTGTTGAAGCGGTCTTGTCTGAGTATGTTATAGCCAGAGGGGTGATTTCATTATCTTTAATTGTAGGTTTGAGCCAAGTTTCGGTTAGACAGAGGATATCAAACTGTTGGACATCTAGAAGGGCATGGACATGTGGTATTTTGTTACAGATGCTACGTATATTTAATTGAGCAATTGAGAGTGATTTGGGGGGTTTTTTGGATGGTGTTGGTCTTGTATTAAGTTGGTGGCATTTAGAGGATGGTAGGGGTGAGTTAGGGCCAGGGTTGGGGTGGATATCACCGTCTATTAATGAGCAGATTAATATATGGTTGTAGAATTGAGAAATTTTGTCTTAGTAGTAAAAATGTTTTTTAAGGCTATGAGTAGGATATTTGATGTGAGAAAGTCGGTGATATTTAGCTTGAAGGTAGGAAGTTTTGTGGATGGTATTGAGATAGGTAATTGTTAGAGCTAGGGGGGATGTTAGGGTTTGTTTGTGTGGAATTATTAGTGTATAAGGAAGGGCTTGTTCATAAGAGGTAGAGAGATAGGTAGAGATGACGATAGTTAGGAAGGATATAAGTAGCAAAGGTTGGTATTGATTAGACATGTTTAGCGAATCTGTAACTGAAATAGAGTGGGAGGATAGTGAGAAGAGTAGGAAGGAGAGAAGGTAAGTGGAGTAGGGAGGGGCTGGTTCTAGAAGGTAGGGTAGGCAGGTAGGTGGAGTATGGCAGGTAAGTGGAGTAGGGAGGGGCTAGGACTAGAAGGGGTGGAGATTGATCTTGAGGGGTGTGTCTATGAGGGTATAAAGGTAGAGGTGCTAGGGGCGGGTGGAATTTGGGGCAGGGAGGAGGAGTGAGCCACTTGAGGGCGAACGGAGCGGGAAGAGCCAAAGTAGTGATGTGGCACAGAGAAAACAATCTGTAAGGTGGGGAAAACAGCAGGTAGGTAAGTAAATAAGTATAAATTTATAAGGTATGTAAAGGGTAGAGTCAAACCTATGAATATGTTAAGGTTTGGAGCACAGGGGAGTAATGGGAGTTGGTATAGCAGGGTCCTGAGAGTAAGAAAACAAGTAAAAAGGATAGGGAGAAGGTACAGACACCAATTAAAAAGATATAGGGGTGTGTGTTGTAATAAATCAAGAGGGAGCAGATTTGAAAGAACAAAGGATGCCACCTAGTGGCCTAAGGGAATAAGTATCACAGATATACACGTAGGTGGATGATAATGGAGGAAAGGTGAGAGGGAAAAGAGATAGAAGTATAAAATGGTAGTCGAGAGTCTAGAGTAGTGTAGTGAAGGGGGCAGGGCCTATTGGCTGCTGGCAGTCCTGTGCAGGTAGCTAGACTGGTTCACACAGTTCAGGTGATGAGGGTTAAACATGTATGAATAACATACTTTCACAGTCTATCTGGTAGGTATCACTGATGCCAGGAGGGTTACAACATCAATAGCATGCCCCTTGGAGTGAACTCAGAAGTGAGAGATCTAGGCACATGGATAGATAGTAGCCTGAACTTTGACCACCATGTGTCCACAGTGGTGAGGATATCCTTATATGTGGCACAACATATGAGTAAAGATATGGCATTCAGATCCAAGAAAATTATAGTCCCACTATACTCAGCCCTCATTAGACCAACAGTTGAGAGCAATGCACCATTTGGCATGTACTTGACTAGGCACTTATAGCAGATTAAGTCACCTCAGAGGTTCCTCACAAAGAAAATACAGGGTGTAAACAACATGAACTATGTGGACAGACTAAATGCCCTATCCCTTTACTCTGTCTCCTAGTAACTATTAAGAGATGACCTATACCTGACCTACAAGACACTCACAAATCCAGCCTTGATGGAGCTGCTAAACATCTACAAGTCAAACAGCACAAGTTTCACCTGATCTAGGCATCTAAACTTAGTCAGCGACTCAAAAAAAATTGCTGGAGAGACATATATGTATCTCAAAGATCCCCCATCTTTGGAACAGGCTTCCTAGTCACTTTAAGCAGACCCCCCCTCCCTGGGCCTCTTCAAATGCAATTTGGATCAATGGATGGGGAATTGCAAAGTCATACCTGGGGTAGTGCCTATATCCCTTATGGACAGGGACAATCTGTAAGATAGTCAATGCACAGGCACAAATCCATGCCACCCTCTTGCATCTAGGGGCCATACAGTGGGTAAACTCAGGTTCATAGATTAGTACTAGGCTAACTGCCCTTGTGGGCTATTTTAAGCCTAGCCAATTACCCCATGTGAGAATCAAACACTGTACCTTGTGTTTGTAAGACACATGCCTTAACCGTTAGGCCAACATCCCAACCACTAGGTTATATTGGCTAGGCTTGTAAGAGCCCTTGAGCCGTTAGCCTAGTAATCTCCTATGAACCTATGAAGGAGACTGCAATGGTGTAGTCAATAAAATTGTTTTGCATGCAGAGTGCATCTATTTTGTGAAAAGATGACAAGAGTAGACGAACTACTGCAAAATGGTGTTGGTGGTCAAGTCCATGATCACATCAAAGCATACCTTTCAACCTCTTAGTACAAGAAATCTGGGCAAAGCCTTAAATAATATTTGGACAAACGCCCAAACATAGGGTTCCTATCAGTTCGTCAAAACATCAGCAGTTCGAACACCATATGTTCTAACTGTGAAGTTCGAAAACTGATTAACGCAAAGCTGCGAAACACCGAATTCTTTCTCAGGGAGAGAATTCGATGGTCCGTTTCTGTGGCTTCACTATTCCCTCCACTGTGGTGTGAAGGTTACGGACTGGGTTAAAGTAAGTGTGTGAATGGACTGGGTTAAAGTGAGTGTGCGATAGTTACGGACCTTAGGGTTAGGGAGCGGGTAAGATGAGTGTGCGATAGTTACAGACCTTAGATTTAGGGAGCGGGTAAGGTGAGTGTGCGATAATTACGGACCTTAGGGTTAGGGTTTGAGTTAAGGTAAGTGGATAGATAGTAGTGTATGTATGGTTTAGTGTAGGGTTAGAAGTAGGGTTTTGTGAAGTGTATATGTGTGGATTATTTATTTTGGTGTGCTTGTGTTGTGTGTGTGTTTTCTTGGAACAGTGCTTTTTTTCCATGGGAAAAAAATCGCTTTTCTAAGCCTTCAATGGTTTTGCACTTCGAGGTTAGAAGTTCGAACATATAGTGTTCAAACTTCTGCCATTTCTTCGAAGTGATATAGACACCCAAACATAAGGATAGGTTTTAAATATTGATATTATTAACTTAGAAAGTTGGTAGAATAACAGAATTTGAATTGGTGTACATTTTCTGAAGAATATGAAGTCTGAAACACAAATGTATGCCATTATTTAGTGACTTTGATCTTCGGTGACTTACCAGCAACCTACAAATGTTATGAGGAACAGACTAAAAATATGAGGCAAAAATCTGGACATTCTGTGAAAATCTGGACAGCTGAGAGGTATGCAGCAAAGACAGTTTAACCTCATAAACAGCTAACCAGGGAGGAACAGCTAGAGACTTTTGTCCTAGCCTTTGGACAAAACATCCAACAGGTGGGAATGGACCAGGGTGACTGGACCAAAATCCTTTCAGTCCATTGAATCAACAAACTGCTTAATACCTTCCTGGATATGCAGGAGTATTGAGACACTGGTTAAAAAAATTTCAGTGCTAGACATTGTCTCCTAACAAAATGGAAATACCTTAATTATATGATTTCACAAATGAACTCATATGAACATAATAAAAGTAAAGTGATTAAAATAGTAGACATTGATAGATTTAAATAGCATTGTCTGCTACTTTGTATACTGATATAGAGTTTGTAATGCAATGAAGCTGTCTATAAATGAACATTTTAAACCTATGGTAAAACCTGTGTCAGATTCTGATAATAAAAAAGAAAATATTTGCTGAAGCCATATTCTGGTCTAAATGTGGAAAAGAGGGATATAAAGCTAGATTTTGCACCAGTAACAGCAACATTGTTCTACCTGTGAAAACTGTATTCAATGAAAAATATGATCTGAACTTGCACAATGAAAAGTATATTGTCTGAAAGAATAGTAGAGTCTGCCTTCTGCTATTGTGCTATTGTAAAAATTGAAAAGCTGAATATTTTAATTGATGGTAAAAAAGTATGATTATGTAGAAACTAATGATAGCGGTAGATTTTCAAGGTCAGTGCTGCAGCATTTTGACTACTGCTGGACCTCTAAGATTCAGTGACAAAAGGTTTCAGTTGTCAGAACTATTGTAGCAATGATCTAAATGAACATCCATAAGAACTACTAGAATCAGGCAGTTTGGTTATACCTAATAAGAGATAATCTGTCTGTAAATAGAAAACAATGAAAAAGTTGAAGTAGTCTGCATTCATAGAAATAAGAAATGGTATGTCATGACACAAGTAGCTTTAAGAATTATATATGGAAAGCTAGCTCATCATGTTGCTGTAATGCTCAGTTTAACACATGATATGGTATCATGGAAAGATGCTCCCCACTTTAAAGATTTGTAGAGGTAATGGGGTTAAAGTAATGCCTTTGACAGACCATTCTATCAGTGAAAGGAGTGGAATCAGTAGTGAATAGTGTAGGGGCGTGGCCAAGGATGAACACAGGATAGCAGCAGATTTCTTCAGCTCCACCAATTTCATTACATTGACAGGAATTAATTACTTAAAAAATTAATTCTTGAAGTAATTTTCTTTCCAAATATGTTTGTTTTATATAGTTCTTGAACTATATCTAAAAAAGAAAGGAAATCTTAATAATATTCCTGTCAGAAATTACTTTGGAAATTTTCCTGTCAGTTTATCAGTCTGAAATGAGTTCCAGTAAGACAAATTCTCAAGACTCCAGCATCAAGAAAGAACTTCAGTCTCTGATAATTATAGTCCAGCAACTTACTGCTAAGATGGATAAAATGGATACTAAAATAGACACTTTCATAGAAAAACTACAAAACAAATAGACTTGTTACATATGGACCTGCAACAACAGAAGATCCAGATGACAGGCATAGAAGAAGCTGTGAATGACATGGAAAATAAAATACAAGAAGAGGAAATCAACATTGAGTTTCTGCTGAAACAAAATACACATTTACAAACAAAGCTGGATGACCTGGAAAATAGATCTAGGCGCAATAACATTAGGATTTTTGGACTGCCAGAAAATATTGAAGGTAACAATATTACTTCTTTTTTAACAACATGGCTCCCTAAAACTTTAGATTTACCAGAAGCATTCTCTTTTGGTATCGAAAGAGCACATAGATCTATAGCTAATACCAACTCTAACAAAAACTATCCTAGATCAGTTATAGTTAGATTTCTATCATCTTTTGATAAAGAGATGGTTCTTAAATCTGCTTGGGCTAAAGCTCCTGTTAAGTTTAATGAGACAACTGTGCGTTTTGACAATGACTAGTCTTCCATGGTAATTGCTAAAAGAAAAGTTTTTCTGCCACTAATAAGGGAGCTTAAAAAAACACAGTTTAAAACATACCTTCTGTTTCCTGCCAAGCTTAAAATCTTCCTTCCTGATGGTCCTAAGGTCTTCGATGATTTAGACTCTGCTTTACTGTTTGTCAAAGAAAAGAGGATTTTGGATAAAATAGAAGAAATGGAATGGGCTAGTTCTTCATTAAAGAGATTGGCAACTGAAGCTTCCTGGAAGACTTCAGAGAAGAAGAAGAGACTAAAAACAAATGATTTGTTATATGTTTTTTTCTCTCATCATTTTAGTTCATTATTAATCTTTTGAATATAGTTCCTGCATTTCCAGAAAGCCACAAATATTTTGGAAAAGATTTAATCAAAGTTATTCTCTATGTGCAAAGAAATGTTTTGTTTCATAACCAGTCAAAATGCCTGAGGATTTAATGGCAGGCTGTGACTCGATTTGTTTTCTTTCTGAAAAAGTAAGGTTAGTAATTTGACACATTTTTTATCTTTATCTTTTTTTTTCCTTCTTCTTTTATTATTTTCTTTGTTTAAACAATGACATTCTATTTAGATTATGTAGTGGGTAAAGGGTGGGGGAGGGCAGGGAGAGAACAGTAATGAAAATATCATTAATAGAATAATAACATATTTATTTCTTGTAAACGTTTATAAGTTCTTCAAATGCTATTTCTAATTATACTTCCTTGATTATACTGCTTATGCTTGTTTGTAAATAATCTGTCATGCTTTAACTAATAATAATCAGAACTAAATAAGAGTAAATAATATGTTTTATTTTTAATTCTATTAATATAAACAGTAAGTAACATTCCATTGTATATACTTCTTACAGCTTTCTCTTACATTTTTTTATTTCTGCCTCACTCCCTTTTATTTTCTACTCTCTTTTCTTTTCTTTATTAATATATAGAAATGCTTTTGACTGTGTGGGCACAGTGAATAATAGGATTTGTATGAAAATTGAGTTGGGAGAAGAATGCTGAGTTTTATTGCTTGTTGGTAATTTTGAGTTTAATTTCACTTGCATAGAGGCTGTGATGATCTGTGGAATACATTGTGGAGGTTCTGTCATGTTTAGATGCATTTACACTGCTAAATGAATGTTTGTCACTAGTTTTTAATAAGTTTCCGCCAAAATGTTAAGAGAGACAATCTGGGATGTGGGCTGTCTTATGCACAATGTCCTTGAGTTACCTCAGAATCTTCAAATCACAGAATTCTCACAGAGAAACTGAAAGCAGTTAGTATAAACATTGACAAGGTTATCACACTGACACACCACAGATTCAGGAAAAATACTCTGTTCATAAAATATGTCAGTTATAATGAGTTTAAATGATGTAGTTTCTTGTAGTAAGTAAATGTCTTATTTTAGAAGGCATAAAAATGAAACATTTATTTAAATGTTTTTGAAAATCTACTTAACAGCAGCATAATAATCTGTGTTAAAATTTGTGTTCCAAACATATACTTTACTATAACTCATTTAATTCATCTGATTGACAAACATAAATAATCTTATAACTCTATTCTGGAAGAAATGTCATGTGATATATTTTAAAGCAGTAGGTTAGCATGATTGTAAAATCTGGTTACCAATATGTGTTTGCTGTGCATTGTTTTGTATAAAGCAGACAGATTTATTCTGGGGACAGCAAGTGGGATGGTGCTCTGCAGGGACACAACTCAGTGAGATCAGATATATATATATATATATATATATATATATATGTGTGTGTGTGTGTGTGTGTGTGTGTGTGTGTGTGTGTGTGTGTGTGTGTGAGATGGCTTTTTTCTGAGAGTCTGCATGGCTATCCAATATGATTTGTAATGATTTCTATGAATACAATGTTTTACTCTATTGACAAAATGAATGTTTGCCACAAGTTTTAATAAGTTTCCCGCCAAAATGTTAAGGGAGACAATCTGGGATGTGGGCTGTCTCATGCACAGTGTCCATGAGTTTCCTCAGAAGCTTCACTCACAGAATTTTCACAGAGAAACTGAAAGCAGTTAGTATAAACATTGACAAGGTTATCACACTGACACACCACAGATTCAGGAAAAATACTCTATTCATAAAATGTGTCAGTTATGATGAGTTTAGATGATGTAGTTTCTTGTAGCAAGTAAATATCTTATTTTAGAAGGCATAGAAAATGAAACATTTATTTAAATGTTTTTGAAAATCTACTTAACAATAGCATAATAATCTGTGTTAAAAACTTGTGTCCCAAACATATACTTTACTATAACTCATTTAATTCATCTGATTGACAAGCATAAATAATCTTATAACTCTATTCTGGAAGAAATGTCATGTGATATATTTTAAAGCAGTAGGTTAGCATGATTGTAAAATCTGGTTGCTAGTGTGTGTTTGCTGTGCATTATTTTGTGTGAAGCGGACAGATTTGTTCTGGGGACGGCAAGTGGGATGGTGCTCTGCAGGGGCACGGCTCGGTGAGATCAGATATATGTGTATATATGTGTGTGTGTGTGTGTGTGTGTGTGTGTGTGTGTGTGTGTGTGTGTGTGTGTGTGTGTGTGTGTGTATGTATGTATATATGTGTATGTGTATATGTATGTGTGTGTATGTGTGTGTGTGTGTGTGTGTGTGTGTGTGTGTGTGTGTGTGTGTGTGTGTGGGTATGTGTGTTTGTGTATATGTGTGTGTATATGTATGTGTGTGTCTGTGTTTATGTGTGTGATGGCTTTTTTTTTAGGTAATAGCAGGTGTTTCTGAGAATCTGCATAACTATGCAATATGATTTATAATAATTTTTATGAATACAATATTTTACTCTATTGACAATAATGAGTTTAAGTAAATGCTCATATACAAACAATTCAAGATTTTTGGAAGCTGTTGATAGAATTCACATGACAGAAAATAGATGCATCTTAATGCATGTAATGTCTGAATCATATTAGCCAAAGTTTTTGATTTAAATGAATGTTAGAACATAATTTTCTCTCCTCTTGATTTCTAACATTAAGATTATTTGAATGCTGTTAGAATACAAGTGTTATATATTACATAGATCTATATAATAGTATGAACAGTTTTAAAAAAAAAAAAAAAAAAAGTTTATTTTAGTTTATATGATGCTGTTTTACCAAATGTGTAGTTTTGTCTTGATAGATAATTGAATTGAAAACTGTTAACCTCAGTTAAATATAACTAGTATTAAATTGATAAGGTGGTAGCTGAGGTACTGCTGCTTAGGGTAGGGGTTAACTTGAGTAGTAAATACTGCTCTAAGTTGGAGTTTTCAACTCCAGGCGGGATGCAAGGTTTAATCCTTACATTATTTTCACTTGTTCATTGTTATATGTATATAGTTTTGACATCCACAATATATTTTGTACACTCATTGTCACTACAAACAAAATTGAATCCTATACAAAATCCCATAAGAGATTTAATAAATACAGCTATGTTTAAAGGTACACCTAAAAGAGGAGATGTAACATTATTTATCTTGTTATTTGTTATTTCGATCATAAGATTCTTGAGTTTTAAAAATGCCAAATGACATCTTTAAAAGGAATTTCTTTAAACATTAATGGATTGAATAATCCGTGTAAAAGGGCAAGCCTAATAAGATACATTAATCTACACAAGGCCAATCTAGTCTTCCTGCAAGAAACCCATCTCTTGAAAAAAGATATTGATAAACTAGCCACTAATAAGTATACAGTATTGGTTAGTTCAGAGCACACTCAGAAAAAAAGAAGAGTGGCTATTTTATGGAATAAAAGTATGCCCATTCCTAAAACCATTAAGTCTTATCAGGATGACAAAGGAATGTTTTGTATGGTTACAATACAAATTAATGGGAAGACTTACACTTTAATTAATGTATATTGGATACCTGGAATTGGTATTTATACAGTGAAACATCATATTGATAAGATCATTTCATTCTCTGTAGGGGATATTATTTTAGCTGGTGATTTTAATTGTATACTACATGAAAGTGATACTACCACTATAAAGAAAAGAAGAATTACATCTAATGCAAAACATTTAAATGATTTTGCTAATTCTTATCATTTGAATGATATTAATAATCAGATAGAGTCAAAATCATTACCATACACCTTTTTTTCTAACAGATACAAAACTTATTCAAAAATAGATAGGGTCTTTATTTCTAACCAGATGGTAACAGATTTAATTAATTCCAAAATCATTTCATGTCCTATATCTGATCATAACTCAATTGTTTTCAATTCATGATAAAAATACTCATAATGTTCAGATCAAAAGGATACCAGCATACTTAACTCAGCTAAAAGACTATAAAGAATATATACTTTCAGAAGTACAACATTTTCTAGACATAAATAATACTCCTGAAGTCTCCATTGTCTATGTTTGGGATGCCTTAAAATCATATCTATATGGACAAAGTATCAGATGGTATAATAACAAAAGGAAATCTTGGGATAAGGAATTGTTAGATATTCAAAGTAAACTAGACTCTTATAAACATAATAATAAAGAAAATATTATGGACAAGAAAGTTATTGAAGAAATAAACAAACTAAATGAGAAATACAAAGAAATTTTAACTCATAAAGTTAAAATAACTTTAGAGAAATACAAGTTTTTGTCTTATTCAATAAGCCCCAAATACTTACATAGACTTAAAAATAAAACAAAAGATTGAATAAACAAAACCATATCAAAGAAATCTTTTCTCTAAGGAAAAGAAGAATGTTTCTAGTATACCAGAAATACTGGATGAATTTAGAAATCACTTTCACAAGATTAACCATAACAACATTAACATGGAACCTAAAGATAAAATAAAGGAGTTTATAACCACAAACATGAATAAAAAGCTTAATAAACAACCGATTAAACTATTGGACAAGAGTATTTCATATACAGAAGTTATTACACAAATAAATAAGCTTAAATCAAACAAAGCACCGGGTAATGATGGTATTATACCAGAGATATATAAAATCCTTTCTAAAACTACATATTCATTAATACATAAGGTTTTATTCTGGCCCAAACTGAGTTAATAACCCCCCCCATCTTGGCAATATACATTTATTTCACCAATTTTAAAACCTAATAAAGATCCAACTAGATGTTCTTCATATCGACCCATCTCATTACTTAATGTTGATTATAAAATGTTTATGAGTATTTTTGCTGATAGATTGAAGACAATTATCCCGGCATTATAGACATAGATCAGACGGGCTTCATTGTAAATAGAAATACTTTTGATAATATAAGAAGAACTTTAACATTAATTGAGTTTGCAAATAGGAAAAAGAAAGATTTAACACTTATTAGTCTTGATATAGGTTCAGCATTTGATTCAGTAAGTTGGGACTATCTGTTTACCTTACTGAAATGCACAAATTTCTCTGATGCATTTGTAAATTTAATTGAGCATTTATACAAAGGAACGCTGGCTTATATTAAGGTAGGAACATATGTTTCACAAAAATACCCATTCTTAAAGGTACAAAGCAAGGATGTCCACTTTCTCCACTATTATTCACTTTAGTAATGGAGCCTTGGGCTAATTTGATTAGAAACAGTACTGACATAGAGGGTTTTGAAATAGAAGAAAATACAACATCAAAAATTCAACTTTTGCAGATGATGTTCTAATTACATCAGCAGGATCTAATTCTTCTATGCAGTCTTTATTTGATAAAATGATGAATTTTAAAAGTATTTCTGGTTTAATATTCAATGAAGAAAAAACTAAAATATTACCTATATATACACGAAAAAATACTCTCATTAGTGATTTTACTAAATATGTACCCAACTCAGGTCAGATAACTTATTTAGGTATAATACTATCTAAAGATATTAAATCTATTATATATAATAACTATAATACCTGTTTTCTTAATATACAAAATCTTTTAATACCTGGAATAATATGTTTTTACTATGGAGGAGAGACTTACAATTATTAAAATGATAATATTCCCCAAGATTTTATACTTAATACAATCAATAATACTTTCACCTACAAAAATAACTATCAAGAAACTGAATACACTAATGTTAAATTTCTTATGGGCACCTAATAGACCTAGGATTGCATTAAAGAAACATACTAATAGCTGGTCTCAAGGGGTATTTCTTTTCCAGACTTTAATTTATATATTATCTCTTCTATTATAAAAGTTATTACTTTATTAATAGATCGGTCATATGTCACAAAATGGAAAGATTATTGGGAGCTAATTAGTATGCACTTCATGAAAATCTCCTTAACACATAAAAATATGATTATAAATAACTCCATGTTGTGGTTGCTAAAGGAATTTTGTACTTCACCTATTACACCTAAACATATGGTCTCTTACCCATTAAATATTATTATTAGTTATCGTAACTTTATATTCATGCACCCTAAGTATACGGAATGGAATTTTATTCTATTCCTATAATTTATACTCAGGGTATGCTTATGTCATCTACTTCTGAAGGAGCTCATTTAGCTATAGATAATAATCTAAAGTACTGGTATCAGCTGATATCTGATAATAAAGTTAAAAATCTAGATTTCTTAAAACAAGAATTTGATCTAAGAGAAACTTGCTGGTTAGAGGTTCAGATCTTTAGACAACATCTCATTGATAGAATAGATCTAATGTCTATAACAGTTAAAGAATCTATTCCAAAACTGATTGATTACTTGATAATAAATTTACAGCATAAAGTTTCTGATAAAGGTAAACTTTCATATATACATAAAATTATCAGACAAGAAACTTTTTACAATGTAGATTCATACTGGAATTATTTCACCTCTATTAATGGGGACCCACCAACTCAACAAGATAAACAATATATATTGGAATCTGCTTATAGAACTACATCTTCCATTGTCTGGAGACTTTATACATGGAAATTTTTACATAGATCTTTTATACACCTTTGATGATGAATAAAATTAATAATAAAGATAATCTATGTAAGAGATGTAATGTAGAAATTAATGCTGACTGGGCTCATATGTTTTATGACTGTATGAAGTTGAAAGAATACTGGAAGTCAATTAATGAATTTTTGCAGGCTCTTTTTACAGATAATTTCATTATTTCTAAGTCTCTTATATTATTCAACACACCTGTACCTCAATGTGTTAAAAAGATTAAGCTTCCCTTGTTATGGTCTATCCTAGCAGAGGCTAGGAAAATAATAACTAGAAATTGGATTTCAGATACACCTCCTTCGTTCAATGAATTTAAAAATGTTATGAATATAATGTGTCATATGGAAATAAGCACAATTAGAATGAGAACAACTAGAAAAACATCACATTTTATTGTATGGGATAATTTACAAAATTTGTTGAAAAAATTCTAATTTCAATAGCACAGTATTTTAGTTTAATTAATTGATCTGATTGTAGTGGATGTCTTTGTAAATACTTTAGTTGTTTTGTTGAATATTATAATAATACCTATTTTTAATTATTTGTATAAAATTGTTATGATATTTCTCTTATATGTTAAAACAATAAACTTGTTTTGAAAAAAAAGAAGTGAATAGTGTACAGATTGTCCTCTACATAACATGGGACATTAGAAAACTCTACAAACATTCAGTAAAAGACACGGAGTGAGGAAGAATCTGCATAATTTAAAATGACGTCAGCAAACTCCTATGGCATGCAGCTTGCAAGAGCAGAAGCAGTAGAAGGAAGGAATGCTACAGTAAAGTATTGTAATCTGATACTGTTGTAAAGCAAGCAGTAGAAATGACTAGCAGAACTGACTGAGAGGGTATAGTTAAAACAATAGAAAATCCACAACCTGAGGGGAATTCTAAACTTTTTGTCAGCTAAAACAGAATGCCTAAGAAATGGAAAATTTTCAGCAGCAGGATGCATCTGGTTCATAAAGGGAATGAAAAGAAAAAATTATTAAGGTACAGATAGCAAATGATACTAAAGAAAAATGATATGAGCTGCCTTTCTTAGGAGAAGATTTAGACATTGTGACCCCAGTGCCTGTATTGGTAGGAGATGAGGTTGTGGCTTCTTCCTCATAACAGACTGATCCTGAGGAAATTATAGAACTATCTAACCTCCAAGAAAGCCAAATAAATTTTAAAATGTCACAATAAGTCACAACGAGAAGATGACAGTTTGAGCAAAACAGTGAAAATATAGTTAACGATCTCACAGAAAGGAAGGATGCCTTTAAAGAGGCAGATATTCCTTTTAATCCATTGAAGGAACTGTTATACTCATAGCCTATCTTTCCATCATCCTTGGTGTTCAGACACCCCTTCATAGTATATACCAATGCATCAGAAGCAATCCTGGGGCAGTACTTTCATAGTATTTTGAGGGAGAGGAACACCCTTGATGCTTTTTAAGTCACAACATAAGCAAAGCTGAGGCAAGATATTCTACTACTGAGATGAAATAACTGTTGATCAAATAGGTATTTCATCATGAAAGTTTTATCTCCTAGTCAGGAAAATGACATTAGTCACAGACCATGCTCACTTAGTGTATCTACACAAGCAAAGAAATAAGAATACTAGAAATTTGTTGGTGGTGCTTTCATTACAACCTTTCAGACTAACTGGAAAATACCAGTCTCATCCCACCACATTGCAAGTGGCCTGCCCAGAGCTCACAGCTCATCTCATAGGTTCATAGGTGTGTACTAGGCTAATGGCCCTGGAGCCTTTACAAACCTAGCCCATAGAAGTGCCCTGGCATCATGCTGCCCAACATTAGTTCCCAGTACCTCTATCAAGTAGAACCACTAGACTGATCCCCGGGGTAAACTTTCTATTTCCCATCCACTCATCAAGATTTCTCTTGAAGAGGCCACTGAGGTGCTCTGGTTGACATGTATGGGAAGTATTCCAGAGCATAGGTAGTCTCTGGGTTTTGAACCTGTCCCTCCAGCATGTTCTGTTGATTGTGATAATGAGGTTGAGGTCTCTGGAGCGTGTGGTGCAGAGAGATTGGGATTTCTTTAGATGTAGCATTTCTAACATAGCTGGGTCAGACATGGCTTTGTAAGTCAAGAAGAGATCACCTCTTAGTAGACAATATGAGACGGACAATAGCTGGAGTTTGTTGAGTCTGTCCATGTAGGGAATGTGTTTAAGGCCTAGGATCCTCTTTGTGAGGTACTTTTGTGGCCTTTCCAGCTGTTACATGTGTCTAGTGAGGTACATGCCAAATGGAGCATTATACTCAATGATTGGCCTAATGATAGAAGAGTAGAGAGAGATGATGACTTCTTTCTTCGTGGATGCAAAACCCTTGGTAATGAGATGTGCCACATAGAAGGACTTTCTGACCACAGTGGCAATGTGGTGGTCGAAGGAGAAGTTGCTATTAACCTGTCTCCCCAGATCTCTTATAACGCCTTCAGTGTTCAGCGGGCTCCAATCAATGTGGTAATTAGTGGAAACTGAGTTTTTCCCAAAGGGGATGACACCGCATTTTTTGGCATTAAGCTTAAGGCTATGGTTTCGACACCAGTCATTGGTCTCAGTGAGGCCTTTCTGTAGGATGTCTACATCACTTGGGGAGTTAATAATGGTTCCCAGCTTGCAGTAGTCTGTGGACTTGGTCAGCCAGAGTCCCTCTGTGTTGGCTTGGACTTCTGAGAATTAGATGCCAAACAGGAGAGGACTCCACTCATGACTGGTCGGCACTCTGACTTGGAGTCCGCAACTTTCACACTGTGAGTTCTATCTGTGAGCCAATTTACAACCCACCTAGTGATATAGGAATTGATACCTAGTTTGATGAGTTTATCAATAATTCCTGAGTGGGGAATGGTTTCAAAGGCCTTGGCCAGATTGAGGTAGGCTGTATGGACTGCCATGTCCTCATCCACAGCTCTGGTGACTGACTCAAAGAAATCAACCAGGTTGAGCAGTCATGATCTACCTTTCACAAAAACAAACTGTGTGGGATCTAGAGTTTGGAGATTCTATATATCCTTGTTAATTAGGTCGATGATGATGTGCTCCATAGCCTTACAGAATAGACTCATCAGGCTAAAGGGGCGAAGATTCCCAGGGTCTGTAGTTGCTCCACTTTTATGGAGAGGATGACTGTAGCATTGTGCCATTCAGTAGGGAGAAAGCCTGAGGTGAGGCTGTGATTGAACAGGGCACACAGATGTGGTACCAGTTCACTTTGTAGTTCATGTATAACACCTCCAGGGATATTGTTGGGTCCCATGAAAGCTGTATTCTTGGTCTTGGACAATGTAGCTTTAACCTGTGCTGCAGTAATGCTGGATGCCTGGTATTCCTCTGTTATTGTGATTGGTCCTTTACGGGGAGAAAGGGGTAATGTTGGCACTGAATATGTCAGCCGGTGTGTTGGCAATATCTGTTGGCTCAGTATAGGCAGTACCATAGTGCAGTAACTCAGAGCAAACCTGGATATTGCTGTGGAGATTCTTGATATAACTATAGAAGGCTTTGTGGTTGTTTGTAGTGTCTGCTGCACTTCTGCCTTCATAGCTGGCTTTAGAGGTTTTGATGAGGGATCTCAACTTTTTGTTGAGGCTAATAAGGGAGTTTTTCCAGTCTTGGGACTTCACCTTTTTCTGCAACAGTTTCTTCCTTCTGTTGTAGAGTTTATTAATGGCAGGGGACCACCAGATTGGCTTACTTTTTTTGAGGAGAGCATCTTGGTTCTATTGGGTATGGCTAGTTCCTTGTATTTATGTACATGTTCGTACAGTGCACTGGTGCATGATTCGGCAGTCATGCATCTATTTTCCATTGACATGGGTGCCGTGAAGTTAGCCACCTCTGTTTGTAGGAGCCTAAAGTCAACTTTGGAGAAGTTCTTCATAGTGGTTACCTTTGCAGGAGGTGTGGGTGAGATGTAAATTTCCATGGTGATTAGGTTGTGGTCAGATCTAACCAGGGAGAAATGGACTATTGGTGTAGAGCAACATTTGCCGATGTTTATAATAACTGGCTCAAGGATGTTGCCTCCTCTAGTGGAGGTAAGAATGAGCTGGTCCAGGACATTGGAATTGATGAATTCCAGGAAGCGTTGAGCCAGTGTATTGGTGAATGAGTAGTTTTCCCAGTTGATGGAGGGGTAGTTGAAGTCACCTAGTATGAGAGTGTTGGGTTGGACCCTAAAAGTTTTCAGGGTGCTTAGGAATGTGGAGTGAGAGTCTTGAGACATAGTTGGGGATCTATAGCAGACTACAACCTGAATTGCCATCTTACCCAATGTTTGTTGTACCTGAAGTATCTCAGATGCATTATGCAGGGCTACTAGTCTGGATGTGTGCATATCCTTTATGAATATGGAGACACCACTACCTTTGGAGCTACAGTCCATGTTCAGGGGCCGAAAGGTGTGGAATGAGTTATAGCCTGATAGTGCAGGGGTGCTTTCTGTTGCTTTAAACCAGGTCTCCATTACAGCACATGTCAATATTCTCCATTTTGAGGAGTGCTTTGAGCAAGTGCATCTTGAGATTTAGACTTCTAGCGTTTAGCAGCATGACCCTCAGATTGCATTTATTTATAGCTGTTATGGTGATAATTTGGTCTTTGGAACATCACTTATAAAAGGCACTATAGGGGTGGCAAGAGCCTTAGCCAGTATTCGGAAACCAATGAGTGACAGATGCAGGCCATCTGTGGCAAAGCATCAAGGTCTGTGAATCAAGTCATCCCAAGCAGACAGATACTGGATCTCCTTAGAAAGACACCAGAAACTTAGACAATTGTGAAGTCAATCATTTTCTGCTTGTACTGCGGTATCATTATGGGTGATGGTAGGTTGCTGCTCAGGGCTAGGGTCATACCTGCCTGGGGCACATAATCCAAGAACTCCTCCGTGTCTCTTTTTATGTAGTCCAGGGAGGTGCACCTCAGGTCATTCACACCCACATGGACAGTGACAGAGTCATACTTGTACTTGTTGTGGAGTGACCTGAGTGAGCGTGTTATGTGCCACATTCTGGCACCTGATAGATAGCTGACTGTTACCTTCTCCTTATTCAGCCTAGTGCGTGGAACATCAGTGGGCCTCAGTATCGAGTCACCTATGATTAGTGTATTGCATAAGCTGTTTTACCTTAGGAGCTTAGGTTGAGGGGTACACTATGTAAGTGAGCTATGTGTCTTGTGGTTTGTGCTGTGTTGTGGTGGTCGAGTGCATTTCTGCCTTGGAGGTCTCTGCTGTTTTGGTAGAATTCTTTTGAGCACCTCAGTGAAGGTGGGTCTATGGTTTATGTTTTTATGTGAGAGCTGTGATGGTGGGTGTTGTGGAGGGCTATGTGTTGCATGTGGTGTGGTGCAGATGTTGACCTTCTTATCTTGACCAGCTATTCTGGTCTTGGCTTGAGAGTGCATGGCATCCAATTTGGACATATAAGTGCATCTCTCACAAGTCTGAGTGTTGGGAGGTAAGAGAAGAGGGTTTTCTGTGTACATGAGGCAGTTGCTACACTGCCTCCGAATGCCCAAGTTCACCAGGTTAATAGGAGAAAGCACAGGGAACTGACCTTTAGACATGCCAGGAGGGATGGTCATTATTACTAAGTACTGGAGCTGTTTCCTTATATATTCCTTTTTTACAGCAAAAATGTCATTCAAGGTGTCTGAGTATGTACAGAGCACTGCCAAACACTTGAGGGGAAACTAATACACAGACCCTGAAAATTTAAGGATGAAGTATTTAGGCAGATATTCTGAAGTTAAAAAGAAATCAAGCAGTACTTACTGAAAAATAAAGAATTAGCTTGTCAAGAATGATGAAAAGAGGGGAGTCGCATGAATGGCTACTGCCTGGCTACTACTAATGCTGGTTTCAGCACAGCTTCGCTCTGTTGGGGTACAATACTCCTTTGATTCTTCTCTCACCAGAAGCAAAATGTTAGCACCAATCCCAAGAGAAGCAGGCCACGGTCTGTTTTGTCCCAGATGATGCAAGAGTCTGCAGGCTTGTAACCTTTTTCTGGTAGATGCCTCAGATAGCAAAAAGACCAATCAGGTACGTTAAGCACAGATACTCTCCAACCAGAAAGAGTCAGGAATCAATGCACTCTACTGCTACTCTCACCAGGATCAGAATATATGCACAGATTCCAAGCTGTCACCTAGAAAGCAGTTATTAAGCTTTCTGGTGATCAGCAGTCTCCAGGAAATAATGAAACTGCACCCCTCTCACCAGGAGAAAACAGAACCACTAATCCCAAGATGACTAGTGAGAGGCAGAATGTGGGCTCTACAATAACTGGTGGTCTAGCAATAGATGCTTAAAGGTAAGATGAAAAAAATGGTTTATCCTAAACACTGCAGTGTGCACTAGAGAGGTTAGATGTAAAAGTAGGTAACTTAAGTTTTGCCTGTCTAAAAAGTTAAGTTTTAGTGGAGAGTCACTATTTTTAAAAGAGCAAGATAGACTGAAAGGGGATGGTCACTTTTGTATTCTGGTACTATGGAATACAGTAAGATGGTCAATAAATTTAAATAGTTGAAGGAGAGTGATTTCACAAAATGATAATTTTGTGCTTACTCACACCTTCTGGGCCTGATCTCTAGTATTTCAAGCTTAGGGGTGGTATTGCAACATACATAGGTGAATCTCACTCTAAGATGATTGATGCTGTATAAATAATATAAACATTGTTGCAATAGGATGTGTTAAATGATGTCAAGCAAAATGTGTTATAAATATTGCTCTACAGGCAATATATTATTTAAGATAAGACAGGTATGTCTGTACATTAGGTAGAGATGTTTCCTTAAACAGCATTGGGTGCAGGTAATTATATATGATACAGGAAAATAGGAACAATATTATGCAGGTGAGCATGAAGACTGTAAGACACAGTCATATACACCTTTAAATAAACACTTAAACTATGCCTCCATTTTCAAGCATTTAATAATTTATAACTAATTTAATGTATAAAAATGATGGGCTACGGCAATGAAATTCAGAGAAGTTGGCCTTTCACTGCATGAGGAGTTTTGTGCCTGGAATCTTTGGGAAAGGTTCTGTAAAAGAGAGGAGTCTAAGAGACAGCCTAAAGATACCCAAGACAATCTGGAGGTATTTTGCTGAGCATCCAGTCTGAAGATAACTGCTTGAATTTATTTTGAGACAAAGCCAAAACTGAATGATGGACTGAAAAGTTTTTGCTGTTTGTCTTTTGACTGTAAGGGGTCGCCACAGCAGAACTCCGGTCCACTAATGATTGGCAGTAGATTTTTATGAAATGCAGAGGTGCCAGCTCGATGCCCAACCTTCAATGAAGGCATGCCCATTTATGCACGCATGTCTTTCGAACGCTACCCAACCGCGGGGAGGACATGTAGACTCCACACAGAAGGCACTCCCAAGCCAAGCCGAGAATCGAACGGGAGAACCTCTTGCTGTGAGGTAACAACGCTACCGCCATACCACCGTGGCATGAATAATGGACTGAAAAGTATGCGTGTTATTTTTGTTTTATGTCCTGATGAAGAGTTGATGACTTTGAACCACAGACATGTTATTTTGCCTAAATGATGGTCAAAAGGATGAACCGGCATGAATCACAAAGCAAGGTTAACAGACACTTTTATGAAATAACATTATCAGATGGAATTCATGTATGTCCACATGTCACACTAAGCTCACATGTATGATGAGTAGTGACAAGCAAGGAACTTGCTATTCAGAAACAGCAATTCCCATCACAGCCAGCCAAAACACAAGAGTAGCAGCAGTATTTGTTAGTGAGCATATAATGAGTCCAACTGTATGCTAATGAAGCAAAAAAATGTCAGAGTGATTCACAAATGTATAAAACATGCACAAAAATGATGTGCCAGCTTCAGCTCTAAATTTCAAAATATGCCAGAATACAGCCACAATGCTTTAAAAAATGTTAGGAGTTGATACAGCCATTATAAAGTTATATGTGCAACAGTTTATGATAGAAAGAGCAGCTACTGATCATAGCAGACATCACCCTCAAAGATGGAGAATATCTTGACCACATTTAACATATTGTGGTTTATATAAAATTGGAATAGTAAACCACTACAGAGTACACAAGACCACAGAGGAACTAGTACACATCTGCTGGCCCAATCAGAGGCCCTGTCAGAATCTTGGAAAACACAACCAAGTGGATACTAAGGTATATTTAGCTTTATGTATTTTAGCTGGATTGACAATTCAGCAATCCATAAGGAACATAGTGGATGTAATACAGGTATCAAGAATATTCCACCAGTTTCTTGATGTGATGCTTCAACATGTGAGGGAACATACATGTTTTTATATACTTCTGAGGAGAGACCCACAACTATGCAAAATCTCTATGCCATAGCTCATTTCCCTGTGGTACCAGGGGCCATATACTGCATTCTTTTAAAATAAAGGCCCCCTCCTGGTTACCTGGGAAGGAGGTATATCATTCTGTTAACTGTCAGGTGGCCCCTGATGCACACTGTATCATAGATAATGTGTGTGCAGGCCAATCAGACAGTCCACACTTCACAGATATGGCACCACTGATTTTACCAAAAGTTTGTAAGGACTGACTTCCCACAGGGACATTTAGTGGAAGATTTTAGATATGCTCTGCTCCTTGGCTTTTGACTCCTATCAGAAACCCACTGAAAAATGTTACAATACTGCACAAGTATAGACTAGAAATGCTATAGAGCATGCATTTGGGCTGCTCATGTCATGTGCCCTGCAATATGACCCCTCCACCTCTGCAAAAATATTGACTGCATGTGACAACCTACATCATATCATACTTACAAAGCAGCTAGAGTAGGGTGCACCACAAGAGGGACTGCAATTCCCAGTACCACAGGGAGAAGCAGCTGACACAGATAAAGGGTCAGATGAGGAGCCAGCAGCAAGGGATGACCATGGCAGATGGAAACAGGTACAATATGCAATGGCATTAGCTAAGATGCAATGAATTGCACATACCATCACTACTTGATTAACATAAGAGCAAAGCACATACAACAGTAACAATGATGCATAAAAGTGAACAAGAATTTTCTTAGCTATGCACTAGCTGGATTCTGTAAATACCAAACATAGGCAACCCCAGGCTAAGGCACCTTCAGGAGCAGTAACAAAGGTATTTGAATAACCTGTCACAAAGAAATACTACAATGCAAAAACAAAATTAATTAGGAAGTAAAAATTACTGATGCCCACACAGGAATATCATTGCAGTAACTGTTGTGTCAATGGTTTAACAGGTAGCACTTTTGCCTTTGGTGCATAAGACTGTGAGTTTTATTCCCACACCAGGTAGAGCGATTATTGACACTGCAGTGTGGAAGGGATGGGGTCTGCACACTGGAATATGTTGTCCTTCAGATGAGATGTTAAACCAAGCCCTCCATCTGTTTGAGTTGGTGGTAGCTTAGGTGGATATAAAAGATCCCACAGCATCTATCAAAAAGAATGGGAGAAAGTTCCCCAGTGCCCTGGTCAAGGTCAACAAAGAACAAATAATGTGTTGCATTTAGATAAAGAAAGCTACTACTTACTCATGCACTTCCAGGCCACTCTGTGCATTAGGCCCATATCAAACAACCCTAAAGAGTGCAGGGCAATCTCAGCCATATTTGCACAGGTGGCTGGGCAAGATATCTATGTAACTATGATTACAAAACATTAGCATAAATGAAACCACAGATAACATTATGCAGTTGTTTTTCCTTGATCCATGCATTCCCAGCTCACTGTGTGCATCAGACCAAAGCAGGCCAAGGCAGAAAACCTTCTGGAGGGCAGGGCACTCTAAACATTATCTGTACAACTAAGTGAGCAAGTTGTCGTACACAAATACTCACTACTAATAACACATCATTGGTACTATTGAAGGTAAGCAGTCCAAATAAAAATAAAAAATGATCTCATATCCACATGAAAATAAGACCTTTGACTAAGTATGCATTGGCTGGCCATTCTGTGAATTAGGCATAGGCAATCTCATGTCATGGATTGTACAAATGGAAAGGCACAGTAATCATCATTTGCGCAGTCTAGTGGGGGTGCTTACAGCTGGGCATGCCTTACACAGAGGAAATGTGCAAATATATACCCTCAGGACCAGTATCTCCAGATGTGATTAAAACAATTTTCAAGCACGTGCAAGCATGTGTGTGTGTGTGTGTGTGTGTGTGTGTGTGTGTGTGTGTGTGTGTGTGTGTGTGTGTGTGTGTGTGTGTGTGTGTGTGTCCATGTACATGTGTAGACAGGGACATAAAACATAACAAGTGTGTCAGCATTACCCTGTAACATTCTGGAGAGGTGTGTGTCATGCATGGTAAGGGATAAATATGTCATGGATGCCCCCAACCACATGAACTACCTCTGCCAAGAGGTGCACTGCCACATCCATGACTCTGTCTAGAATTCAAAGTGCTACCTGAGTGTGAACAATGTCTGCTAGATGAGTTGTCATTGCTACCTCATTTTTATAGCCATGACCTCATGGGTGACTGCGTCTGGGTTGGAACATCCACCACTGATGTAGCAGTGGAAGTGCTAACCTTGCAGGAGTGGGTTCTGTCACATTCATGGTCATGCTGTCCAACATCTGATGATGAGCCATGACAATGGCCTTGTAGATGGTGCCATACCCTGCAGACAATCCAGAACAGACACTGCATGGTCTAGTGTGTCATTCATTCCTGTCCAAGGAGTCACACACCCAGTTCATGCAGTCTCTTATATCAGAATTCATGACATGCAGTAGTCATGTGAGCTCTTCATTTTGTAATCACAGCCCTGGCCACCAACAGCACTGACATCATTGACCACCTGCCACCAGGCACAGTCAAGGATAAGCTTGCCAGAAGAATGTAAATCAAGCAGCAATCTATCATGGAGATGGTGGGACTGTATAATAACCCCATTCTTAGCATATGAGAAAGGAGGCCTCTATGAAGATGACATCTTCTTGCTCTTGGATTGGGGGTAATATTCCTTGTTGTGTTGGAAGAAAAAATATCACAACACAACATAACTCACATGGGTAGTATAGACTGTCATAGGTTGAATAATGGAACCAAATACATCAGTATGCAGTGAATGACTAGTATAGTACTAACAACCTTATCAGTACAGTACAGATTAAACATGCGTAGCTGTAAAGCATGGCAATACAATAAGCAATATAATATCCCATATGCCTTCCCTCCCCCACCCTAACAAAAAAGTGAACTGCAGAAGTGAACAAATAATACAGATGTAGGAATTTGTACCTACCAAGCAGAGAAACGTCAGAAGAAAATAAACACTTTGGGGGATGTAAAACAAAAAGATAAGGAACTCAGTGACAATATAAAATTATAGGATGTTACGATAGTAATAAAGAAGCCTTGTCTGCACACAAAATGTGTTTTGTGTTGGCTGACCCACCACGAAGTACATTTCAGATTACTTGCACATAAATGAATAACAATGCAGACTGACAGCACTACATGTAAGTATATATCAGCATTCTAACAATTATCAGTTGCATAGCAGAATACATACCTAGAAAAATCCAAAGAAATACCCCATGTTGTTTCATCCCTAAACTGTTGTCAGTATTTTATTCAGCAGTACTTAAGAACAAGGTAGTCATCCCTAGTACAATGGAAGTAAACTAGCCTGCATTATACATATAAGGTGTAGAAAATCCCCTCCGGACACATGGAGTGTGTCACATAGCTCTCAAGTCAGTAACATTTCTAAATAACTCAATTTTCTCAAAGTGCTGGGGAGATAAACATGGATTTGGTTCCTACAGAATGGTGTGCACATGCCTGAGCATTACAAAAATCAAGTTTAAAGGAATTTTGCCTAGTTAATGCCTTGCAAGTATGTCTGATTAGCATGACTGTTTAGTCAACGATGTGTTAAGGATCCATGGTGAAGACGATCACACTTTGAGAGGGTATGTCAGAGAAATCCAAATATTGATGTAGGAATGAACCTTGCTGCAGAAATTTGAGATGAATCCTCTGAGGTACCTGTGCACACTTCTCACACATGATGAAAATGGCTAACAATGTGGATGAAAACTAAAGCATATGGAACACATAAAAAAAAAAAAAAAAAATTAAACTTTGAAGTAATGCCCAGTAATGTTAGCAGTAACCCTGCCTTGCATAAATGTTTATTTACCTGGGGCTCACCCGGGATCACTCATCTGGCAACAACTAAACATTTTTACGGTTGTCCCTCCCATATGGATTAAGTTAATTTCATAAAACATCTGCTCACTTTTTCCAATAATATCAGTAAACACAAGCACAATAACCAAGAAAACCAGGAATTGAGAGATGGAAACCACAGACACTCCAGTAGCCAAAATAAAACACTTTATTGAGTGCTTTCATCTCAGTATAACCGACGAATTCAGAATAAATAAAACCACAAATGTGTAAGCTTAAATACATACTCCTGCCACATGATAGGTTAACAATGCCCTAACCACACTCACCTTATTATAGCTTAAATCATAAAAACATTTCATTTCAATAAATTGAAATTAATGTTGATTTTTACACCATTCAGATAATTATCAACAAACATTGGAACATTTTTAGCCTTGATGTTGACACTTCTGCCCTTCTGGGAAAAGCCCCCACTATAGTTTACAAAAGGAGGCTTCCTTTAAGGGGTTATTAGAGAGATCATTACCTTTGGTAGAGAAGGGTGGTAGTTTCCAATGTGGTAGGTGTCTGCAATGTAAATTCATGGTTGACAAAGGACAAATTTCTATCAAGAACTTTGGGAGAATTAGACCCAAGAAAAAGTATTTTTGTTATTCTAAGGGGTGGTTTATGTGTCTCTCTGTCAGTCATGTGATGGATTCTATGTAAGCAAAACAAAAAGGGCTATCAAGCAAAGAATTTACCAACATTTCCATGACATAACTAACAAAAAATCTCAAAATGCATGCGCTCGAAGCACTCCTCAGTATGGAGAACGTCGACATCTGAGCAGTAATTGAAACCTGGTTCAAGGCTTCACAGAGCACCCCAGCACTACCGGGCTACAACTCATACCACACATCTCGGCCAGAGAACATGGACCGAAACACAAAAGGAGGGGGTGTATCCATATTCATCAAGGATACCTACACCTCCAGGTTAGTGGCGCAGCATGATACCTCCGAGATCATCCATGTGCAACTAACATCAGGCAAATCTGCAATGCAAATTGTGGCCTGCTACAGATCACCCTCCATGACCCAGGACCACCACTCCACGTTCCTGGAGACACTGGAAAACATGAAGGTCCTACAGAACACCCTGATATTGGGTGATTTCAATTACCCTACCATTAACTGGGAAAACTACTCAAGTACAAACTCCCAGGTACAGCGCTTCCTGGAATTTATCAACTCAAATGCCCTGGATCAGCTGGTAAACTCCCCTACCAGAGGTGAAAACATATTGAACATGGTCATCACCAACATGGGCGACAGGTGCTCCACACCAGAGGTCAACCCGTCACTGTTTAGATCAGACCATAAACTAATCACTCTGGATGTCCACACCACACCACCACCTCCAACCAAGGAAACCACAGTTAAAAACTTTTCTATAGCAAACTTCACCTTACTTAAGACAGAGGTGGTAAGTTTCACAGCCCCCACGCTAAAGGATAACAGTGTCCAAGATGCAGGAACCTTTACAAATGCACTCTATGAGCACCTACAAGGATGCATGGATTGTGCCATTCCTAGCAAAACCAAGACTCACTCCCCAAAGAGAAGGAAACCAGCCTGGTGGACTCCTGCCATAAACAGGCTATACAATAGAAGGAGGAAACTAGTTCAGAAAAAAAGCAAATCCCAAGAAGGAAAGACATCCCTGATCAGTATCAGTAAGAAACTAAGGTCCCTCATAAAATACTCCAAGGCTAACTTCAAAAGAAAAATAGCTAAGCATTCGAAAGATAACGACAAAGCCTTCTTTAGCTATGTCAAAAATCTAAGTGGCAACTCGCAGATATGCTCTGAGCTAGTGCAAAATAGCACAAAATATACTGAACCCACTGATATTGCCAACATCCTGACAGATAGATTCAGTGCAAACTTCACCCCCCTCTCACCCCCAAAAGGGCCCACAACAATACCGGAAAAGTGTAGTGTCCCAGAAATCACAGACGCACAGGTGAAAACAGCCCTTTCAAAAGCCAAAAGCACAGCGTCAATGGGGCCAGATGGTGTCCCAGGCTGCATCTTCATGAACTACAGAACGAACTAACCCCTCACCTAAACACACTGTTCAACCTCAGACGCTTCACAGGCTACCTGCCCATAGAATGGTGCACAGCAATGGTTATTCCGCTCCACAAAGGAGGGGCCACAACTGACCCTGGTAACTATCCCCCCATAAGCCTGACTAGCCTGGTCTGCAAGGCTATGGAGCACATCATCATGGAACTCATAAACAAAGACATTGGGAACCTCCAAACACTTGACCCGACCCAGTTCGGCTTTGTTAAGGGCAGATTATGCCTACTAAACCTGGATGACTTCTTCGAGACAGTCACCAAGGCCATAGATGAGGGAAAGGTAGTTCACACAGCCTACCTTGACCTCGCCAAGGCTTTTGACACCATTCCCCACTTGGGAATTATAGAAAAACTCACCAGCCTGAACATAAACCCCTATGTCATGAGATGGGTTGCCAACTGGCTTACAGACAGAACTCACACAGTAAGAATAGCGGGCTCCAGGTCCGACTCTAAACCAGTCACAAGTGGTGTCTCACAAGGCTCGGTCCTGGGACCCCTACTGTTCGGCATATACTTTTCAGAAGTACAGGCAAACACAGGAGGACTTTGGATAACCAAGTTCACCAATGACTGCAAACTGGGAGCCATAATTGACTCTCCGGCTGACATGGACATTCTCCAAAAGGGCCTTACTGAGACGGACACCTGGTGTTAAACTCATGGTCTCAAGCTAAATGCCAAAAAATGCATAGTCATCCCATTTGGGAAAAACAAAACACCCATGAATTACCACATAGATGGCAGCCCCCTTAATACAGAAGAGGTAATAAGAGATCCGGGGACCCAGGTAGATAGTAATCTCTCCTTTGACAATCATATTGCCAAAGTAGTTAGGAAATTCTTCTATGTAGCCCATCTAATTACTAAAGGGTTTGCATCTAGAAATAAAGAGGTTATAGTGCCCCTCTACTCATCACTCATCAGACCCATTATAGAGTACAATGCCCCGTTTGGGATGTACCTCACAAGACACTTTCAACAGCTGGAAAGACCACAAAAGTACCTCACCAAGAGGATTACTGGTCTCAAACATATGTCCTATGCAGCCCGACTGGAAATACTCCAGCTGTACTCAGTGGCATATCACTTACTCAGAGGTGATCTCTGCCTGACTTAACAAAGCCATGTCCAACTCAGAATTGATGGACATGCTCCACCTAAAGAAATCCAAGTCACTGCGAGCCACGTGCTCTAGTGAGCTAAACCTCACCACAACAATAAATAGAACATGCTGGAGGGATAGATTCCTGTCACAGAGACTCCCAATCCTTTGGAACAAAATTCCTATCTACATTAGGCAGAGCCCCTCACTAACACTCTTCAAGAGAAACCTTGATGAGTGGATGGGTAACAGAAAATACACTTCTTGACAGAGGCTCATTTAATTAATCAACGGGGTGGTGAAAGCTGACACACTCTGGCTAGGCCCTCAAGCAGATAGCCTAGTACCTACCTATGAACCTATGAACCTAAAATAAAAAAATGCCCTTTTCAGGCATATTAATGAGTACCCCACTCATTTCTTTAAATTTTGTGTCATCGACCATGTAGATTTGGGACAGAAGGGGGGTCCTGTCGATGATTATTTAGAATTTATTGAAATGAAATGGCAGATCAGATTAAATGTATTTCCTGGCTTGAATGATAAAATCTCGCTTTGTCATTTTATAAAACTCAGATCTGCTTATTGTATATGATCTATAGGGAATACATTTGTTATATTTGTTGTAGGGTTTTAATTGTTTTATGATTTACGGTATAATAAGGGGGGTGGTTAGGGCATTGTTAACCTATCATGTGGCAGAAGTATGCATTTAAGCTTACAAATTTGTGGTTTCATTTATTTTGAAGAAGTCTGTTATACTGATACCAAAGCACTCAATAAAGTGTTTTATTTTGGCTACTGGAGTGTCTGTGGCTTCCATCTCTTAATTCCTGGTTTTCTTTTTTCCAATAATATCTTTAATCCCAGAGGTGTACTTGCTTAGCCACAGCACAGTAAACAATCAAAAGACAAGCCGTATTGCAATATTTTGCAGTTGTGTGGAGTACAACATTGTGCTGTTTTCCAAGATGGAGAAGAAACAACATGGATACAACTGTAGGGGACTTTAAACAAGCACAATCTAGTCTGGAAATGCTTACCTTGATGACAACAAGCTATCCTGCAGGATGAGCAGTAGACTAAGCTGGTGACTGATGATCATAGTCAACAGTTAGGAAAGCCTGAGGAGCAACACCTTGAACAACAGAGGCAAAAAATCCTTATTAAGGATATTTTAGCAGTGCACTCTGCAGATTTAAAGGGGATATAGTCTTGTGTCAGAAATTAGAAAATAAGGTGGATGATATAGAGAAAAGAACCAGGGGAACAATGTGCACTTAGTTGGTCTACCTGAGGTGAGAATCTTGTGTTTTTTACTGAAATATTTAAAAAATATTTTCTGGGTAATAAAACCTCTTTGTCATTGAACATGCATACTGTATTACACCTTTGAGTTAGTCCCCCTGATACCACTAGACATTTTATAGGATGCTGCCTTGATTAATCTGACAAGGAGCAAATTCTATGCATATCCAGAGAACAGGAGGCTTTATTAATATTAAAGGTTTCAAAGTAAGAGTGGCTCCTGATTAATCAAGGAAAACATCTGTACCTTTGTTGAGGAAATTTCATGAGAGGGGAATCACACCTCTCTGTACCCACTTAATGCAAGGAATCTGGACAAATCCTACAATAATGGTGGGGACAAAGGCAAAAAATAGGGACAAATTTTAAATATTACTCTTAGAGAAAGTTGTTAGAATAACAGCATTTATGTTAGCAAGCATTTTCTGAAGAATAAGAAGTCTGAAACTCAAATGTTTGTCATTATTTAGAGATTTCAGTCCTCACTGATTTGCCAGAAAACCACAAATTTTCTGAGGTAGAGACAAAAAATATGAGGCAAACATCTGAACATTCTGAGAAAATCTGGACATTTGAGAGATATGAAGGGAATTCTAGACAATTACATTTTCCTACGCAACTGTCCTTGCAACGTATGGCACAGCTGCATACTTTTTTAACTCTTCAGAAGCAGAAATGGCCTTAGACAACCTGATACTAGACAATAGTGCAAAAACTGGTGAAGCAGTGCTAATCACCGTATATGTCAAGATATGAGTGGATGTTAGGATACTGGAAATTGTGTTTATTGGGGGGGTCTTTTGTATGACACTTTTCCCTGCTGCTATTCATTTTCGTGAGTTTTATACTTACTTTTTAAGGTTTGATAACTACTCATATTATTTTAGCAGTCCAAACAAGTAGAATGATGAGATGACTACAGGCTCGCAGCATACAATTAACAGTCTTTTATTTTAAAACAACATGAGCGCTTTCACAGCTCTAGCTGCTTCTTTAGATGTAAGTATAAAAATGCAGTCACACATATAGCAATTTGTACAGACATGTAACTATCAAATCAACCAATTAAGCAATTATGTATTAAAAAAATATAAACAATACATGTAATAAAAATTTTAAAATAAAAAATAAACTTAAAATCAACTAATGCACATAAGTGTACATAAAGCTCATCTAAAAAGTGAGCGTGCTTATAACAAAGGTTTAAGGGGAACTTTATCATTTAGTCCTGAACCATAACGAGTCCTTAGCCTAGCTATCCACTTGCTCTCTAAGCTTTCAGTGGCATTCCTAACATCATCTAGCCTCTTAGTAGCCACTACCTGTACTATAACTTGAAACTTAAAACAATGTGTGTGTGAAGTGAGCTTCACATGTTTAGAAAGAGCACTGCACTCAGTACCATTCTTTATATGTCTTAAGTGTTCTACTATATGCTCCTTCAACTATCAGTCTTGTCTACATAAAACTTTGTGCAGGCAGTGCAGCACGCTAAATAAACTACATGAGAAGAAGTACAAGTAGCTTGAACATCAAACACATACTGTTTACCCTGATCTGGGTGTATAAACTTATATTATTTTAACTAGCATACAAGTTGTTATTCTCTTGTGTTGAACTTTGCTCCAATCCAGTTACTGTTGCAATGCTGAGTTGCATTTTTTCTTCTGGTTCACTAAGCATACCAGCATTCTCACTGAGGCAAATTCCTTGCTTATATGGAGGTGTTCACCAATCAAGAACAGGAGATGAATGCCACAACTAAACCAGGTAATTTTGGGCACACTGACTCGATTGCATGTGGTTCATGGAATGTTCAGGCTTTAGGTACTCCATACATGAGGAGTGCAGTCTATAATGTTTTAAAAATATCTCAAGCTAGAAAATCTGTTCAACAAGAACATAAGCTCAGGAAAGTTAATGCCAAACATTTTCTTCATTTCTGTCCTGGATAGTAATGACCACAGTACATAAATTGTTAGGCTAACAAGTAGAACAAGAGCTCAAAGATAATTTAGAAAGATGCATAATTTTAAAGGTAAGTGATGCTAAAGATTCCTTGATTTTAGACAACTTCTCTGGATACATTGAGGAACAAAACCTATTTTTGGAAGGCCATATCAAAACTGAAAGGGTCAAGAGATAGAGTAATTCTAGGAGGTGATTTTAATATTGTTCCTGAACCAATGTTTGTGTCTTTCGGCTTTTCCCGGTTAGGGGTCGCCACAGCGGAACTCCGGTCCGCTAATGATTGGTAGTGGATTTTTACGTATCGGGTTACCAGCCTTATGCACAACCTTCAATGAAGGCATGCCCCATTCACGTACGCCTCCACACAGAAGACGCTCTAGCTGAGAATTGAACGGTACAACATCTGGCTATGAGGCGACAACACTACCTGAACCAATACTGGATAAAATTCCTCTTGAGAAACCAAGGCTTCCTAAGTTTTGAAATACCTTCCACTAATTCAGTTAGATAAATTAGTTGAGATTTGGAGAGCTAATTACCCTACAGTGAGAGATTATTCTTGTTTAGGTACTCAAGGTGGGTCTGTAAGGAGGATAGATTTTTGGTTGCTGGATAGACTGACAGTCAGAAATGTCTTGCATATTAAGTATCAGCCTGGACCTCTGTCTGATCACTGATGGGTATTGCTAGAGAGCTGTTGTCTGCATAGGTGTTTAGAAAGCATTTTCTGATGATTAAACTCTCTAGTTCTCAAGCATGAAAAGCGGCATGCTATTAACTTAGGCAAATGGATTTACAGATATTAGAAAGAAAGGTGGGTAAGGGGGAATCTTCACTAAATGGGAACTTTTTAAACATTACTTAAAGCATTACCTAGACAGAGTGAAAGCTAATAAACAAAGGGAGAAATATTATATAGTAACTTTATTATAGAGACAAATTGAAAGAGATGAATTCATATCAATTCCACATTAAAAGAAAATGTAAACCAACTTAATACTCAATATAGTGTCATACAGTCTCTCTCTCAGAAATCAGAGAGATTTAAAACTTTGTCATGGCAAAAGCAATTATATCTATTAAATTGTTATCTAGGAGATTAATTAAATGAAGGAATGGGACAGCCACAGTTGGATTAAGAATCAGGAAGGCACAATTATGCACAACTCAAATAAAACAAATCAAATAATGAAGGCTAGATTGCAGGCTATATATCATTCAAATTTATTGGGGAATATGAGTTAAATTTTAACTATTTTTAAACTGTTGTGAAATCTGTAAAGGCCAAATTCTTACAGAAATTCACAAAGCTAATTACTCTTTAAAGTTAGGCAAGGTACTTGGACGTGGTAGCATTATTGCTGAATGTTATAAGAAATATAAATATTTGTTAAGTCCATTTTACTAACCTTTGTATAGTGAAGCTGAAAAGGTGTTATAGTTTCTCAACTGTATAACTGAGGCTGGAGTAGTTTCTTAGCTAAACCAGGAAAGTATGACAATGATCCTACCTCATACAGACTGATATAATTATTATCGATGGATGATAAAATATGCAAAAATAATATCTTCTCAGATGAAACATTTTATAGATAAACTAGCTCAGAATAGACAACAAGGTTTTATTAGAGGAAGGATGTGGGTCCAGATGTAGTTCACATCTGGCTTAACTTAATGACAGTTATGTTCACTGCACTCATAATCTTGTGTAGTTTATTGTATTAGATTTCTCAAGTGCATTTGACTCTGGAACTGACTTATTTATGGCAAACCTTTACCTCAAATAACTTTCCCAAGGATTTTATAAATAAAATTTGTTGGATGTACATACACCCACAAGCCCATGTCCTTAGTAACTGTACCCTTTCTGTTTATTATAGTCATTAAGATGTTTGCATGTTATTTGGAGAAAGAGGCACCCTACTATGTAATCCCATCTAAATTATAAAAACTAATAATCTCAACCTGGTTTGCAGATTTTGAGGTGATTAGGATTCATGGCCCCATTAATGCTATTCCTGTGATTTTAACCTTGTTAGATAAGTTTGACTCCTTCTCTGGGTTGAAAATTAACAAATCCCAAACTGTTTTATTCCTAATAGATAGGCTTTGTGTAGAGAAGTTAGGGTCAACCTCTTCAGTAGCAAACATTTGAAACTGTGAGAAATGCACATGTATAAGGATCACTATGACATTTCCATGCCATTATATGCTAGAAGTAAGTTGTAAAAGTCTATACCCCATGATTAGACATAAGCTTTCTTCTCAGCATCATATGAACCTCTAGTTTCTTCATAAAATTCAGGCTATCAAAATGGGAGTACTCTCAAAAAGTTCTATTTCTGTTCAGATATTTGCCTCATGTAGAAAAAACTCATGAATTGGTAAACTTCAGAAAACTGAGGTTTCATTTTTTCTTTGGAGGAGGAAACGCAGTTCCCAGAATTAGGAGGTGTAAACTGTCTTTACTGAAATTTCTAGGTGGTCCTGGCTGGTACTTAGTCTGGAGCTTTGTGCAAAAGTGACAGTAGGCTGGCAAATCCTGCAAGTCAAACTAAATCATGGGTCACGTTGGTTCTTCGCTAGAACTTGAAGTCACATATCACCTTGTCTCATTGTCTAGGCTTAAGGATTCCAACAGAATCTGGGAGCTGGGAGGTCTGCAGGATTGGTTCTTTGGCATATGCTGTCCTCTTTTTCAGATGTCACCCTAGTACATGAGAGTAGAATACGGTTTAAAAGTTCCTCACAGATCATAATGCAATACTGTGGCAGAACTAGATTAAAAATAATTGCCAATTTCATTAAAGATTTTTGGGAGAGAAGTGTTGTACAGTTAAACAGGAATGGCAACTTGTACTGGTGGCAATTCTTACAGAACTCCTCATTAGTGAACTGTATAGGAATAGAAAGTAGGCATAGGTTCATAGGTTCATAGGTAGGTATTAGGCTATCGGCCCTAGGGCCTATAGAAGCCTAGCCAAAAAGGTACCCTGGCTTTTGCACTCAAGAAAATTATTTTCCTGTGCCTCTGTTGAACAGAGCAACAAAAGTGATCTCCGGTGTGAATTTCCTATTTCCCATCCAATCATCAAAATTTTTCTTGAAGAGTGCTAATGAGGAGCTTTGTTTTATATTGATAGGTAGCTTGTTCCAGAGTATGGGAAGTCTCTGGGACAGGAATCTATCCCTCCAGCATATTCTGTTTATTGTGGTGACAAGGTTTAGGTCCCTAGAGCACGTAGCTTGGAGGGACTGGGATTTCTTTAAGTGGAGCATGTCCAACATCTCTGGGTTTGACATAGCTTTGTATGACAGGCAGAGATAGCCTCTGAGTAGGCGATATGCAAAGGAGAAAAGTTGGAGTTTTTTGAGATGGTCTGTGTAGGGCATCTTTTTGAGGCTGGTAATCCTTTTTGTGAGGTATTTCTGTGGCCTTTCCAGTTGTTGTAGATGTCTTGTGAGGTAGTGCATGCCAAAAGGGGCATTGTACTCTATAATGAGTCTAATGAGTGACGAGTAGAGGGGAACAATGACCCCTTTTTTCCTGGATGAGAAACCTTTTGTGATGAGGTGTGCCATGTAGAAGGATTTCTTGACTACTGTGGCAATGTGATTATCAAAGGAAAGGCTACTGTCCACCTCTGCTCCAAGGTCTCTTATTACACTTGCGGTGTTAAGTAAACTACCACCTATGTGATAGTTCATGGGTACAGAGTTTTTACCAGAGGGGATGACAATGCACTTTTTGACACTGAGCTTGAGGCCATGGCTTTGACACCAGGCATCTGTCTCAGTGAGGCCCTTTTGTAGGATGTCCACATCATTAGGAATTTCAATTATGGCTCCTAGTTTGCAGTCATCTGTGAACTTCATTAGCCAAAGACCTTCTGTGTTAGCCTGCACTTCAGAAAAGTAGATACAAAACAGAAGAGGACCCAGGATTGAACCCTGTGGTACTCCACTTGTCACTGGTCTGAAGTCTGGTCTGAAGTCGGATTTGGAGTCTGCTACTTTCATAGTGTGGGTTCTGTCAGTGAGCCAGTTGGCAACCCATCTTGTGACATAGGGATTTATACCTAGTTTAGTGAGTTTATCTATAATTCCAGAGTGGGGGATGGTGTCAAAGCCTTGGCGAGATCTAGATAGGCTGTGTGAACCACCTTACCATCATCTACGGCTTTGGTGACTGCTTCAAAGAAGTCAGTCAGGTTTAGGAGACATGCTCTGCCTTTTACAAACCCGAACTGGTGGGGTCCAGTGTTTGGAGATTACCAATGTCTTTGTTTGAAAGTTCCATGATGATACATTCCATGGCCTTGCAGACCAGGCTCATTAGGCTAATGGAGTGGTAGTTCCCGGGGTCTGTGGTGGCTCCCCCTTTGTGGAGTGGGATAACCATTGCTGTGCACCATTCAGTGGGCACAAAGCCTGAGGGGAGGCTATGATTGAACATGGTGCTTAGGTGGGGTGCCAGTTCATTCTGTAGTTCATGTAAAATGCAGCCTGGGATGTTGTCAGGTCCCATGTATGCTGTGTTCTTGGCGTGGGCACAAAGCCTGAGGTGAGGCTATGATTGAACATGGTGCTTAGGTGGGATGCCAGTTTATTCTGTAGTTCATGTAGAATGCAGCCTGGGATGTTGTCATGTCCCATGAATGCTGTGTTCTTGGCTTTGGAAAGTGTGTTTTTTACCTGTGCAGCCATGATTACAGAAACTTTGCATTTGTCCGGTATAGAGATGGCCCTTTAGGGGGTGAGGGGGGTGTAATGGTAGCACTGAACCTATCTGCCAGGATGTTGGCAATATCAGTTGTTTCTGTATATTTAGTGCCATTGTGCTGTAACTCAGAGCAGATCTGAGTGTTGCCATTGAGATTCTTGACATAGCTATACAATGCTTTGTGGTTGTCTTTAGAATCACTGGCAATTCTTGACATAGCTATACAATGCTTTGTGGTTGTCTTTAGAATCATTGGCAATTTTGTTTTCATAACTAGTTTTGGAGGATTTTACGAGGGATCTCAGCTTCTTACTGAAGCTGACCAGTGAGTTCTTCCACTCATGGGATTTTACTCTTCTTTGCAACAGTTTCTTTCTTCTGTTGTAAAGTTTGTTTATGGCAGGGGACCACCAGATTAGCTTCCTTTTTTTGGAGGATAACATATTGGTTCTGTTAGGGATAGTACGATCCATGCACTCGTGTAAGTGCTTATAAAGTGCATTTGTGTAGGATTCAGCAGTCGTACCTCTATTGTCTGTCTGGATGGGTGTCGTGAAGTTTGCCTCTTCTGTCTTAAAAAGTGTGAAACTGGCTTTGGAGAATATTTTTATGGTGGTTTCCCTAATGGGGGGTGGGGGCGAGATGTGGATGTCCAGGCTGATTAGCTTGTGGTCGGATCTGACCAACAAGGAATTGACCTCTGGTGTGGAACACCGGTCACCCATGTTGGTAATGACCAGGTCTAGGATATTCCTGCCCCTGGTGGGGGTGTGGATAAGTTGCTCCAAGGCATTGGCATTTATGAATTCCTGAAAACATTGAGCAAAAGGGTTAGTACATGAGTAGTTTTCTCAGTTAATGGTGGGGTAGCTGAAATTGCCCATTATTAGGGTGTTGAGTGTACCCTAATATTTTCCAGTGTATCACGAAATGAGGAGTGGGAATCCTGGGGCATGGTGGGGGATCTGTAGCAAGCTATAATTTGGATTGCAGTCTTGTCCAGAGTTAGTTGCACTTGGATAATCTTGGATGCATTATGCTGAGCAACTAGCCTGGAGGTGTGGATATCCTTAATGAATAGGACACATCTCCACCTTTAGTGTTCCGGTCCAGGTTAGGTGGCTGAAAGGTGTGGTATGAATTTTAGCCTGGTAATGCAGGGGTGATCTATGAAGCCTTGAACCAGGTTTCTGTCAATGCACAGATGTCGATGTTCTCCATTTTAAGGAGTGCCTCGAGTGAATGCATTTTGAGGTTTAGATTTCTAGCACTGAGTAGCATTACCCTCAGATTTTGCTTGCTTGTACCTGTTACAGTGGTGAATTTGTCATTTGAACCTTGCCTAAAAAAAGGCACTATAGGGATGTCAAGTGCCTTAGTCAGTATCTGGAATCCCAAGGGTGACAGGTGCAAGCCATCTCTGGCAAAGCATTGTGGTCTGTTGATAATGTCATCCCAGGAAGACAGATACTGGATCCCCTTAGAATGACACCAGAAGCTTAGCCAATTGTTGAAGTCAATCATTTTGTCCTTGTACTGTGGTATCATTCTGGGTGATGGCAGGATGCTACTCAGGGCTAGGGTCATACCTGCAAGGGCTACAAGATCGGAGAGTTCCTCCATGTCTCTTTTCATGTAGTCCAGGGAGGTATGTCTCAGGTCATTCACACCAACATGGACAGTGACAGAGTCATATTTGTTCTTGTTGTGGAGTGACCTGAGTGTGTGCATTATGTAGCAGATCCTGGCACCCAACAGGCAGCTGACAGTAACTTTCTCCTTGTTTAGCCTGGTGAGTGGAACATCAGTGTGCCTGACTACAGTCACATATGACTACAGTGTTGGGTACGTTGTTATGCCTTAAGGGCTATGGTTGAGTGGCACACTGAGCTTGTGGGCTATGTGTCATTTGGGTTTTGTTGTGGGGTGGTTGTTGCATTTGTTTCTGCTTTGGATGTCTCTGTTACTTGAGCAGAGTTTTACTGAGAGCTTCCACGAATGTAGATGTGTGTTTTGTTTTACTATGTGTGTGTTTTGGTGGTGTAGGTTTTGAAGGAGTATGTGATGAGTGTGGTGTGGTGCAAGTATTTACCTTCTCCTCTTGACTGTCTAGTCCAGTCTTGGGTGAAGAGAGCTTTGCTTCCAGTTTGGTTATATAAAAGCATCTCTCACAGGTTGTAGTGTTGGGTGGTAGGAGGAGAGGGTTGTCTGTGTACATGAGGCAATTGCTTCACTGCCCCAAGATATCCCAATTCATCAGGTAGACAAGAGAAAACACTGGGAGATGACCTTTAGACATGCCTGGAAAGGTGCTTATTTATTAAGTACTAAAAACTGTTGTCCCCTAGATAAGTGAGGAAAGTTGAGTGCTGTAGTAATTTGCAGCTTTTTTAGTGCTTACGAGTTCTGAACAAGTGCTGAGCTCAAAGAAACAGATCTGAGTGCTAAAACTAAAAAAAAAACTGGCTAGTTGTAAGGGAAAATTTGAAGAGCAGACTTTATGGCACCAGGAACAGTTTAACCCTAGCTAAGCAACAATGCATAAAGTGTATTTCTTTTTTAATATAACAGTAGCAAATGAGCAAACTGATTCAAACAAATTAACCAATAAAAAGCTAAAAACTGAGCCCCGATCCAGCAGTCTTCAATCAGACAAGTTCTAACTGTACACTTCTACCACTAGGGTGCAGAGGAACCTTCTCCAGAAAAGATGGTCTGGATTAGTGCTCAAGATATTCAAACAAAGGTAGATTCAGCAGGTATGAATTTAGTCTATGCTACAGCAAACAATTTCAGAAAGAAACAGTTCAAATAAGCAGGCACAATACGCCTTTAACCAAAAACTGCCAGCTCAGAAGGGCAGAATCTACCCTCTCCTTCCACAAGAGTGCAGACCACACCTTCTTAATGTAAAATAACTGGTCCAAAGCCCAAGTGCTTAAACCAGAACTAATGCACTCTTAGAATAACAGACACTAAGCCTTCAATCAGCAACTCCCAACTTACAAGGATGCAAGCTACCTGTCATGCCACAACAGTGCAGATTACAAACCTTAATATAAAACAACTGGTCTGAACCCCAAGTGCTTCAATGAAAGGCTTAGAATAACAGTTACAATTTAATCAGGCTACTAACAAGCAGTAATAAATGCAGCAGAATAAATGCAGTAAAGTAGCAAAAAACACAAATACAGTAAAAGCAGATGAATAAAGTGCATTTTTTTAAGCAGCGTTAAACCATTTCAAAGATTTTATTCATAGTGCAATCCAACCATTTAAGATCGTCAGATAAATTTAAGTGAAATACATTTGTCCTAGGCAACTGCTTTAGTTATCTAACTTAATCTTGGGTGAAATTCAAATTGAACTTACAGAAAAGGTTTAATTAAAAGTCAATGCCATTAGGAAATAGTATTGGTTCAAATGGGAGGTGTGTGCATGATGTAGTTCTTATATAATCTGTGTAGATGTTACTTGGTATTATTTTGTATTACTCTGATGAAGCCTTTGGTGTATTAAAGGTGAAAGCGCTTAGTAAGACCTTTGTTTCACAGTTGTTTCATTTTGAATTTGGTGCCTTTTTGGTCTGTTCATCAAAGCGACGTTCTGGTTAAGGGATTATACCCTGGTTTTAGTTTGGTTGTGTTTCAGTTAATTAAAAGTGTTTATATGAAAGTTCATCACATTATCTTGACCTGTCTTATATTCTTCACATACTTGAAGATGATTAATTTCTGCAAAACTACCCTATAAAATAATAGAAAAGAAAGCAATTGGCAGGTGCAGTATGTTGGAAATGTTATGGAACTAAAGCTATTTTCATATGACTGGGCTCTGTCCTCTGTCATAACTTCATGGTGAAAATTGTATCAGGAATGTAGTACCACTCATGCTATTAATGATACCATACTAGGAATGGAGTACTACTCATGCCATTCATGATATCATACTAGGAAAGGAGTACTACTCATGCCATTAATGGTATCATAGTAGGAATGTAGCACCACTCATGCCATTAATGATATCATACTAGAAATGGAGTACCGCTCATCATTAATGATATCATACTAGGAATGGAGTACCGCTCATCACTAATGATATCATACAAGGAATGGAGTACAACTCACGGCATTAATGATATACAGGGAATGACGTACCACTCACGCCATTAATGATATCATACTAGGAATGGAGTATTACTCATGCCACTATTGTTATCATACTAAGAATGGAGTACCACTCATGCCATGAATGATATCATACTAGAAATGGAGTACCGCTCATCATTAATGATATCATACTAGGAATGGAGTAAAACTCATGGCATTAATAATATTATACCAGGAATGGAGTACCACTCACGGCATTAATGATATCATACTAGAAATGGGGTACCACTCATATCATTAATGATATCATACTAGGAATGGAGTAAAACTCACGGCATTAATGATATCATTCTAGGAATGGAGTACCACTCACGGCATTAATGATATCATACTAGGAATGGAGTACCACTCACATCATTAATATCATACTAGGAATGCAGTACTACTCATGTCATTAATGATATCATACTAAGAATGGAGTACCACTCATGCCATTAATGATATCATACTA
Source organism: Protopterus annectens (assembly GCF_019279795.1). Lineage (NCBI taxonomy): Eukaryota > Metazoa > Chordata > Ceratodontiformes > Protopteridae > Protopterus > Protopterus annectens. Next base: position 1,857,811,209 of record NC_056743.1, on the reverse strand, counting down.
GGAATGGAGTACCACTCATGCCATTAACGATATCATACTAGGAATGGAATACCACTCATGCCATTAATGATATCATACTAGGAATGGAGTACCACTCATGCCATTAATGATATCATACTAGAAATGGAGTAACACTCATGCCATTAATTATATCATACTAGGATTGGAGTACCACTCATGTCATTAATGATATCATACTAGAAATGGAGTACCACTAATGCTATTAATGATATCATACTAGGAATGGAGTACTACGCATGCCATTAATGATATCATACTAGAAATGGAGTACCACTCATGCCATTAATGATATCATACTAGGAATGGAGTACCACAATGCCATGAAAGATATCATACCAGGAATGGAGTAACACTCATGCTATTAATGATATCATACTAAGAATGGAGTACAACTCATGCTATTAATGATAGCATACTAGGAATGGAGTACCACTCATGCCATTAATGTTATCATACCAGGAATGTAGTAAAACCTCATGCCATGAATTATATCATTCTAGGAATGGAGTACTACTCAAGCCATAAATTATATCATACTAGGAATGGAGTACCACTCATGCCATGAATGATAACATACTAGGAATGGGATAATCTTATGCCATGAATAACATCATACAATGAATGTAGTACTGCTCATGCCATTAATGATATCATACTAGGAATGGAGTACCACTCATGCCATTAATTTTATCATACTAGGAATGGAGTACAACTCACGCCATTAATGATACCATACTAGGAATGGAGTACCACTCATGCCATAAATTATATCATACTAGGAATGGAGAACCAATCATGCCATGAATGATAACATAGTAGGAATGGGGTACCCTCATGCCATGAATGATATCATACAACAAATGTTGTACTCCTCATGCCATTAATGATATCATACTAGGAATGTAGTACCACTCATGCCATTAATGATATCATACTAGGAATGTAGTAACACTCATGTCATTAACGGTATCATACTAGGAATGGAGTACCACTCATGATATCATCCCAGGAATGGAGTACCGCTCATGCCATTAATTATGTCATACTTGGAATGGAGTACCACTCATGCCATTTATTATATCATACAAGGAATAATGTACCACTCAAGCCATGAATTATATCATACGAGGAATGGTGTACCAGTCATGCTATTAATAATATCATACTAGGAATGGAATACCACTCATGCCATGAATAATATCATACTAGGAATGGAGTACCACAAATGCCATTAATGATATCATACTAGGAATGGAGTACCACTCATGCCATTAATGATATCATACTAGGAATGGAGTACCACTCATGCCATGAATGATATCATACTAGGAATGGAGTACCACTCATGTCATTAATGATATCATACAAGGAATACAGTACCACTCATGCCATGAATGATATCATACTAGGAATGTAGTACCTCCCATGCCATTAATGATATCATACTAGGAATGGAGTACCACTCATGCCATTAATGATATCATACTAGGGATGGAGTACCACTCATGACATGAATGATATCATACTAGGATTTGAGTAGCACTCACGCCATTAAAGATATCATACTAGGACTGTAGCACCACTCATGCCATTAATGATATCATACTAGGAATGGAGTACCACTCATGTCATTAATGATATCAAACTAGGAATGGAGTACCACTCATGGCATTAATGATACCATACTCGGAATGGAGTACCACTCATGCCATTAATGATATCATTCTAGGAATGGAGTACCACTCATGCCATTAATGATATCATACTTGGAATGGATTACCACTAATGCCATTAATGATATCATACTAAGAATGGAGTATCACTCAGGCTATTAATGATATCACACTAGGAATGGAGTACCACTAATGCCACTCTTGATATCAAACTGGGAATGGAGTACCACTCATGCCATAATTGATATCATACAAGGAATTGAACACTTGTTCAGATAAAAAAAAAAAAAATTATCTGCTTTTACTGTACTTGTGTTTCTACCTACTTCATTTTACTTTTGCATCATCTTAAAAATACTCAATTGTATTTATTACTGCTTGGTGTAACTCATTCTAAGCCTTTTGGTTTAAACACTTGGGCTTCGGACCAGTTGTTTTGCACTGAGAGGGTTTGTGGTCTGCACTGTTGTGGCAGAACAGGTAGCTTACATCCTTCTAGGTTGGGAACTGCTGATCAAGGGCTCAGTGTCTGTTATTCTAAAAGTGTATTCATTCTAGTTTAAGCACTTGGGCTTTCAGGCCAGTTATTTTACATTAAGAGGGTTCGTGGTCTGCACTCTTGTGGAAGGAGAGGCTGGACTCTGCCCTTCTGAGCTGGGAATTTCTGGTTAAAGGCTTATAGTGCATGCATATCTGAACTGCTTCTTACCGAAGTTGGTGCGCCTTGTTTGCTGTGGCATAGACTGGATTTGGGCCTGCTGGATCTAGCTTTGTTTGTGTAACTTGAGCACTAATCCAGACATTCTCTAAAGTATTCAATTGTATTTATTACTGCTTGGTTGTAACTTGATTAAAGTGCAATCATTCTAAGTCTTTTGGATTAAGCGCTTGGGCTTCAGACCAGTTGTTTTACATTAGGAAGGTTTGTGGCAAGCACTGTGGTGGCAGGACAGGTAGCTTTCATCCTTCTAAGTTGGGAACTGCTGATTGAGAGCCCAGTGTCCAAGGGTATTAGTTCTGGTTTAGGCACTTGGGCTTCAGGCCAGTTATTTTACATTAAGAAGGTTCGTGGTCTGCACTCTTGTGGGAGAAGAGGCTGGACTCTGCCCTTCTGAGCTGGGAATTTCTGGTTAAAGGTTTATAGTGCCTGAATATTTGAACTGTATCTTACTGAAATTGGTACACCTTGTTTGCTCTAGCATAGACTAGATCCAGGCCTGCTGAATCTAGCTTTGTTTATATGCTTGTTGTTTGTTTGCTTGTTATTTCCCTGGAAGCTAATTCCACCTAATATGCGGCTTCTCAGCACTTCTGTGGATCACTAGTGATATCTGCATTGCTTACTGTACTAGTTCCTTGTTTCACTTGAAAGAAAGTTACTGTTTGTCGTTTTTGCATTTAGTTACTTGTAACACATTGCACTCAAGATACCTGGCACTTGCTCACTAAAGCAATTATATAAGTCAGCACTAAAAATTAAAAGCACTACACCCTCACTCCCCACTGGCCCTTGTTTTCAATTATTAAGGAATTCCCAATATTATTCTAGCATGTCCAAAGGTCAATTGTCAATCTCCTCTCCGGTCCAGCTGGTGAATCTGGGAATCTTGAGACAATGTTATAACTGCCTCATGTACACAGACAACCCTCTCCTCCTCCGACATAACACAAATACTTGCGAGAGATGCAGCTATTTAGCCAAACTGGAGGCTGAGCTATCTCAACTCAGGACTGGCAAGACCAGACAGGAGGAGAAGGCAACTACACACACCACAAAACCAGCCTCACATAATGCTACCACACCACTGAATCAAACACATAAACACACAAAGACATACTCGCTGGCTCTGAGTAAAATTTACCTAAACAGCAGAGGCCTCCAAAGCAGACACCCAAACAACTGCTACCTCAAGACACCCCACAAGCAACACATAAACCACAAAAGCAGTGTGCAAAGCAGTCACAGCCCTTAAGGCCAAATACAACACCAAACATACTTGTCATAGGTGACTCCATAGTCAGACACACTGACGACCCACTCACCAGGCTGAACAAGGAGAGGGTCACAGTAAGCTGCCTATCGGGCGCTAGAATCCACCACATAACACAAGCACTCTGGTCACTCCACGGCAAGTACAAATATGACACAGACATTGTCCATGCTGGTGTGAACGACCTGAGATGTACCTCCCTGGACTACATGAAAAGAGACATAGAGGAGCTCTCTGATTATGTAGCCCAGCCAGGTATGACCCTGACCCTGAGCAGTATCCTTCCTTTACCAAGAATGATGCCACAATATAGAGACAAGATGATCAGTTTTAACAATTGGTTTAATGTCTGGTGTCATTCAAAGGGGATCCAGTGTCTGTCTGCCTGGGATGACATGCTTGACAAGCCACGCTGCTTCACAAGGGACGGCTTGCACCTGTCACCCCTGGGATTCCGGATATTGGCTAAGGCTCTTGCCACCCCCATAGTGCCTTTTTTAGGCAAGGCTCAAATTCTAAACCTACCACCCTAGAAAACAAAAATGGGAAGAAACTGAGGGTAATGCTACTCAATGCCAGAAGTCTAAATCTCAAAAAGCACGCACTCGAGGCCCTTCTCAGTATGGAGAACATCGATGTCTGTGCTGTAAATTAAACCTGGTTCAAGGCTCCTGAGAGCACCCCGGCACTATTAGGTTTTACCTCATATCATGCGTTTCGGCCCCAAAACCCGGACCACACCACAAAAGGAGGGGGTGTATCCATATTCATAAAGGATACCCACACCTCCAAGTTGGTGGAAACGCACAAAGCTTCGGAAACCATCCAGGTGCAACTAACCATAGGCAAAACTGCTCTACAAATTGTAGCATGCTACAGGCCACCCTCTCAAACTCAGGAACCCCTCACAGCCTTCCTGAAGACACTGGAGGGTACAAATGTATCTCCAAACACCATCATATTGGGTGACTTCAACTACCCGAATATAGACTGGGAACATTACTCAAACCCTAACTTTCTAGCCCAACGGTTCCTGGAGTTCATAAATTCAAATGCCATGGAACAGCTAGTCACTGTTCCCACGAGAGGAGAAAATATACTAGATCTCATTATCACAAACATGGGGACAAAATGCACCACACTGGAAGTATATCCCTCATTGGTGAGATCTGATCATAAACTAATCTCACTGGAAATCCACATCCCGCCCCACCCCGAACAAAAAGACCACAGTGAAGAACTTCTCTAAAGCAAACTTCACACTACTCAAGACTGGTGTGGTATCCTTCAAGGCCCCTGAGCCAGTGGAAACCACAACCCAAGCTGCGGAAGCCCTTACAAATGCCTTCTATGAACACCTCCAGGACTGCATGGATCAGGCAATCCCAAATAAAACCAAGACTCTTTCCACAAAGGGCAAATATCCAGTCTGGTGGACCCCAGCCATTAACAAACTTTACAATAAGAGGAGAAAGCTATTACATGATAGAACAAAATTCCTAAAAGGAAGTCACCCTGATCATTATTAGTAAAAAATACGAGCACTCATAAAATCAACTAAGGCCAATTTTGAGAGAAAAATTGCCATGGATTCAAGGACAATCATAGGGCATTTTTCAGCTATGTTAGGAACCTGGGTGGAAACTCCCAGATATGCTCAGAATTAGTCCAAAATGATACAAAAATCACTGAACCCACAGACATTGCCAACATACTGGCAGACAGGTTCAGTGCAAACTTCACCCCTAAAGGAGAGATAACTATCCCAGCAGAGTGTAGCCTCCCAGACATCTCAAATGCAGGTGAAAGCTGCTCTCTCTAAAGCTAAAAACACAGCATCAATGGGACCAGATGGTGTCCCCGGCTGTGTGCTACATGAGCTAAATGAGGAATTAAACCCGCACATAAGGCAGCTGTTTAATCTCAGTCTTACCACAGGATACGTGCCCAAGGAGTGGCGTACGGCAACTCTGGTCCCACTCCACAAAGGCGGTGCCTCTATGGACCCTGGTAATTACCGCCCCATAAGCTTAACAAGTCTAGTCTACAAAGCTATGGAGAGGATCATAATGGAGCTCATAAACAAAGATATAGGGGACTTGCAGACATTGGACCCGACCCAGTTTGGCTTCGTCAAGGGCAGATCATGCCTTCTGAACTTGGTCGACTTCTTCGAAACAGTCACCAAGGCCATTGATGAGGGAAAGGCAGTCCATACAGCCTACCTTGACCTTGCAAGGCCTTGACACAATACCCCACTCGGGTATTGTAGAAAAACTTACCAACTTAAATGTAAACCCATATGTCACAAGATGGGTTGCAAACTGGCTTAAGGACAGAACCCACAGGGTTAGAGTTGCTGGCGCTATGTCAGACTCCAAGCTGGTCTAGCGATTGTCCCACATGTCTCGGTCCTTGGCCCCCTATTGTTTTGCATCTACTTCTCAGAAGTACAGGCCAACATGGGAGGACTTTGGCTGACAAAGTTTGCAGACGACTGCAAACTGGGCGCCATAGTGGAAAGTGCATCGGACACGGATATCCTTCAGAAGGGACTCATGGAAACAGATAGCTGGTGCCAGAGCCATGGCCTGAAGTTAAACGCCAAAAAATGTATAGTCATACCCTTCGGGAAAAACAAAGTAACCCCAAGCTACCATATTGGTGGCAATCCACTAAGCACAGAAGAGGTTATCAGGGACCTGGGGACCCAGATTGACGGTGGCCTTTCTTTTGACACTCACATTGCTAAAGTGGTTAGAAAGACCGTCTACATTGCCCACCTGATCATGAAGGGATTCACATCCAGATCTAGTGAGGTCATTGTTCCCCTGTACTCCTCACTTATCAGACCAATGATCGAGTACAATGCCCCATTCGGGATGTATCGCACCTGACATATGCAGCAATTGGAGAGACCCCAAAAGTTCCTCACCAAAAGGATAAAGGGACTCCAAAATCTGTCATATGCTGCCAGATTGAAGAAACTCCAGCTC
>NC_056743.1:1857696768-1857804028 GCF_019279795.1 Protopterus annectens | reverse complement strand
CATGACATTAATGATATCATACTAGGAATGTAGTACCACTCATGCCATTAATGATATCATACTAAGAATGGAGTCCCACTCATGCCATGAATGATATTATACTATGAACGGAGTACCTCTCATGCCATTGATGATATCATACTACGAATGGAGTACCACTCATGCCATTAATGATATAATACTAGGAATGGAATACCACTCATGACATGAATGATATAATACTAGGAATGGAGCAGCTCTCATGCCATTAATGATATAGCAGGAATGGAGTACTACTCATGCCATTAATGATATCATACTAAGAATGGAGTACCACTCATGGTATTAATGATATCATACTAGGAATGCAGAACCACACATGCCATTAATGATATCATACTAGGAATGAAGTACCACTCATGCCATTAATGATATCATACTATGAATGGAGTACCGCTCATGCCATTAATGATATCATACTAGGAATGGAATACCTCTCATGCCATTAATGATATAATACTAGGAATGGAGTACCACTCATGCCATTAATGATATCATACTAAGAATGGAATACCTCTCATGGCTTTAATGATATCATACTAAGAATGGAGCACCTCTCATGCCAACAATGATATCATACTAGGAATGGAGTACCACTAATGCCATTAATGCTATCATAGTTGGAATCGAGTACCACTCATGGCATTAAAGATATCATACTGGGAATCGAGTACCACTCATGCTATTAATGATATCATGCAAGCAATGGAGTCCCACTCATGCCATTAATGATATCATACTAGCAATGGAGTAGCACTCATGCCATTAATGATATCATACTAGGAATGGAGTACTACTCATGCCATTAATGATATCATTCTAGGATTGTAGCACAACTCATGCCATTAATGATATCATACTAAGAATGGAGTACCACTCATGCTATTAATGATATCATACTAGGAATGGAGTGCAACTCATGCCATTAATGATATCATACTAGGATTGTAGCACCACTCATGCCATGAATGATATCATACTAAGAATGGAGTACCACTCATGCCATTAATGATATCATACTAGGAATGGAGTACCACTCATGCCATTAATGATATCATACTAGGAATGGAGTACCTCATGCCATTAATGATATCATACTAGGAATGGAGTACTACTCATGCCATTAATGATATCATACTAGGAATGGAGTACTACTCATGCCATTAATGATATCATACTAGGAATGGAGTACCACTCATGCCATTAATGATATCATACTAGGAATGGAGTACCACTCATGCCATTAATGATATCATACTAGGAATGGAGTACCACTCATGCCATTAATGATATCATACTAGGAATGGAGTACCACTCATGCCATTAATGATATCATACTAGGAATGGAGTACCACTCATGCCATTAATGATATCATACTAGAAATGGAGTACCACTCATGCCATTAATGATATCATACTAGGAATGGAGTACCACTCATGCCATTAATGATATCATAATAGAAATGCTGTACCCCTTATGCCATTAATGATATTATACTAGGATTGGAGTACCACTCATGTTATTAATGATATCATACTGGAAATGGAGAACCACTAATGCCATTAATGATATCATACTAGGAATGGAGTACCACTCATGCCATTAATGATATCATACTAGAAATGGAGTACCACTCATGCCATTAATGATATCATACTAGGAATGGAGTACCACACATGCCATGAAATATATCATACCAGGAATGGAGTACCACTCATGCTATTAATGATATCATACTAGGAATGGAGTACCACTCATGCTATTAATGATATCATACTAAGAATGGAGTACCACTCATGCTATTAATGATATCATACTAGGAATAGAGCACCACTCATGCCATTAACAATATCATACTAGGAATGGAGTACTACTCATGCCATTAATTATATCATACCAGGAATGTAGTACCACTCATGCCATTACTGATATCATACCAGGAATGTAGTAAAACTCATGTCATGAATGATATCATCCTAGGAATGGAGTACCACTCATGCCATGAATGATATCACTGTGGGAATGGAGTACCACTCATGCCATGAATGATATCATACTAGGAATGGGGTACCCTCATGCCATGAATGATATCATACAAGGAATGTAGTACTGCTCATGCCATTAATGATATCATACTAGGAATGTAATACTACTCATGCCATTAATGATATCATACTAGGAATGGAGTACCACACATGCCATTAATGATATCATACTAGGAATGGAGTACCACTCATGCCATGAATGATATCATACTAGGAATGGAGTACCACTCATGCCATAAATGATATCATACTAGGAATGTAGTACCACTCATGCCATTAATTATATCACACTAGGAATGGATTACCACACATGCCATTAATGATATCATACTAGGAATGGAGTACTACTCATGCCATGAATGATATCATACTATGAATGGAGTACCCCTCATGTCATTAATGATATCATACTAGGAATGGAGTACCACTCATGCCACTCATAATATCATCCCAGGAATGGAGTACCGCTCATGCCATTATTTATGTTATACTTGGAATGGAGTACCGCTCATGCCATTTATTATATCATACAAGGAATCACATACCACTCATGCCATGAATTATATCATACGAGGAATGGTGCACCAGTCATGCAATTAATAATATCCTACTAGGAATGGAGTACCACTCATGCCATGAATAATATCATATTAGGAATGGAGTACCACAAATACCATTAATGATATCATACTAGGAATGGAGTACCACTCGTGCCATAAATGATATCATACTAGGAATGGAGTACCACTCATGCCATGAATGATATCATACTAGGAATGGAGTACCACTCATGTCATTAATGATATCATACAAGGAATAGAGTACCGCTCATGCCATGAATGATATCATACTAGGAATATAGTACCTCCCATGCCATTAATGATATCATACTAGGAATGGAGTACCACTCATGCCATTAGTGATATCGTACTAAGGATGGAGTACCGCTCATGGCATTAATGATGCCATACTAGGAATGGAGTACCACTAATGCCATTAATGATATCATACTAGGAATGGAGTACCACTCATGCCATTAGTGATATCGTACTAAGGATGGAGTACCGCTCATGATATGAATGATATCATACTAGGAATTGAGTTGCACTCACGCCATTAATGATATCATACTAGGATTGTAGCACCACTCATGTCATTAATGATATCATACTAGGAATGGAGTACCACTCATGCAATTAAGGATATCAAACTATGAATGGAGTACCACTCATGGCATTAATGATGCCATACTAGGAATGGAGTACCACTAATGCCATTAATGATATAATTCTAGCAATGGAGTACCACTCATGCCATTAACGATATCATACTAGGGATGGAGTAACGCTCATGACATGAATGATATCATACTAGGAATTTAGTAGCACACATGCCATAAATTATATCATACTAGGATTGTAGCACCACTCATTCCTTTAATGATATGATATGTGGAATGGAGTACCACTCATGCCATTAATGATATCATACTAAGGATGGAGTACCGCTCATGACATGAATGATACCATACTAGGAATGGAGTACCACTCATGCCATTAATGATATCATTCTAGGAATGGAGTACCACTCATGCCATTAACGATATCATACTAGGGATGGAGTACCGCTCATGACATGAATGATATCATACTAGGAATGGAGTGCCACTCATGCCATTAATGATACCATACTAGGAATGGAGTACCATGTATGCTATTAATGATATAATATTAGGAATGGAGCACCATTCATGCCATTAATAATATCATACTAGGAATGGAGTACCACTCATTCTATTAATGATATCATCCTAACAATGGAGTACCACTCATGCCATTAATGATATAATACTAGGAATGGAGTACTACATATTCTATTAATGATATCATACAAGGAATGGAGTACCACTAATGCCATTAATGATATCATACTAAGAATGGAGTATCACTCATGCTATTAATGATATCACACTAGAAATGGAGTACCACTCATCCCATGAATTATATCATACTAGGAATGGAGTACCACTCATGCCATGAATGATATCATACTAGGAATGAAGTACCACTAATGCCACTCATGATATCAAACTGGGAATGGAGTACCACTCATGCCATTAATGATATCATACTAGGAATGGAGAACCACTCATGCCATTTATGATATCATACAATGAATGAAGTACCACTCATACCATTCATGTTTCATACTAGGAATGTAGTACCACTCATGGCATTATTTATATCATACTAGGAATGGAGTACCACACATGGCATTAAAGATATCATACTAGGAATGGAGTACCATGCATGTCATTAATGATATCATACAAGGAATGGAGTACCACTCATATCATTACTGATATCATACTTGGAATGGAGTGCCACTCATGTCGTTAATGATATCATACTAGGAATGGAGTGCCACACATGGCATTAATTATATCATACTAGGAATGGAGTACCAATCATGTCATTAATGAAATCATACTAGGAATGGAGTACCACTCATATCATTAATGATATCATACTTGGAATGGAGTACCACTCATGTCATTAATGATATCATACTAGGAATGGAGTACCACTCATGCCATTAATGATATCATATGAGGAATGGAGTACCACTCATGCCATTAATTATATAATAACTGGAATGGAGCACCACCCATATTATTAATGATATCATACTAGGAATCGAGTATCACTCATGCCATTCATGATATCATACTAGGATTGGAGTCCCACTCATGCCATTAATGATATTATACTAGAAATGGAGTACCTCTCATGCCATTGATGATATCATACTAGGAATGGAGTACTGCTCATGACATGAATGATATCATACTAGGAATGGAGCAGCACTCATGCCATGAATGATATACCAGGAATGGAGTACTACTCATGCCACTAATGATATCATACTAGGAATGGAGTACCACTCACGGCATTAATGATATCATACTAGGAATGCAGAACCACACATGCCATTAATGATATCATACTAGGAATGGAGTACCACTCATGCCATTAATGATATCATATTAGGAATGGAGTACCGCTCATGCCATTAATGATATCATACCAGGAATGGAGTACCACTCATGTCATTAATGATATCATACTAGGAATGGAGTACCACTCATGCCATTAATGATATCATACTAGGAATGGAGTACCACTCATGCCATTAATGATATCATACTAAGAATGGAGTACCTCTCATGCCATTAATGATATCATACTAGGAATGGAGTACCACTCATGCCATTATTGCTATCATACTTGGAATCGAATCAAGTACCACTCATGCTATTAATGATATCATACTAGGAATGGAGTACCACTCATGCCATTAATGATATCATACAGGCAATGGAGTACTACTTATGCCATTAATGATATCATACTAGGAATGGAGTACCACTCATGACATTAATGATATCATACTAGGAATGTAGTACCTCCCATGCCATTAATGATATCATACTAGGAATGGAGTACCACTCATGCCATTAATGATATCATACTAGGGATGGAGTACCACTCATGACATTAATGATATCATACTAGGAATAGAGTACCACTCATGCCATTAATGATATCAAACTATGAATGGAGTACGACTTATGGCATTAATGATACCATACTAGGAATGGAGTACCACTCATGCTATTAATGATATCATTCTAGGAATGGAGTACCACTCATGCCATTAACGATATCATACTAGGGATGGAGTACCGCTCATGACATGAATGATATCATACTAGGAATTGAGTACCACTAACACCATTAATGATATCATACTAGGATTGTAGCACCACTCATGTCATTAATTATATCATACTTGGAATAGAGTACCACTCATGCCATTAATGATATCAAACTATGAATGGAGTACGACTCATGCCATTAATGATATCATACTGGCAATGGAGTAATATTCATGCCATTAATGATATCATACTAGGAATGGAGTACCACTCATGACATGAATGATATCATACTAGGAATGTAGTACCTCCCATGCCATTAATGATATCATACTAGGAATGGAGTACCACTCATGCCAATAATGATATCATACTAGGAATGGAGTACCGCTCATGACATGAATGATATCATACTAGGAATTGAGTAGCACTCACACCATTAATGATATCATACTAGGATTGTAGCACCACTCATGTCATTAATGATATCATACTAGGAATGGAGTACCACTCATGCCATTAATGATATCAAACTAGGAATGGAGTACCACTCATGGCATTAATGATACCATACTAGGAATGGAGTACCACTCATGCCATTAATGATATCATTCTAGGAATGGAGTACCACTCATGCCATTAACGATATCATACTAGGGATGGAGTACCACTCATGACATGAATGATATCATACTAGGAATTTAGTAGCACTCATGCCATTAATGATATCATACTAGGATTGTAGCACCACTCATGCCATTAATGATATCATACAAGGAATGGAGTGCCACTCATGCCATTAATTATACCATACTAGGAATGGAGTACCACTCATGCTATTAATGATATCATATTAGGAATGGAGTACCACTCATGCCATTAATAATATCATACTAGGAATGGAGTACCACTCATGCTATTAATGATATCATACTAGCAATGGAGTACCACTCATGCCATTAATGATATCATACTAGGAATGGAGTACTACTCATGCTATTAATGATATCATACAAGGAATGGAGTACCACTAATGCCATTAATGATATCATACTAAGAATGGAGTATCACTCATGCTATTAATGATATCACACTAGGAATGGAGTACCACTCATCCCATGAATGATATCATACTAGGAATGGAGTACCACTCATGCCATGAATGATATCATACTAGGAATGAAGTACCACTAATGCCACTCATGATATCAAACTGGGAATGGAGTACCACTCATGCCATTAATGATATCATACAAGGAATGGAGTACCACTCATGCCATTTATGATATCATACTATGAATGGAGTACCACTCATGCCATTAATGTTATCATACTAGAAATATAGTACCACTCATGGCATTAATGATATCATACTAGGAATGGAGTGCCACACATGGCATTAATGATATCATACTAGGAATGGAGTACCACTCATATCATTAATGATATCATACTAGGAATGGAGTACCACTCATGCCATTAATGATATCATACGAGGAATGGAGTACCACTCATGCCATTAATTATATCATACGAGGAATGGAGTACAACCCATGTCATTAAAGATATCATACTAGGAATCGAGTATCACTGATGCCATTCATGATATCATACTAGGAATGGAGTCCCACTCATGCCATGAATGATATTATACTAGGAATGGAGTACCTCTCATGCCATTGATGATATCATACTAGGAATGGAGTACTGCTCATGACATGAATGATATCATACTAGGAATGGAGCAGCACTCATGCCATTAATGATATACCAGGAATGGAGTACTACTCATGCCATTAATGATATCATACTAGGAATGGAGTACCACTCATGGCATTAATGATATCATACTAGGAATGCAGAACCACACATGCCATTAATGATATCATACTAGGAATGGAGTACCACTCATGCCATTAATGATATCATACTAGGAATGGAGTACCACTCATGCCATTAATGCTATCATACTTGGAATCGAGTACCACTCATGGCATTAATGATATCATACTGGGAATCGAGTACCACTCATGCTATTAATGATATCATACTAGGAATGGAGTACCACTCATGCCATTAATGATATCATACTGGCAATGGAGTACTACTCATGCCATTAATGATGTCATACTAGGAATATCACTCATGGCATTAATGATATCATACTAGGAATGGAGTACCACTATGCCTTTGTAGAAAATCTATCAAAAAACATTTAAATCTGCTCAGGGTGATTGAGCGGAAGTATTTTAAACTGTCATGGATCAGTAGGGCACAAAACATAAGAAGATCTACAAAAGTTACAAGGAAGTATATTTGTGTATTTATTTATTTATTTTACATTTGTTAACCTGGCTAGTCTAACTGGATATATGCCCATTTACAGTAGAGGCCCGGGGAGATAAGCTCCAAGGAAACAAACAAAATCACATATACAAAAATGAATGTATACAATGAACATTGCAGGTGCAGTACAGAGAATAATCAGAGAGGTCATTTGTTCATAACATAGTGCAAAATATACAGATATAATTAGTACAATACAAAGTGCAGTTGCAATACATCATAAAGAAAAAGATGGCAGCTGAATCGTACAATATATTAGTATACAAGTAGTCATAAAGAAAAAGTAGAAGCTGAAATTATACAATATATTAGTAAAAGTAGTCTCCTTAATTATATTCTGAAGATGTAAGTAATAGTATAGAAGGACAAGGTAAGTTGTTATTAAGAAAATGAACTTGGTTACTGAGAAGAGGAGGGTAGGTTGAACCAAGTAAGAAGAGCTAGTTGATCAGTCAGGTTTAGTACAGGGGCACAGCCAGTGTGTTCTGAGGAAAAGTTTTAATTTGGTTTTAAAGAGGGATATAGAGGGAAGAGAGGAAAGTTCATTAAGAAGAAGGTTCCAGGATTTTCCAACAGTATTAGAGAAAAGAGAGTCCCCAGCCCTGTTGTTTGATTTACAAATATTTACAAGAATTTTATGTGATGATCGTAAGGTCTTTAAATTGTTGTAGGGGGTAATGACTGTAGGTAGTATAGGGGTATTGGTAGGTTGGTAAAGATTTTTATGGGCAATGGTCAGTTGGTGGAATTTAAGCTGATTTTGTAATTCAAGCCATCCTAGCTGCTTTAGATTAAAACAGTGGTGGGCTCTGAAAGGGTTACCTGCAGCAAATCTGTTATGTTATTGTAGGAGTTTTCCATTTTATTAAGGTTGTTTTTAGAGAGATTAGTATATATGGGTGCGGCATAGAGGAGTGTAGAAATTAGATGGGTGTGAGCAATAGTTATTCTAGCTGCAGGAGAGAGGAAGGGTTTGATCCTGTAGAGAGAGCCTAGTTTTCTATTAAGATATTTTAGAGTATTGTTAATATGGGTATCGAAGTTAAGGTTGTTATCTATGGTGATACCTAGTAGTTTAGTAGTTGGATCTGGGGATATGAGAGTATCATTATTGGATGTTACTGTGAAGTCTATTGTGGGAGACTTAGAAGTAGGAGTTAAAAGGAGGAGTTTAGTTGTTGGCGGTTCAGAAGGAGACAGCGCTGTGTAAACCATTGTTCAACTGTTAAACACATTTTGGTTAAGGGAGTGAAGTTCCGATATAGACGTGGCTGACCATATAAGTGTGGAATCATCTGCATATTGTATGCATGTAGCTTGGGGGATTGCTAGGTGAAGGTTGTTGATAAATATAGAAAACAGGAGAGGTTCTAATATGGACCCTTGAGGAACACCAATGTTAACAGGCAGATGGGTAGATAAAATGTTATGCCAAAGTACAGCCTGTTGTCTGTTATCTAAGTAGGACTGGAACCATTTTATAGCTAGTGCATCTAGCGACAGGGATTTGAGGATATTTATAAGTATTTGGTGATTTACCATATCGAATGCCTTTGACAGATCTATAAACAGTGCAGAGGAAAGCATATTGAGGTTACGGTTTTTGTTAATGCAGTCAGTAAAGGAAAGGAGGACAGTAGTAGTGCTGTGGGAAGGTCTGAAACCATATTGAGAGTTTGAAAGTAAGTTATTTTGGATTAGGTGGTCTAGCAATTGTCTGTGGATGCATTTTTCCATGATGTTTACTAAGGGAGAAAGTAGGGCTATGGGACGGTGAAAGGGGATAATATGGGATACTTTCCAGATTTTAGGGATGTGTCCTTCACTGATGGTTGTATTGATGAGAATGGAAATGGGATAGGTGATGGATTTGGCTGCCTTTTGTAGACATTCAGCAGGTAGTTGGTCTGCTGAAGGAGTGCACGGTTTCAGTTTTTGGATAAGGGCAAGAATATATGTTGTTGGGACTGGTTGGAAGAGAAATGGAGGGCTTGGGTTAGAGTTAGATTTGGATATAGTTAAGTTCCGAGTAGATAACTGACTGGCAAAAGTTTGAATGGCCTCAGTGAAAAAGGCATTAAAGGCGTTAGCAGTCTGCTTGGGATTCTCCTGGTCTGTGCCTTGTGGGTTTGTTGTGATGGATTGACCTGGGTGTAATAATTGATTAATACTCGCCTAGAACTTTTGTGGTTTATTATGGTGAGTCTGCTGGAATTGTAGGTAGCAGTTTCTTTTGTTAGACAGTATACCTTTTTTAGTTTCATTTCTCAGCTGTCTGAAGTTTTGTTGGTCTACTGAGTTTTTAGTTAAATGAGATTTATTCCAGTATTTATTTCTGAGATGGATTTTTTGCCTGGTTTTTTTTGAAAGCCATGGGGCAGATTTAGTTCTCATTCCAATAGAGTGGGTTGGTGCGTGGTTGTCTAGTATGGCTAGGAAGTTAGAATTAAAGAAATTAACAGCTTCCTCCAGTGTGAGGTATTTTAAGGGAGACCAGTTACATGCTCTTAGTTCTCTCTGGAAGAGATCAGGGTTGAAGTTTTTCTTGGTTCTAATTGTCTTAGATATGTTTGGATTAGGTAGATTGGATTTAAGCCTAATGATGTAGGTTAGTGAGTGGTCACTTACATCAACAGGGAGAGTTCCAACGTCATATGTCTGGGGATGATTATTTATGAGAATCCAATCTAAGGTACTTTCTTTCTTATTAGGCTTGCTTATCCTGGTAGAGGAGGTAATGGTTTGAGAAAACCAAAAGGTTAATATGGCTGGCAGGGTGGCTACTGCTACAACACTTCCAATCAATGTTAAAATCCCCATAGGATTATGGTTTCTTGGGGTAAATTTTGGGATAACCAACAAAGGATATTTTCTATGGTGGCAATGTTATTACCAGGAGGAAGATAGATACAGATAATATAGATGGATTTGAATTTGTTAAGTTGAAGCTCCGTAATAAGAATTTCAGTGTTGGAGTCCTGAGGTGGTTTATAGTCGTAGGTAGTTATCTTTAACCCAGATTTAAATAGGATAGCTACACCACCACCCTTTTGGGTTGCACAGTCAAGTCGCAAAATAATAACCGGGTGGGATGACTTCCTTGTCTTTAGTTACAGGTTTTAATCAAGTTTCTATTATTAAACAAAGAATGTCAAAGGAGTAGACTTCCAAGAGAGCATGGAGTTGCGCAACATTGTTATTAATGCTACGTACGTTGAGGTGAGCTATTAAGAGTGAGTTAGGTGGTTTGATAAGGGAATTGATAGTAGAGGGTTGGGGTTGATGGGCTGAGTGGTAGTAGCAGTTGTTGGGCCTGGGTTTGAGTGAATGTCTCCATCTTTTAAAGAGAAGAGTAGTGTTTGAAGTCTAGGATTTGGGAATTTACTATATAGAGGTAGAGATTTTCTGGGATTGGGAGAGTCATATCTAATGAGGGCTATCCTATGGTATTTTCTAGTAGATAGCTGGGTGTAGATGTTATGTTAACATGGTTAGTGAAAATAGGTAGAGAAGGAGAGGTAGATAGCTTATTGAGGTAGAGAAGGTGTGGATATAATGGGTGTTCCTAGGAGGTTAGCAGGTAAGCTAAAGTTAGAGGTGGTAGAAGTGTAAGTATGAGTAACCTCTGTAAGAGGGCTGGGGTGAGTAGCTTATACATCTGGAAGGGTAAGTTGTTAGGTTGCTGTTATAGGATTGTAGGCATACAAGGTGTGGAAAGGAATAGGTGGAGGGTGTGGTGGGAGATAGGGAGTGGTAAGTGAAAGAAGGGAATTCGAGTGAACTAGCCATTGGTGAAGGGTTTGTGATTGGTGGAAGAGGGAAGGGGTGTGGTTAAATGGTATAAGAGTAGATCCCCTGGGGATGGGTGGGATTTGGGGGTAGGTAGAGGAGCGGAATGAGCCCGCAGGGCGAACAGAGTGGGTAGAGACAAGTGTAGGAGAAGCTAGAGAAGAAACTATCAGCAATGCTAGTAACTGAAGGAAAGTTAGGCAAATTAGGAGTGGGAAAGATCAGAGATAAAACAGAAGTCTATGAGAAAAAAACAGGTGGGTGTAGACAGTTGAAGTAAAGGATAAGTGAAAAAATAAGAGCAGGTCTAGGACTTAAGAGATGCAGTGTAATTACAGAAGAAATACAGCAGGATAAGCAGGAGATAAAGAATGGGATAAGGGTGCCACCTAGCCGGAAGATCTAGTATTGCAGGTAAGTATGTAAGGGAGCTAGCTGGTTTAGAACTAGGTAAGGAGTGACAGCTAGTAAAGGGGGTTATTATAAAGTAGAAGAGGTTTGTTGGCTACAGGGTAGATAGGGGGGTAAAGGCTGCTGGCTGTTCAGGCTCATAGCGTACTTTAAAACCTCTGAAGCAATAGCAGATGATAGTCAGCTTTACAAGCAGGACTTAGACAACCACATACTTTCTTGCTTCCTTGAGAGAGGGTGCAGGGAAAATAAGGCTGTTAGATGAGACCACAGATAATTGGATAGGGTCCTTTGTCACCAGGTAGGTAGGTTCTTGAGACTATATCAGGAACAGCACAATGGGGAGCAGGGTACTTTAGGGAGAACGAGAAACAAACGTGGAGGAAAGAAAAAAGAGTTCGCACATAGCAGGTAGTTATGACAAACAAACAAAAAAGCTTTACATGAAGACACAATTAATAAAGTAGCTTATATTCATGCCCTTATTTTTGAAAGAAGCTATTGGAATCACTTTTAAGCTAGTAGTACTGTGACATTATAAAGTAGTCTAAACTATCATTTAGAGGAACTCTGAATCAGGTTTACTGAAATTGGGAGCAAGCAAAAACAAAAACATAAGCTTCTAATATCCAAATATAAACTATACCAGCAAAAATAAAAAATAACTGGAAAGCTACCTTAGAGAGAAATGACTGTACTACTCTATGCAGGGACAGCGAGTTTACAGTGTGGAATACAACACTGACAAAAATAAAAATAATACCATCACTTACTACAGATGCTACACCTGGAGGGCTTTCAGCTGCAATTAGAGCAAATATGGCATCCAGGGTTTTTAAAACCTTTGGTGTGTTGTACCTGAGAAATCACTTGGGGGGGTGGTGGAAGGGAGGGAAACCTTCAACTGGAATTTAAAGTAGCAGGGGAGAATCCAAGGGACTCTGCTAAACCTAGCTAATTATCAAGGACAGCCAAGGAAATAAGGTAAACATACAGGCACCCTAGTTCAAGGACTGGAAGGTTTCTCCAAGAAAAACTATGTGTAGGAATACACCACAGGTGGAAGTTGTATGCTGCTTACTAGTCTGCAATGGCAGGTTTTATTCTGTTTTATATTTGTATTCCCCTTTGCTCATTGTTTGCTGCACACAATGTAGCTAAATATAAAAGCAGCTGGAGACTTTGCGCCTCTGTTTGGTGTTTAGTGAAGAACAAGTATTGAGGAGGAGGGACTGAAGGCTATGACTATTGAGAGGGGCTAAATACCTTCACATACAACAAATTATCAACAGTGAAATGGATGAAAGGGGTGGGGGTGGGCTAAGAGGAAGAAGGTTTGCAGCTATTGCCCCTGGGGTATGCACTCTAGCTGTCTGTAACAGATTTTAACAAGACATAACAGTAATTACAAAAGCTGGCACCTACACTACACAAGTGGCAACAACAAGGTTCCTGGAGTTAAACCTGGGGCTGCAGTCTATTTTTGGATGATTGCTGGTTAGCGTTTTCTTTGCTTTTAGCTGGAGTGAGAGGATTCCTTGCTCACACAAGTGTGGGGGGGGCACAAAGTGATCAGATCCTCAGTGGCTACTACACAAGCGACAACAACAAGGTTCCTGAAGTTAAACCAGGGGCTGCAGTCTATTTTTGGATGATTGCTGGTTAGAGTTTTCTTTGCTTTTAGCTGGAGTGAGAGGATTCCTTGCTCACACAAGTGGGGGGGGGGGCAAAGTGATCAGGTCCTCAGTGGCTACTACACAAGCGGCAACAACAAGGTTCATGGAGTTAAACCAGGGGCTGCAGTCTATTTCTGGATGATTGCTGGTTAGAGTTTTCTTTGCTTTTAGCTGGAGTGAGACAATTCCTTGCTCACACAAGTGGGGGGGCTCAAAGCGATCAGGTCCTCAGTGGCTACTACACAAGTGGCAACAACAAGGTTCCTGGAGTTAAACCAGAGGCTGCAGTCTATTTTTGGATGATTGCTGGTTAGAGTTTTCTTTGCTTTTAGCTGGAGTGAGAGGATTCCTTGCTCACATAAGTGGGGGGGGGAGCAAAGCGATCAGGTCCTCAGTGGCTACTACACAAGATGAAACAACAAGGTTCCTGGAGTTAAACCAAGGGCTGCAGTCTATTTTTAGATGATTGCTGGTTAGGAGTGAGAGAATTCCATGCTCACACAAGTGGGGGGGGGGGGGCAAAGCGATCAGGTCCTCAGTGGCTTAGAGATGCTACACCTGGAGGACTTTCAGCTGCAATTTTCACACAAATATTATAAACCAGGTTGGTAATGTATTCATATTTACTACATACAAAAATATTAAGTCTACAACATCAAACAGAATAGACATATATTAACAATGGAAGTAAGAGATTTTTTTTGAAAATGATGCCAACAAGTCAGTATTACCCTCTGGAAAATAGCAAGAAAATATCGGACACACTCAAAGCTGGGGCAGAATTGACAAAAATAAGTGACAGGATAGCACATTGGTGAAAATGAAGCCCCTCAACCATATTGAGAACTACATGCAGGGAAGGTATTTCAGGCATCTTCTCCTATCTTTTAATTTTCTAACCCCCCCTAGTCCTGGTGAGGGGTGCTGTGATATGAAGCTGAGCAAGACAGACCAGACTTCAGACTTGCCTAGCCTGATAACATTCTACATTTCATTGTGTGTGATTCCCAGGCTATTCCAGGCAAGCTGAGAGATATAATCCCAATATCTTGTCCTTCTTCTATCCAATGACCTTCTCATGATGATACATACCTGATACATATTCCATAAGAGTTGTCAAGTGAGCATCCGTCCACGTCTGTTGTTCAGATCACTTTGCCTGACTCCTATTAACATGAAGGGTCAGTGAATCAACTCTGAGAAGCTCCTGGATTTTCAAGCTCCTCAGTCTGTTGGAAAAATGTAAGACCAGTGATCTTGAAGAGGAATCCCTTTTACACTGCTTGTATCCATTGTCTCATCTTTTGATCACTCCCCAATACTCCTAACCATAGGTGAGAAATGAGATATAGATTGACCCAAAAAATGAGATATTTGTCCTTTGACTCATTACATTTTTGTACCACAAAGCTTATTCATTGCATGTATGTACAGTGACCATTATACTCATCTGCATGTCAGTTTCTTGAGAGACTCTGACTTCACTCATGAGCAAGACACCAAGACATGCAAACTTCTCCATTTGTAGAAGATGGTCTCTTTTAGAACTGAATATTCTTAAGGGGCCTTTTGCATATATTGCACAGGCATCTTTCAAGAGAGGTTTAAACTATTACACAGTGAAGACTCATTTATCTGGTGTCTTTCTGTTTATTGCTGGCTTTTGGCTTTCCTCTATGACCTCTTAACTTTGTTTGATTACTTTTTAGGATACCTTGCTATCATCGTAATGTAGAGAACAGCACATTGTTTCATAAGTTGAGATTTCCCAGAGTATGGCCAAATTAAAGATGTATGCTGCACTGATGAGCTCATAGAAAGGGTTATGTATGCTATGTCATTAGTAGGATTTGCTTTAAAAGTCTCATTGCATTATTAAAATCTTAAAAAATAAAAGGTCAACCTGCATTCTGATGAGATGGAACACTTAAAAGTCTATAAGATGTCATTTGCATATATTGCATGAGCCTTCTTCAAAAGAAGTTTAAGGTATTACACTGTGAAGAGCTTGATTTACATGTGGTCTCTTTGCTTGTTGATGGCTTTCTTGCTGTTTTTTCTAGGCTTTTTAGCCTGTGTGATCTTTATTTTATAAGGCATTCATTCTTTGCTATTTCTAGCTGTCCTTTAACAGTTTGCAGGTTTCCAGTAGCAAATGCTTTTACTGCCTTTTGTGTTGGAGTATCTTGTCAGTCCTACAGCAGCTGTAATATTTCCATGTAAGAGCAAGAGGTGACTCTGCCCCATGCTCATGGTACTTTCTTTCATAAAACAGGCACATTAATCCTTGTTAAATCTTCAGATGGTTCCACATTAATAGATGCATCCTGGTGTATTTAGGATGTTTGGTAAAAAACATAGATCCCTGAAATATGTCATCAATTAAGACAAGATGTTTGAAGATGAAACAGTAAAGTGATTTCTTTGTTGTGGTGAGTAAAGCCCTCATACACCATGAAAAATGCCACACCCATTATTCATACCCAATGAAAAGTGCCACACTCTTTATTCATACCTCATGAAAGTGCCACACCCATTATTCATAATAAACTCTGATGTGGATGTATGTTAGAGAAAATTAAAAAATGTTTTTTTTTTCTGCTTCACTTTCTTATAAACTGGATAACTAGATATAAAGTCTAAAACTCAAATCTCTGTCATTGTTTTCTGACTTCAGTCCTCAATTATTTGCCAATGACTTGCATAAAAAAACAATTTTTAGAGAAACAGATAAAAAATATGAGGCAAAAATCTGGACAGTTGAGAGGTATGTGTAAGCAGGGAGATGAACCATTTAGAAGCTGCCTGTGCCCAGTGGAGGCATAGGTGCCAAACCAGAAATACATTTCCTGTTCACTTTCCAATTGTCCAAGTTACACTTGAATTGGGTTAGGGAGCAGTTCTGCTTCACATGGATGGGGAGCCTGTTCCAGAGAAGGGCTAGTCTGAAAGATACATACCTGTCTCTCCAGCTGGTTCTATTTATATCACAGTAAATGTGTATGTCTTTAGAATGGGTAATTCTGGTCTTGTTTGTTTTGCCGATATGCAGGAGGCCCATCAGAGTGGGGTCAAAAGATGCCTTGTATGAGGCATAGATCTCCCCTCAACAGCCTGTAGGAGACAGAGTACAGTATAGAACTTAGCACTTTTAAAGCAATGTACTAGCAGTTAAATCTATTCCTGCATAACTGCTGTATTTTATTTTCTGTATATGATTTTTACTTTAGCTCTGAATCAAATTTCAGACTATCAACATATGAATTTGCCCTGCAAAGCAAGTTGTGATACCTTCCTTTTTTATCTCACTGCCATCTTATCATATGCACGATATCCCTACCTCTCAGATTCTGTACTGTACTCCATCTCATGTATTTCTCATATACTTATTGCTGTATTTTCAATTTTATATGCATTCTTATTTATTTTATTTCAATAACAACACTATTCTAATTAAGCCAAATACTCATTTACTGGAGAGACCCAGGCATAAGAATCCACAGCACAGACCTAGAGACATTTTAGTAAATTATCCAGTCAGACTAAGTAGCATTTTCAAGTTATGTAAGATAATCACAGTGCAAAGAAAAGAACTATGTGTAAAAGAACATGTTTTTCCATTTGACAGAAACTCAGCCTTATTCCTACCACTACAGTAGACCCACAAACTTGAGGTGTTAAATAATACAGAGACAACAGAGTATATCTTGTGTGAATGCTCAGTGGTAGTGGTTTACTGAAGTGTGCTGAATTGATTTTGCAAAAAAAAAAAAAAAACATGAGGAGTACATTTGCAGCTAACCATCACTCCATTTCTAACCTGCCTAATAAAATACCTGAGTATATAACAAAGAGATTAACCACTGTCATAAATAACTTTGATATCAGACCACAAACAAATCACCAAACTGTTGATATCATGTGATTTGCTCAAATCATAAGGTTGTTTTGGGTCTATATTGCTAGACCGAAAGATCAGAAGTGCGAATGTCTGTACATTGACACATTAAGGTTGATGTACATATAGAGCAAAATGCCTAAAGGGCGAAAGCCAGAACGCTAAATGTGTTTCTTAGCCAGCAGCACAGTGGTGGGGATAAGGAAATATATCCTTTTCTCCACTGTAGTGCAGTCTCGGACTTGGTATATTTAAGTAGGGGTGTGTGGGGGCAATGCCCCCCACATGGGGGGGTGCAGGGGGGCTTACCCCCCTGCAAAAGCTAGTTAATTTAATATTTTAGTTTACATTTTACTTACCTGTGTGGTGCATTCTCATGATGAAACATGTTTGGCGTTCCAGTTTTCGCCCTTTAGGTGTTTCACTCTGTATGTACATCGACCTTTATGTGTCGATGTACATACATTCGCTATTTAGTCCTTTTTGGGTTTTAATATGGACCCAGTTGCTTTGATGTTGCAGGACAACATTTTTGTTTATTTATCCATTGTCAACTGGGTTAGTCACATTAAGCCAATAGCATAATTTCTGGGGAGATCGGGGTGATATTTATACTACTAGGGGAAATTTGGATAGGACATCAGGGAACTTTCCCTAATCTTTTCAATAGGTGCCACAGGATCTTTTACATTCATCTGAGCTACTTCATCTGACGAGCCATATATGCAGTGCAGTATCCCCCTATTTTGCACTCCAGTGTCATAAGTGTATTATTGTATTTTCAGTTTTATATGCATTCTTATTTATTTCATTAACCAGGCTATTCCTTGGTTAATGCATATCAAACAGGAGTCATGGTGGTACCCAGAAGACAAACCCATTCTGAGTACCAACTGTAGTGGTCTCCTAAAATTCAGGCAGTGGAACAACATCCCATGTCCTTAAGTTACTTCTACTGCATCAGCTAATGCTGCACCTTAAGACACTTCTAGTGGCCACAACACTTCTAGTGGCCACACATAGGTTCACTGGTCTTGGGTACCACATCAGCTAATGCTGCACCTTAAGACACTTCTTGTGGCCACATATAGGCACACTGGTCTTAGGTACCACATCAGCAAATGCTGCACCTTAAGATTTTTCTAGTGGCCACACATAGGCACATTGGTCTTGGGTACCACAGCCTTTCTTTCCTGTCTGTCAGACGTATAGATTTCTTACCTTACTCCTCACCTAACACACTCACACCAGGTGCTCATTACTTTTCTTATTCTATCCCTTTCATACCTGCCAATCAAATTCCTTCCTTTTGATATTTCTGTAGATACCATTAATGTAATGATGATATAAACAAATGCAAAGGATTCTACTTAATAACTATAATTATTTAGTCATGTGTGTTTAAACCATCTCTTATAAGCATAAAATTAAATGACTTTGCAATTAAATGTGATCTAATATTATTGCTAATTCTGTAGAGAATGGAAGGAACAATTTAGTTTTTTTTTCAGGTTAAAATGAGAGCTTTCAAAAGAAAGAAACATATATTTGTTGCCTTGCATTATATCACCCATAGCTCACCTACTGTCCAGAGTGATTCACCAGTATCAGTTCTGCAAATATAAGACTAAAAATATTCAAAGATAAAACCACAGCAGTAAACAGAGGGATGACCTTCAGTTGGGTAGTGGAGAGCTTGCAAAAAAAGGGGAGGGCAACATATATCCAAATTCAGTTTAAAATTTGGACAAGCAGAGTTTTCATGTATAAACATCTGGCAACTGGCTAAGTGTACTTGTCCATTGCAGGATCATTTTTAGACAAATGCAGTTCTGGTGCTAAATTACAAACAACTGGAGTTAGAAAGTACACGTTTTTTTATAAAATTATGAAGTAAAAGTGTCAGTGCTTGACTAATTATCTTTATTAAAAAAATCATAAATGCAAGAATAGCAGAACACATATTGTTTTATGCATGTGGTAATATTTAGTACAATATACAACTTGTTCTCACTTGCAAAATGTATTTAATTTAAGCATACATTTTAATAAAATTCAAATTTAAAGATATATGGTACTATGATCAATGAATATTAGGCAGTTTAAAAAACAACTACAATAAGAAAGGGAGCTTTGATGCTGTTTGTGTTTAGTAATGAAGGACTTTTTTGCTTTTTTGCAGTGCTATGCAGACCATCAACTCTTCTCCATGGACACCCAACCAGCCTATTTCTTCTCCTTCAGCTGCCAGGGTTGATGGACATCTATCCAGGGAGAGACTCTCATTCTGTAGATGGATGGCATTGTAAGCCCTACCCCTTTGTGCTTGGTTCAAGCTCACTTATTGGCATCTGGGCCTAGTGAGATGAACATCCCACCTCCATGGTGATGTGTCTATCATCACTATCACCTACTTTTGTAAGGACTATACAGTGGAACTACCAAGACTAGGCCCATCCATCACAGTATCTGATCTCAAGTTTGTGGTCCCCACCCTGCAACTGCCTGGCATGCATTCTGATGTGCACTGCAGTATATGCTGGCAGTATGGTATGTATAACCTCTCCAGCATATATTACATATCACTTCTGTCTAAGAAAATTGAACAGGAATAGCCCCCTTATTCCACTCTCTCCCCTTGTTGATTCTTCCTTTGCCCGGGTAGCTAATCAAACCATGCTCACTTTTGTCATAGTTAGGACTGCCTTCCTCTGTGCATTGGAACCAATTCAAGTAATGAAGGATTTAGGGGAGTTTCTGTCCTGTCTATTAGTGATAAGTCATTCTAGTGATTTGATGCTCTCACAGAAAATACTTCAAATGTTATATTATATTATATTATATTATATTACATATGGATCTACTTCATATCTTTGACAGTTCAAAATGACAACTTTCATATATTATATTATATTACATTATATTATATTATATTATATTATATTATATTATATTATATTATATTATATTATGTGAGGATATACTGTCAAGAGGTCAAACATTTACTTTGTCGATCAGAAAAAATGCAGTTCAGCTGAATGAAAATCAGCATATCGGAAATACCGTGTTTTTGTTTTTTGTTTTTTTGTACCAGATCATTGTTCAGTGGGGATTGGAGAATTTGCCCTTTCCCAGCTGTACTGCAATCTCAGAGCTGGTATATATCTATATATCTATATATATATATATATATATATATATATATATATATATATATATATATATATATATATATATATATATATATATATATATATATATATATGAGGGCTTGCCCCCCCCTCCCCACAAAAAATGTTTTAGTTTTTTTTTTTGTTTTTCAAATTGGCTGGTAATCAACCAGTTGTGTACCATAACTTGTCATTTGGGATTTTAAGTTTTCAATATATGGGCACACAACTGTTGAGAGATGTTTGGGATATCATGGATAACCTAAGAGTTCCGACCTTGTTGTGGAGGGTATAAGGCTATGAGTGGGCTTGAAGCAGAAATCCTGGAAAAGTGGTTTGTGAATCTGTTGGACAAAATAATCCATTACTCTATGGAGAACAAGAAAGTAATCTGGTTTAAATACGGTGAGGCAGGGTATTAACATTTAACAGAATGTAATAAGCTTACCTATTCCTATATGGTGTGCTTTATTGCATCAATGATTTTGTGGTCAAGAAAAGAGGCAATTGACAAGGCTAGTAAGTCTGTGGGTTTACTGTTTCCATCAATTAATAAGATTTCATGTGAATGCAGTCACATTTTGTTAAAATCTACATTCAGGTGACTCTTTAACTTAGAAGGTTGTCACAATGATAATGAGATGGAACATTCAGTGTCAGGCCATGACAGTCGTAGTTAAAGGAAGTTATGCTTTTAGTGTAATTATTGTTTTTGGATAGAATTTCCTACATTGAAGGGAATTGCCTTAAGTGAAGAAAAGGGGACAAGTATCAACCTCTTTTTTAGTCTAAATGTAAATGTTAACTAATACTGTATACTTATGTTGGTCTGCATTTGTTCCAAAAGAAATAGGGTTATCTTTGTACCAGGTCGTCTTTAAGTCTCTGGTGCATCCAGAATAAGAACCGTTAGAAATAAATGATTCACATTTGCTAAATGGGTAAGCCCTCTAGACACATACTCCCTTTGCAAGAGTGGCATAAGAGCAATGACTGGTCACTTGTCTTGTTTACAGTTTTGAAGTTAACAAGTGGGAATCAAACCTAAGACTGCTGCAAGGTATGGGCCTAGCAGTACAAAGCAGTAAATCTCCATGCCAAATGTCTAGAGAAAAGAAAAGAAGTAAAAAGTATAAGATTATGTTTAGTACAGCTGCCTGTTGAAATGTCGGCATTCAAAATGCTGAATGACAAAAACCTGAAAAAAAAAAGAGACCAAAAGCATGGAGAAGATCAAATCTTGAAAATCAATCTTCTCCTACAAACTTGTTTTTGTAGGGGGGGCAAGCACCCTCCACATTCCAATCTTAAATATTCCAACTCCAAGATTGCATTATCTCAGAGAAAAGGAAATATTCCAGAAAGTGGCATCTCAGGCTTAGTATATAAGTCAGTTTTTTGGCCATTCAGTCTCCACATTTCAGGACTCACTCCAGTGGGTCTTGATATTTCAAATGGTTACCATTTAGTATGCTACCTGTCATTATCATGATTCATAGACATGGATCACAGTAATGACAGGCAGTGTACTGAAGAATCATGAGGCTTATGAATGGTGCAGATCCAGCATAGTACACAGTGGTATATATGGGAACCAGTGTTACTGACTAAGGCATGTGTTGTAGGACAGCACTATAGAGTACAGCATAGTACACAGTGGTATATATGGGAACCAGTGTTACTGACTAAGGCATGTGTTGTATGACAGCACTATAGAGTACAGCATAATACACAGTGGTATGTATGAGAACCAGTGTTACTGACTAAGGCATGTTTTGCAGGATAGCACTATAGAGTACACCATAGTACACCGTGGTATGTATGGGAACCAGTGTTACTGACTAAGGCATGTGTTGTAGGACAGCACTATAGAGTACAGCATATTACACAGAGGTATATATGGGAACCAGTGTTACTGACTAAGGCATGTGTTGTATGACAGCACTATAGAGTACAGCATAGTACACAGTGGTATATATGGGAACCAGTGTTACTGACTAAGACATGTGTTGCAGGACAGCACTATAGAGTACAGCATATTACACAGTGGTATGTATGTGAACCAGTGTTACTAACTAAGGCATGAGTTGCAGGACAGCACTACAGAGTACAGAAGGGAACACCTGCTTAATATAGTATAACGATTTTTATAGTTTCATAGGTTCATATATGTTTATTAGGTTTATACACCTTAGCAAACACCTGTTTTGTGCTGTGGTCCACCATCAGGCCACACAGTGATCCATAAAACTGTTCTAGTCATTTGGCAGGACAGTGAATCTAGCATCATTATCTTAAAATGGTAACAAGACCTTGTGCTCTGAGGGCTTCCATTTGTGGAAACTCAGCTGTATCACTCTATGACCCACATCATTAGTAAGGGTATCTCATCTAGGGGCAAGGTGGTCATAGCATCCCTGTATTCTTCCCTTATAAAACCCATTATTGAGTACAGGGCCTCTTTCAGCATGTACCTCACAAAACACATGCAGCAGTTGGAGAGCACAGAGGTTCCTCACCAGGAGAATCCAGGGCCTAAACATCTACCCTACACAGATAGGCTAAAGACCACACTCTCTATTCAGTCTCTTAAATATAACTCAGAGGTGACCTCTGTCTGGCATACAAAGCAATCTCAGACCTTGCCTTGATGGGACTGCATTATATCCACAAGTCAAGCTCCACTCCAGTAACCCTCAAGCATGACCTCAACCTGATCAGTGACATCAATAGGACTTGTTGGAGGGACAGATTTCTGTCCTAGAGACTCCACATTCTGTGGAATAGACTCCCACTCCACGTCCAGCAGAGTACCTCATTAATTCTTTTTTAAGAGCAACCTGGATAACTGGATGGGGAGCAGAAAATACACCCCCTGGGATTCACCCATGTCACTGCTGGACATAGGCATCAGGTGTTGGCTTGTTGGAACATGAGCTAAATTCTTGGCTAGGCTTGTAAGGATGTCAGGGCCAATAGCCTAGTAACTTCCTATGATCCTAATGAATACATGAGAGAATAAATACATAAATAAATAAATAAATAATTTGTTCATAGGTTCATAGGTTCATAGGTTCATACTAGGCTATCTGCCCTAGGGCATTTATAAGCCTAGCCCAAAGTTTTTGTGGCTTTCACCACCCCTTAAGTTTGAAGGATACTATGTCCATTATTTTGCCGTGCCTCTGTCCAGCAGTGACACTGAGGTGATCCCTGGGGTAAACCTGCGATCTCCCATCCATTGGTCAAGATTTCTCTTGAACAAAGCCAGCGAGGTGCTCTGCCTCACATGTACCGGGATTTTGTTCCACAGCATAGGGAGTCTCTGGGTGATGAATCTGTCCCTCCAGCACGTCCTATTTATAACCGTGTTAAGGTTTAAGTCTCTTGCTCTTGTAGTTCTGATGGATTTGGATTTTTTGAGGTGGAGCATGTTCATTAATTCCAGGTTGGACATGGCCTTGTATGTCAGGCACAGGTCACCTCTGAGCAGACGGTATGCGACTGAATAGAGCTGGAGTTCCTTCAGTCGGGCAGCATAAGACATATTTTTGAGACCCTTTATCCTTTTGGTGAGGAACTTTTGGGGCCTTTCCAATTGCTGCAGGTGTCGGGTAAGATACATTCCAAATGGGGCATTGTACTCTATCATTGGTCTGATGAGTGATGAGTACAGGGGAACAATGACCTCCCTTGATCTAGATGTGAATCCCTTCATGATCAGGTGGGCAATGTAGAAGGTCTTCCTAACTACTTTGGCAACGTGAGTGTCAAACGAAAGGTTGCTGTCAACCTGGGTCCCCAGATCCCTAATAACCTCTTCTGTGCTTAGTGAATTGCCACCTATATGGTAGCTAGGGGTAACCTTGTTTTTCCTGAAGGGTATGACTATGCATTTTTTGGCGTTTAACTTTAGGCCATGGCTCTGTCACCAGTTATCTGTTTCTATGAGACCCTTCTGAAGGATATCTGTGTCTGATGTGTTTTCAACTATGGTGCCCAGCTTGCAGTCATCTGCAAACTTTGTCAGCCATAATCCTCCTGTGTTTGCCTGTACTTCTGAAAAGTAGATGCCGAACAAGAGGGGGCCCAGAACTGAGCCCTGTGGGACACCACTTGTGACCGGCTTGGAGTCTGACATGGCGCCAGCAACTCTGACCCTGTGGGTTCTGTCACTTAGCCAGTTTGCAACCCATCTTGTTATAGATTAATATTTAAAACTTTTAGACATTAACAGAAAGTTGTGTAATTGTTTTAGAAGCTGATACTGCATTCCTGTTTGTTGACGGACTAATTTTGTTTATATATGTTCTATCTATATGTTTTTATTTGCTATAATATATATTTACTGAAACTTTCCTCCCCAGGCTTCTAATGAACATGTATACTGCCTTGATGGAACTTCCCAGTGAACAAATGCCATCCTTAGTGTTTATTTTGTTTCTTTGGAAGCAACTTTGATAAGCAGTCATAGTAGAAACATTTGAACCAGAAAGGCATCACTTTAATTCCTTACTATAGGTTCATAGGTTCATAGGTTTATACTAGGCTATCTGCCCTAAGACATTTATAAGCCTAGTGGTTTTGGTGGATTTGATTTTTTTTTTGAGGTGGTCCATGTCCATTAATTCGGGTTGGACATGGTGTCAGGCACACATCACCTCTGGAGTTTCTTCAATCTGGCAGCATATGACAGACTCATCAATGGCCTTGGTGACTATTTCAAGAAGTCAACCAAGTTCAAAAGGCATGATCTGGAGATTAAACAGTTTGTCCCCATGTTTGTGATAATGAGATCTAATATATTTTCTCTAGTAATCCATCATCCAGTAAGTATACATAATCCATCATATAACACTTAATACCTTCAGTTCCCCTTACAGTGCTTTTGTGACCAGTCTGTGGTTAATTGCAATGTTTGTTCAGAATAGTACTACGCAAAATGGATCCATTTAAAAAAAAATAGTCTCCCACTTAAGTCAGGAATTAAAATATTGTAACTGCAGCATTTACAAAACACAATACCATCATACAGAGTCGCAAAACTTAGCAATCAAAACAAGTAAACACCATTTGTGCAAGGGTGTTGCACCTCCTTATGGGGGATCTGAAAAAATACCCCCAGTTTCTAAATTCACTATCACTAAAATCAAACAGACTTGAAGTAAACAAAAATGGAAGAAAATCTCAGTTTTCCCAATTTTCTCAGAGTTAGACAGACTCAGACATTCTCATTAAGATATCTGACAAAGTAAAGTTAGATGCAATAAAACTTTAGTGCCATATGGAGCTCAGTACATGACAATTTCAATAACTGGTTCCATAGCTATCTACATGGACGCCAGCAATCTGGGATGATAAACTATCACCTCACCTCCCAGTTACTCTCGGAGTTCCCCAAGGGTCTATGCTTGGCCCTCTGCTATTCTCACTTTTCACTAACAACCTACATACTGCCACCACACAAGCATTTCTTATACAGTACGCAGATGACTCTACTCTCATCTGCTCTGCCCCCACTTTACCAGAACTATTACTCAACCCAAGTAAGACAAAACTTCTCCTGTTCCAACCTTCTAAAGCCACCCAAAACACCCCCCCGCTTCAACATTCTCGCCAAAGACAATACCATCATCTCTCCATCAGAACACATAAAATTACTTGGTGTGGAAATAGACAACAAGCTTAGATTTGACACCCACATATCTCTCACAATAAAAAAAGTTCACAAGAAACATGGTGCATTATATCGAAGCCGCCAATTCCTAACCAAAGCGGATAAAATCTCCATAGTCAAATCCCAGCTAATCTCTACCCTACTCTATGCATCCCCATACTTACCAACCTTAGACAGACAGACCTACACAAGCTGGATGCTTGTTACACCAAAACTGATACATTTGCCACTGGAACCTCCTACTACAGCCATCATTGTATCTCCCTTAAAGAACTAAACTGGCTAGAACTCCCACAACTCCTTTACTTTAATCAACTCACCCTCATTCATAAACTTATTAACCACCCCCATACCATTCCTTCCCTTCAAACCCTTCTCCAACCCTATCACTCCACTAGGCCCCTAAGATCAAGCAACAAAAATCAACTCACTGTTATCAAACCCAAAAACTCAGCAGGAGAAACCATATTTTCATGTACCATATCTAAACTTTCGAACAATCTTCCACCCTCTATAACTACTCTACCTTCCAGCAGCCTTTGCAAGACTGCACTCAAATTTCACTTAAATTTGCACTAATTCAGACTAATACCACCACCCTTATCTCCCCCCACCTAGATTCTTAACCCAGCTATACTACCGCCACTACTAACCACAGTCAGAATTAGCTGGTTGTCTTTACATACTTTAAAATCTTGTCTGACAACTTTGTTACTAATATTATAAACAACAACAAACTATCTTAACTTGCAACATTTACTGTATATACTGTTCATAATCAATATATTGCTATTGTATTAAAGCCAACAACCTGTAATGTTGTTTACTATTTTTGCAACTTTGTATCTCTATTTATCACGTACATGATGTGGAGCTTTTCTCCCCAGGCATCCGCTGAAAAAGGACCTGCGTCCAGTCGGAATTTCATGGTAAACAAATGTAAATAAATAAATGTAAGTCTCAGTAACATAGTGGGTGACAAACCATAGTGTTCCTAGTAATGCAACAGTTGTATACACCGCATCACTCCATCTGCACATAAATAAATAAAAAGCAGTTACTACTGTGTTTTGTAAATCATTGTACCTATGTTGTAATTATGTAAACATGATTAAAGTAAAACATTATGTAATAAAACTATTTAGAAGCTATAAAGATGAGTATCTGAGGGAAACTAGTTAACTTTTGTGTTAATTAGTCAGAGAGATACATTTGATAAACTGGTTGGTGGACTAATTAACAGATCCTTTTCATCCATGACCCAGGCCAATAAGACAACAAGGCTAAAGAGATAAGAAGTTATCAAATTATATAGCTAAAGTATAGGCAGCCAAACATTTCCTGACAGGATAATGAATGTTTACAATTTATAGTTTATTTACAAAGACATGCATGTGGAGAATTTCTCCCCGGGCCTCCACTGAAAACTGGCTTTGTTCCAAGTCGGACTTTCCCAGTTAACAAATGTTAAATAAATAAATAAATATTTATGCTAGATTTTATTAAAAACTTGTTTACTATTACTAACCCACATATGTTTTAAAACTGCAACACCATAGCACATTTGGGAAGACCAATCCCAGAGGACCCACCTCTCCCGCCTCATTTGGCCATGGCACCAGGCCCCAGCACATCTGGGACATACCCTGGGACCTCCTTGTCCACTGGTCCTGCACCACCTTCAGGTGGAACCACCTCAGGGGATGGTGCTTGCAACCCCCTGGGAGTGGCCTCGGACAGGATACCGTCACCCAAATCCAGGTCCGGGGATTGGTGAGTAGCAAGCTCTGAAAGGAGTTTGGAGATCTGCTACACCAGCTTGAGGGCTGTGTGGTGCAATTAGAGGGTCAGCCTGTCCTTCCTACTCAGCCCCCAGCACAGCCACCTTTGGGGCCATGAAGGTGCAGTGGTGATTGCCCATGGGTGGGGACCTCAGTTGCACTGTTTCCATTTAGGGGCTCATGGCCTTCCAATTTCCAAACACCCCTACCCGTCCAAGGTGTTTACCCCCCACATGTGTCATATACCGCCCCCTGTATGGTCTTGTCTGTCTTGTCTGTCTTCCTACCCAATCTACCTCCCCAAATATACCTACTATCCTTCCCCAACATCCCACTCTCACCTTAAAAATAATGGGCAATCTGTCCCCCCAAAAAAATGTTGCCCCATATGTAGCTGTCAATTTTGCACATGTGTCCACTGGTCACATGTAATCTGGTCTAATTGGCTTCACAACACATTATTGTTACCCTCACCCATCTCTCAGGGGTTAGAGTATCCAGATTTACCTCCAAATTCAGTATATATGCACAGCTGTTGCTGTAGAAGAAATCTACAGCTATGGACCTTCCCTACACCTATCCTGCACATCCTTAGCTATCTGTCATATTGTTTTACCCTGTTCATGCCCCCTTTTTCACCACTTTCCTATCACCCCTTTTTTCTTTTCCTTTTAAGAAATTTGCACAGGGGATTGCCGGAGTAAGCAGTAGTATGTGGGGGTAAGCTGGTTTGTGCAATGTTAAGCGATGCCTACAGAGATTAACCACTTTTAAAGGTTGTCTGTAAGCATATTTAACCAGACATTAGCATTGCTTACCACCGCTCAAAACCCATGCAAACTCGCTTACAACTGCTTAAAAGTGCCTTAATCCCTCTGTATCCAACAGCCCTTGTTCTGCCCAGCAACAAAGCAATCAGCCCTTGCAAGTCTTGAACCCAGGACCCTGCACACCATAGCCACAGCAAGTTACTACTAAGCCACCTGAGCTGTACAGTGTTGGGATGATTTCTTCAACATATCATGTAGAACAGTCAGTCTACCATAGGGAATGTACAATGTGGAAGCACTAAACATTTAAATGACATATAGATATATATATATGTATATATATATATATATATATATATATATATATATATATATACACACGGTTCCCATTCAGAGCCTGAAACATCATAAGCCTGAAAATCAAAATCCTGAAACCAAAAACCTGAAAAATTCAGAGAATCCTGAAAAAAACTCAAAATCAAAAAAAAAAAAGAAAGACCCTCAAAACTTGAAACTCAAAAAAATCCAAAACACAATAAATGCTAATATGTCACTATAAAGACACTAATACCTACTCAACTGACCCTGACCCCTAACCTAACTAAGGTCCGGCACAACTATCGCACTCCCTACCCACCTAAACCTAACCCTAACTCACTTAAACCCCCCTAACCCCCCCATTTTGTGTCTATTGCATACATGCCTAACCTCTGCCCCTAACTTAACTAACTTAAACCCCAACCCTAACATAAAAAAACCAATCAAGACACACCCCTACCCCCCGCAACAACTATGACCCACAGGGCTAACAATAGCAAAGCCACAATGACATCAGTATGTCTATTTTTGTGTTTTCAGGATTTTGAGTTTCAGGATTTTGGGATTTTGGGATTTTTTTGAGCAGGATTTTTTTTTTTCAGGATTCTTCTTTCTCATTTCTTCTGTGTTTTTTTTTTTTTTTTTTTTTGATGATATGTCTTATGATGTCTGAATGGCACACACACACCACACACACACACACACACACATACACACACACACACACACACACACACACATATACATATAAATACATATAGATATATATAAAGAGAGTATATATAGAGACTCACAGGATATCAAACAAGCATCATTCCCACAGTTGCCACCTTCTCGAATGGCCAGAGTATCTGATTCTTTCCTAGAAATGAGAATTATTGCATTAGAACATATACCCACACTCAATGCAAAGTACATAACACCACACCTTTTGTATAAATATAAATGTTTGTGTACAATTTATGTTGTTTATGACATTTCTTATAGCATTTAGGTGTTTAAAATACAAAATATATGATTAATGCAACTATCAAAGTAAACATATGATACAATAATCCACAAAATATAAGATACTCTGCTGTCTTGGCCAAAGCCTTCAAGTAGTACAACAGTAAAAACTCACACTTGCCTTGAAGACAAGAATCAATCAACACTTAATTACAGATTTAGTTCAACAGCCTCCAATTACACTCTGTAGTTAACCCCCTGGGATAAAAGTAGCAAGTGTTACAATGTAAATGGATCCTTTGCATAACAATGCTTGACTTCAAACTGTACTATCACACTGACAAACAGAACTGTGTGCAAAACAGTAAGGTCTAACCCACCACTGTCCCCATGGTGAAATGTATGAAAAAGTACACCATATTTATTTATTTATTCCAGTTTGGTGACCGGGAAAGTCCACTGGGCTCGAGAGACCATTTTCAGTGGAGGCCCGGGAAGAAAAGCTCCACAATACAAAGTTACATTACATAGAGAATTACAAGAAAAATATTTGCATTGCAATCAACAGGTGGTATAACAATCAACAGGTAGTATTACAGTCAAAACAGGTATCATTCAGTAAAGACAGCAAATCTATTAAAATGTTTTCAAGAGAAAGACAGGCATACAGCATGATGGCTGGATGTTACTGTTTAGTTACATTTATAATCTAAGTATATGAGAGAAATTAGGAAGGTATGAAGGTTAGCCAGGAGAGAAGGAGGAGCAGAACTTCTGAGGTATGAGTTGAAGAGTGCAGTTACATTTCCTGTGAAGAAACAGTTAAGAATGAAGTTGTGTTTTGAAGGTGTGTGGATTGTCACAGGTCCTCAGAGTAGAGGGCAGGGCATTCCATTTTTTTGGCTAGAGAAAGGGAGAGTAGAAGCTGACCAGCTGGGCGCTTGGGTTTTTGGGCGATAATAAGGTTTTAGCGAGTAGATCTAAGGGGTCTAAGGGAGGTATATGGTTGTAGGATGTTTAATAATGCAGGGTAGCTAGCAGGTTGGAATAATAATGTGTGGGCTGTGACGATTTGGAGGAAGTCAAGTTGATTAGGGAGTTCAAGCCAATTTAAAGAGTGTAGGGAGGTGCAGTGATGGGAGGAGGATTTTGCCTTGGTAGCAAATCTAGAGATTTTGTTGTAGCACACTTCCAGTTTGAAGGTGAGTGTGGAAGATAGATTGGTAAGCAGAGGAGCACCATACAAAAGAGAGGGGAGGAGATAGGTAGTGGCCAAAGTTTGTCTGGTGGAGGGAGTGAGGAAGTGGTTGTTTCTGTAGAGTAGGCCGAGTTTTATGTGGGTTTTCTTGATGTTAAGTTGGATGTGAGTATTGAATTTTAAGTGTTCATTAATGGTGACCCCCAGGAGTTTGGCAGAGGGAATGACTTTGATAATGGAATTGTTAAGGCTGGTAATTTAAAGTGAGTTTTTATCAATGGGAGTGAATTTTGATGGAGTGAATAGAAGAATCTGTCAGAAAGATAGCTGGAGAACCAGGAAAGAGTTTTTTGGGAGAAGTTGAGATTCAATAGATGATTTAATAGATAGGTGTGGGAGATGGTATCAAAAGCTTTAGATAAGTCTAGTAGAACAGTTGAAACTATGTTACCAGAGTGTCAAGCTAGATTGACAGAATGTAAGAAGGATAGAAGTGCTGTGTTGGTACTGTGTCCAGGGCGGAAGCCATGTTGGGTAGGAGAGAGTAGCTGGTGTTCAGTAAGGAATGGCATGAGCTGCAGGTGTATGCATTTTTCAAGAAGTTTAGAGATTGGTGAGAGGATGGCTATAGGGTGGAAATTGGAAACATTACAGTTTTTACCAACCTTGTGGAGTGGTAGAATAAATGCAGAACACCATAGTATGGGTACATAGGACTCAAGTAGTGATCTATTTATCAGGATGCTGATAGAGAGAGCAATACCGTCGGAGGCAATTTTTAAGAAGGAGGAAGGAATGTTGTCGGGGGCATTGGTGCAAGGTTTAAGTTTGGAGAGAAGCTTTTTTATAAGGTAAGTGGATTAAGTTTAAGTTCAAAAGTAGGGGATGTAGGAGAGGAGGAGGAGGAGGAAGCTTGAGCAGAGGGGGGGTGGAGGGTTATTGTTGGGGAAGGACTTGATTAGATCAGCAATAGAAGAGGTGAAGAAGGTGTTGAATAGTTTGGTGATTTCTTGTTCAGATTTACTACTATCAGGACATGGGTTGTTTTTTGTACTAGGCTTGAGGAGGGAATTAATAGAGCTCCAGAATTATTTGGGTTTTTTTGCATGATTTATTTGGAGTTTGATGTAGTAGGATTTTTTTATCTTTAATGACTTGTTTTTTAGCTTGGTTTCGCAGCTGTTTGTATTTAAGTAACAATACAGGCTGTTTATGTTGGAGATAGCTTTTCCAGGTTTTGTCTCTTTGTAGCCTATTATTTTTTATTCCTTTGGTAA
The DNA here is from genome assembly GCF_019279795.1 of Protopterus annectens. Taxonomy (NCBI): domain Eukaryota; kingdom Metazoa; phylum Chordata; order Ceratodontiformes; family Protopteridae; genus Protopterus; species Protopterus annectens. Next base: position 1,857,770,966 of record NC_056743.1, on the reverse strand, counting down.
GCCATGGGGTGGTTTTAGCTCTTTTTGTTCTTATAGGAGCTAGGGAGTTTAGGACAGTTAAGAATGTAGAGTTGTAATAGTCAACGGCATTGTCTAAAGGTAGGGTTTTTAGTGGGTTCCAGTTAATGAACTTAAGGGAGTTTGTTACAAATTTGACACATCAAACAGAATTTTTTAGAGTAGTTTGTAAATCCGTACATTGTGAACACTTGGTTTACTAGAAGTACCATCCCCCCTGTTGAGACATGGCACTGCCCATGGCTCAACAAAGCTGCATATTGAAACAAATTACAGGGTAGTATCGGTTTTCCCTCTTTAGAGGTGTACAGTCCCTTCTCGAGGATTGCTCCTCATTTTATCCATCATTGTTTTTCAGCTTGTGTAGCAAGAGTCTGCATTGTTTTTAACATGTCTAAATCTAAAGTTTCAGAGGGTTGTAATTCCTCATTTAAAAGAAATACTTCAGAAGCTGCTTGTTTTGCAGCTGTATCAGCTCTTACATTACCTTTTGAAATTTTATCTTGTTGCTTGGTGTGAGCTGTGCATTTACAAATAGCTGCTTTCTGAGGTAACTGAATAGATTCTAAAAGATCTAAAATAAACTGTGCATGATTTATAGGTTTGCCAGTAGATGTTATCATTCCCCGGTTTTTCCACTGTTGTGCAAAAACATGTACAGTAGAAAAAGCGTACTGGCTGTCAGTAAAAATGTTTACACGTTTACCCTTTGCTAAGGTACATGCCCGTGTCAGGGCTATCAATTCTGCTGCCTGTGCAGATAAGTTGTGTGGTAAAGGTTTTGCTTCTACAATCTCAGTATCAGAGACTACTGCATATCCTACTAGGTTCTGTCCTGCAGGACCTCTTTTGCACGAACCATCTACGTAGTATGTCACCTCGGCATCATCCAAGGGGACATCCATGAGATCTTTCCTAGGTAGTGTCTTTTGCTCAATTACCTGCAGGCAGCGGTGTGGTGTGCCGTCTGCAGGGGTTGGGAGCAGGGTAGAAGGGTTCAAAGTCATGCATCGTTCAATTGTCATATGAGGCTGACTCAACAATATGGTCATACAGGAAATATGGCTAGCAGGGGAAAGATGCTACCTTCTCTTGCAGTAAAATAATTGTGACTGCATGAGGTACTCTCAAAGTGAGAGGGTGGAATAAAACTACTGAGGCTGAAGCCTGTACTGCCATTGCAGCTGCAACTACTGTTTGTACACAGTGGGGTAAGGACTGTGCCACTGGGTCTAGTCGTGATGAATAGTAAGCAATGGGGCGTTGCTTATCCCCATGCTGTTGTGTTAACACTGATGTCATATAACGTTGCTTACAATCTACAGTTTGGAAAAAAACGTTTATGGTAGTTTGGTAATCCTAGAACTAATGAGGACGCTATTAACTGTTTTAGTTTACAGAAGGCAGATTCTGCCTCCAGTGTCCAATGTAACAAATCCTGTGCTGCCATAGGCTTCTTATATATAAGGTCAGTCAGAGATTCAGATTCCAAGGCATAGTTTGGAATCCAGCTCCGGCAAAAATTAGTTGTACCCAGGAAGGACATCATTTCCTTCTTGGTAGTGGGTTTTGGTGCTTGCAAAATTGCTATTTTTCTGTCTTCATCTAATGTTCTACCTTCCTTGGATATTACATATCCCAGGTATTTGACTTGTTTTTTCCAAAGCTGCAATTTATTTTTGTTTACCTTATGTCCTTCAGCGGCTAAAAATCATAATAGTGCTATCGTATCTTCCCTACAATCCTGCTGGGTGGGGGCCACCAACAAGATGTCATCAACATAAAGTAAAATCTGACTGCTTCTTGGTGGGGTAAATCCCGCCAAGTTGCTTACCATTTCTTGTGAGAATATCATTGGACTTTCACAATATCCCTGTGGTAGTCGCGTATATGTATACCTTTTCTCCTGAAATGTGAATGAGTACTGGCTGTCAGGGTGTATCGGTATTGAAAAGAAGTCATTGCTGATATCTACCACAGAAAAATACTTTTGTTAAGGTTTTAAATCATTCAACAGGGTGTGTGGGTCTGGCACCATGGGTGCCCTTGATATTACTGCGTCATTTACAGCTTGTAAATCTTGGACCATATGCCATTCTCCATTGGCCTTTTTATCTGGAAATAAGGGTGTGTTACATGGTGAATCGGGAGATTCTACTAGTATCCCTCCTTTAAGTAAGGCTGCTATAATAGGCTTTATCCCTGCTTCTGCATCTTTTCTTAAGGGATACTGTCTTTTCTGTGATCTGAATGCTGACTTTGGTGTGATAGTAACTGGTCCCGCTGTACGAATGAGTCCTACATCTGATTTTCCTGTTGACCAGAGAGTCTCTAGTATATTTTGTAAGGCAGTTTCTTACTCCTTTAATTGGAGTGTTAATCAGCTGTCCCTGCTAGACTGCACAGCTGGGTTGGTCTGAGTTATCCAATTCAACTTCTGTATTTGCATTCCCTGTTCTGACAGTTCTAATTCTGTCTGTTTCTCCCATCTTGTGACTTTTTCTCCTAGGTCTGCCCATTCTATATTTTTGTTCTTGGTTAGGCTAACATGTGGTAATCAATTAGATTTATAAAGTACAAAGAACTTCTGGGGCAAATGAACAGCTAGCTACACTGTTCCCTTCTGTGTCCCAGTACAGGTTACGCAATATCAATCTGTTTGCATGATTTTTAAACAATTCTTGCTCATATTCCTTATCAGGTACTGGTGTATTACAATAATACAGGGTACAGTGCAACAGGTGTTGCTTATCAATGTCAAGGGAGGGGAACTTGCTGATGGCTGCATTCATTAACTCTTCGGTCACAGTCCCTGGACCAGTCGTAACCAAGTCCTGGCTGCACCAGTAAAACATTTCACCCACCGATTGCACTGCAAAGGTATCAATTTGTCGCTGTGCTTTCATACCCTGCATGGTTGGGACTACTGCTATACCAAATAGCTGCATGAGGTCTCTGCCCAAGAGGTTTACTGGGCATTTTGCAGAAACAACAATTTTGCTTTTCTGAGTCAATCCTGAAACTGGATCAGTTATTGCAATATTACAGGTGAGGGGCTCCCGATACACCTGTCCATTAGCTGCTTTTACCAGTATGCAATCAGGTGACTCCATGTTTTCTGGCAGTTTGAAGGGATGTATCAGGGCTCGTGATGCCCCTGAGTCACACAAGAATTTGACTTCCCTCCCTTCTACCAAGAGTGTAACTTCTGATTTTGTGTTTGCTAAATAGAGCTCCAAGCTCAATAAAGCTAGGTCTAATATTTCATTTTCTTCATTGTCATTGTCGCTAACTTCTTGCATTTCCTCTATTCCCTCTGTCACATCCTCTACTCCCTCTATCACATTCTCATTTGTCCTTTCTTCGCTATTCCCTTCTAGTGATTCCTGACTACCATATAGTCAGTCCTCACCCTCCTTGTCTTCCGTGGTTGCCTTCTTGTTTTTCTTGCAATCCCTTGCCAAATGTCCCTTTTTACCACATTTAAAACATTCTCCCCTTTTCTTTCACCCTTCAAAGTCCTCTGATCGCTGATCAGATTGTTTGTTTCCCTGTGCATTTTTCTTGGCCTTTTTCCCAGACTGTACTACATAAACTTCTGCTCCATCTTCTACAGAAAATACTTGAGCTTTCTTTTTTTTTTTTGCTATTAAAATGCCTTTCAGCATGCCTAGCATATTCAAGTAATGACTGTAACCTGCTTGCACGATGAGCTACCATGTGTTTTGTAATAAAACTGCTTATAGGTGCAATACTGCCCTTTAAAAAGCATTCTTTAACTGATGTTCATATGGGGAATATTGTGTTTGATCTTCAGGAACCTGCATTCTACAGTGGTTATTAAAACATTCTAACAATCTGGCATAGTACCGGTCAATTGTTTCACCTTCTTGTTGGATGCATTGATTAATACAACTCCAGTCTGCCCTAGGTTTCCATTGTTCAGAGATGTGGTCTGTAAGACCTTTTACTCTGTTGTCTAGTTCTGCGCTGCTATGTTGAAGGGGTCTTTGTGCAGCGTCACGGGGATTCCAGTTGCCACTAATCATGTACCAATCTGGCTCCAAAATTTGTCTAACTACCTTTTCTACTTCTTCTCCATTTAGGTTATAACTTAACCTCATTCCTTGTAAATCTTCTGAGAATTTTCTAAAATTAACTTTTGGATGGGGAATTCCCTCAGTGGCTTTCCGGATATCTTCTGGAGTCCAAGGTCTATACACTAAAATAGTTGGGTCCTGATTGTCTTGACCTACCTGAGGATTGGGTACTTCTATAAGTGGGCATATTTCTTCTTCACTCATAGATCGTGTATTCTTAACCATTTGCCATAACTCAATGCCTTCATCTGAGTTACCTGCCTTTGTTTGGGACTTGGTCCCGATGGGATCTCTAATTTTAAACGGTTTTACTTTCATTATGTCTCTATCTTCAGTGACCACAGGATATCATGGGGGTGGACTAACCTGTTCACTTGCTTCATATTCTGGTAAGGGAGGCGGAGGTGCTGATGCTATTACTAAGTTATTGTCCTCCTTATCTAAAAACATTGCTTTTGAATTTTTGTTCTTTTGTTCCCTGCGGTTTACTTCCTCAATCCACCTGTGTGCCTGAGGAATTCCTAATTTACGTTGCTTTTTTACCCAACCTTTGGAATTGGTTTTGAGCTGTTTGACAAGTTTGATAAGAGAGGATTTTTCTAATTTTCCGTCAAATTCATACTTATTAACCCATTTTGAATAATATTTAATATCGTCGGCACGCTGTGACTCCCTGTATTTTGTGTCTTCTGTTAACGGCGGATTTTGGGGTCTTTTGTGCAATTATTACCCATTTTGTTCTACCCTTTGATTGTTACGTAACTTCTCTTAATTTTTTAACGTGGTACCACGGATTTTGTTATAGTCTCTTCAGAATGACTGCCTACTTATTCTGTTTCTCCTGATCTATGACAAGACAGTAATCTTTTCTGTCCCTGACTTGTAAGCAAAAATGCAGTCTTGACAAAAACAATACACATCTAGTCCCTGATCTAAAACAGAAAACAGAAAAAAGTAGATTCACCTTACCTGAGCCTACGTGATTGATCACTGATTCACGGAGACCCATCCTTCAGTCACAGATCAGAAAGTGGCTGGCCTCTTTTAAACAATTCAGTCGGAGGACTTTTCATCTAAGAAGAACTGATTTTGTTTCTTCCCCGTATGGTTTCAACTACCTGGCCTGTCTGATCCAACGTGAAGAGAGGGTTCTGGCTCAAAGGACCAATCTGTCAAAGGAAAAAACTTCAAAGACCAAGTCACGTTAGGTTCAAGCAAGGCACCCTTTATTAACTTGCAGCAAGGAGACAAGCATGTAGGCACAAGGTTTATCTAAACTATTAGTGATTGGCATGTTATTCTTATACAGTTCTATCCATGTCACACAGAAATGTTACTATTCAATTGCTGATGTAGTTAGACACAGGTTTCTGTATTGTTCTACAGAAAATGTTACTAGACTTATTGCTATCTAGTTGGAATATCTGCTGATTCACAAAACATTTGAGAAAAACAACCTGGCCTTGGGACTTATTTTAGCCCACCACAAACTTTCAATTCTTCAGTTGTGCACTTCTAATATATGTGTTACATTTTGCCTAGATTCAAGGTACATTTCTAGCTTAGGTACAAGTAATGCTGACTACGGTTTATACTTTCAAGCATCCATTGTTTTCTTTATCAAAGCTTCTAGCAGCTGTGTACTTTCTCATGGCATAAGCAGAAAATCAATAACTCAAGTTTCATGACACTAGTAGAAATGAAATACTTATTATTATTTTCATGACAGTAGCAGAAATCAAATGCTTCTTGTTAAGTTTCTAATAGCTGTGCAGATTCATGCAGTGTGAACAGAATAAATGTATTAACCCTTTTAAACCTCGAATGCACTAAGCATGCATATTACTAATACATATTTTTCTAACACACCACCACCACCATCAGAACAGTCATGGTAATGCAAAATGTATTATGCTACAAACTTCATACGTTTGTAATAGGTATATTAAGATCTGTCCCTATATACCCCCCCCCCCACAAATTTTAGGCTTTGACCACATGTGATGCTCTAAGAGGTGGATAGGTTGGGTCACAGCTGAGGAGCCTGACTCTCCCTGGGAAAGGACAGCTCACATATGGCAACCACTACAGTGTCTGTCAAAGAGTCATGACTGTGCCACTGCTAGCCCAGTTAATGGGATGTTGCCGATATCCATATGTTATCTGTGAATATGAGTATTATACATGTTTGTATTGTAAATCTGAGATACCTATATAGTGCACGTGCATAGTAAAGTACTGTTGCAGATGTATGTATTAAACTGCATGTGATACATTGAATTAATAACATTCAACTGTATAGTGTTCTTCTGGACAATATTCACAGTTGTGACTAACATCTGTAGTCACATACACCCATATTAGTGTTATGTCAGCTATATTATTAGGTTATCAATATTGATTTCCCTGTTGTCACCCATTGATGTGGACCATTGCCCAGAAGTGCTGGTATAACAGGTTGAGATTTATGACTGAGCTGCAAGACTGTACATACAGTGTGACATACTGACATAGAACATGAATGCATACCAGGTATCCCAAAAGCACGTGCATGTATATGCATGTTCAGCTGAAAGGCACAAAAGTAATAACATGGGTCACAAGCAGTCCAGAAAATAGGTTGTGCATGTTGCACATGTGTATAATATCAGTGTCACTGCATACAACAAAACAAAATGTGTACAGCTACTGATTGCTGCATTGCCATGACACTGATATGGGTACTACAGTAGGCATGGATATCAGGTAGTAATCAGAGATGTGTACAACTGTGTTATGACCCACTGTCCATGCCTACCACTAACAGCTATATCAACACCCATATACACTGGATATCCAAAGTGTACACACCCGTGTTGGAATGCCAGGTTTGTGTGCTGTATGCCAATGAGACCATAGAAAGTTATGTCAAAATGTTTCTCACCTCAAATGTGACCCATAACCTGTACAATTCCATTGAAAAGGAAACAAAGCTGTATCACAGAAGGTGAGCAGCCATTGCCAAGTGAAGATGTGACATGATATTAGAGTACAAACCAAGACAAATGGATGCTGTAATCATCTCATCAGGTATTTACACAACATATCAGTTTAACAGTGTGCACACACCTTCACTGGAAAAAAAAAAAAAAAAAAAAAAAAAAAAAAAAAAAAAAAAAAATTAAGCTAGTACTGAGACATCTTCTAAAAATGTGTTCACAGGATTAAGTGACTATGACTAATGCATATAAAAGGGCAATTACCAAGTCTCCAAGGTTGACATTTTATGGTTACACAACTATAAATGCATGGGTCATGTATTCACATTGTCAGGGTGCAACCCCAACTACCTGGCATGGGATAGCTGTTGGCAAAGCTGTGCAAATCCAGCAATTCGAAACATTGAAGGTCTCAGCATACACATATTTGATTGCCTGGTAAGTGTTGAAGTTTGGGTGCCACTCTGCGTACAACTCTGCATGCTTGTTCAGTCCAGTTTGTGTGGCTGAGAAAAGGAATGGCCACAACAAAAAGATTATTGTCACTAGTACAGTCAGCAAGATGGTTATGCAATATTTCTGAGGAAACGGTTGTTCGGCATTTCTGTTTTCCCTGACTCTTCCGAATAGGTGCATTTGGATCTTACTGGATTCTGTCATCTTTATTTCAGACATGTGTTCTTACTCTCTGCCATAATAGGACCTTCAGCCCTGATGGTTTCTTCACTGGGGTTGAGACGTATCAGTCCTATTGATCTGACCCCCCCCCCCTTTGTAGCCAGGCTTTGTGCTGAGGGCCGTGATGGAGAGGTAAGATTTTTGTCCAGTTCAAAGTTCTTAACCAGTTTGCAGTGCATCAGGTGGATCCACGAAGCTCGCTTTGCTATCTTGACTGCAGTGGGTGTCGAAAGAAGCACCTGGTAGGGACCTTCTCACCTTGGCGATGACCAATTCTTATTCTTTATAACTTTTATCCACACCCAGTCTCCGGGTGTCACTGCCACTTCTGATGTCTCGGTTTGTTTTCTACCTGAAACAGAATTTGACTGCAAACAGATGTTTAGAATTCATTAACTTCCTCATATATTCAGCTAGTGTAAAATCAGCTTCATGGTCTGAGGACATGAGAAGTTTCCACTGGGGTGTATAATAAGCCCTTCCAAATAGTTTTTCAAAAGGAGTCAATCCTTTTGTAGTCGGAACAGTTCTCATGCTCAACAGTGCCAGAGGCAAACAGTACAACCAATTTTTTCCTGTTTCAGCTATTACTTTTCTCAATTTGTTTTTTAGTATACCATTATGCCTTTCAACTAGCCCTGCAGATTGCGGATGGTATGCACAATGATTTTTTTAAAGAAATACCAAAATGCTTACTTAACTGCTGTATGGTTTGGTTTACAAAGTGTGTACCGTTGTCACTGTAGATTCTTTCTTGAATTCCAAATCTAAGAATGATTTCTTTGACAAGTACTTTTTCCACCGTAGCTGCATCTGGATTTTTGGTTGGAAAAGCTTCCACCCATCTGGAAAACATATCTACAATGACAAGACAATACTTTTTATTTTCACATTTGTTCAATTCTATGAAATCCATACAGATAGTGTGAAACAGATATGGTGGTGTAGGGAAACTCCCTTGCTTGGGCTTTATTGCCCCCTGTGCATGATGTTTGTTACAAATTTGACACATTAAACAGAATTTTTTAGAGTAGTTTGTAAATCCATACGTTGTGAACACTTGGTTTACTAGCTGTACCATCCCCCCTGTTGAGACATGGCACTGCCCATGGCTCAACAAAGCTGCATATCGAAACAAATTAGAGGGTAGTATCGGTTTTCCCTCTTTAGAGGTGTACAGTCCCTTCTCGAGGATTGCTCCTCATTTTATCCTTCATTGTTTTTCAGCTTGTGTAGCAAGAGTCTGCATTGTTTTTAAATGTCTAAATCTAAAGTTTCAGAGGGTTGTAATTCCTCATTTAAAAGAAATACTTCAGAAGCTGCTTGTTTTGCAGCTGTATCAGCTCTTACATTACCTTTTGAAATTCTATCTTGTTGCTTGGTGTGAGCTGTGCATTTACAAATAGCTGCTTTCTGAGGTAACTGAATAGATTCTAAAAGATCTAAAATAAACTGTGCATGATTTATAGGTTTGCCAGTAGATGTTATCATTCCCCGGTTTTTCCACTGTTGTGCAAAAACATGTACAGTAGAAAAGCGTACTGGCTGTCAGTAAAAATGTTTACACATTTACCCTTTGCTAAGGTACATGCCCGTGTCAGGGCTATCAATTCTGCTGCCTGTGCAGATAAGTTGTGTGGTAAAGGTTTTGCTTCTACAATCTCAGTATCAGAGACTACTGCATATCCTACTAGGTTCTGTTCTGCAGGACCCCTTTTGCACGAACCATCTACGTAGTATGTCACCTCGGCATCATCCAAGGGGACATCCGTGAGATCTTTCCTAGGTAGTGTCTTTTGCTCAATTACCTGCAGGCAGCAGTGTGGTGTGCCGTCTGCAGGGGTTGGGAGCAGGGTAGAAGGGTTCAAAGTCATGCATCGTTCAATTGTCATATGAGGCTGACTCAACAATATGGTCATACAGGAAATATGGCTAGCAGGGGAAAGATGCTACCTTCTCTTGCAGTAAAATAATTGTGACTGCATGAGGTACTCTCAAAGTGAGAGGGTGGAATAAAACTACTGAGGCTGAAGCCTGTACTGCCATTGCAGCTGCAACTACTGTTTGTACACAGTGGGGTAAGGACTGTGCCACTGGGTCTAGTTGTGATGAATAGTAAGCAATGGGGCGTTGCTTCTCCCCATGCTGTTGTGTTAACACTGATGTCATATAACGTTGCTTACAATCTACAGTTTGGAAAAAACGTTTATGGTAGTTTGGTAATCCTAGAACTAATGAGGACACTATTAACTGTTTTAGTTTACAGAAGGCAGATTCTGCCTCCGGTGTCCAATGTAACAAATCCTGTGCTGCCATAGGCTTCTTATATATAAGGTCAGTCAGAGATGCAGATTCCAAGGCATAGTTTGGAATCCAGCTCCGGCAAAAATTAGTTGTACCCAGGAAGGACATAATTTCCTTCTTGGTAGTGGGTTTTGGTGCTTGCAAAATTGCTATTTTTCTGTCTTCATCTAATGTTCTACCTTCCTTGGATATTGCATATCCCAGGTATTTGACTTGTTTTTTCCAAAGCTGCAATTTATTTTTGTTTACCTTATGTCCTTCAGCGGCTAAAAATCGTAATAGTGCTATTGTATCTTCCCTACAATCCTGCTGGATGGGGGCCGCCAGCAAGATGTCATCAGCATAAAGTAAAATCTGACTGCCTCTTGGTGGGGTAAATCCCGCCAAGTTGCTTACCATTTCTTGTGAGAATATCGTTGGACTTTCACAATATCCCTGTGGTAGTCGTGTATATGTATACCTTTTCTCCTGAAATGTGAATGCAAACCAGTACTGGCTGTCAGGGTGTATCGGTATCGAAAAGAAGGCATTGCTGATATCTACCACAGAAAAATACTTTTGTTGAGGTTTTAAATCGTTCAACAGGGTGTGTGGGTCTGGCACCATGGGTGCCCTTGATATTACTGCGTCATTTACAGCTTGTAAATCTTGGACCATATGCCATTCTCCATTGGCCTTTTTAACTGGAAATAAGGGTGTGTTACATGGTGAATCGGGAGATTCTACTAGCATCCCTCCTTTAAGTAAGGCTGCTATAATAGGCTTTATCCCTGCTTCTGCATCTTTTCTTAAGGGATACTGTCTTTTCTGTGATCTGATTGCTGACTTTGGTGTGATAGTAACTGGTCCCACTGTACGAATGAGTCCTACATCTGATTTTCCTGCTGACCAGAGAGTCTCTAGTATATTTTGTAAGGCAGTTTCTTCCTCCTTTAAAGACTGCACAGCTGGGTTGGTCTGAGTTTTCCAATTCAACTTCTGTATTTGTATTCCCTGTTCTGACTGTTCTAATTCTGTCTGTTTCTCCCATCTTGTGAATTTTTCTCCTAGGTCTGCCCATTCTATATTTTTGTTCTTGGTTAGGCTAACATGTGGTGATCAATTAGATTTATAAAGTACAAAGAACTTCTGGGGCAAATGAACAGCTAGCTACACTGTTCCCTTATGTGGCCCAGTACAGGTTACACAATATCAATCTGTTTGCATGATTTTTAAACAATTCTTGCTCATATTCCTTATCAGGTTCTGGTGTATTACAATAATACAGGGTACAGTACAACAGGTGTTGCTTATCAATGTCAAGGGAGGGGAACTTGCTGATGGCTACATTCATTAACTCTTCGGTCACAGTCCCTGGACCAGTCATAACCAAGTCCTGGCTGTACCAGTAAAACATTTCACCCACCGATTGCACTGCAAAGGTATCAATTTGTTGCTGTGCTTCCATACCCTGCATGGTTGGGACTACTGCTATACCAAATAGCTGCATGAGGTCTCTGCCCAAGAGGTTTACTGGGCATTTTGCAGAAACAACAATTTTGCTTTTCTGACTCAATCCTGAAACAGGATCAGTTATTGCAATATTACGGGTGAGGGGCTCCCGATACAGCTGTCCATTAGCTGCTTTTACTAGTATGTAATCAGGTGACTCCGTGTTTTCTGGCAGTTTGAAGAGATGTATCAGGGCTCGTGATGCCCCTGAGTCACACAAGAATTTGACTTCCCTCCCTTCTACCAAGAGTGTAACTTCTGGTTTCGTGTCTGCTAAACAGAGCTCCAAGCTCAATAAAGCTAGGTCTAATATTTCATTTTCTTCATTGTCATTGTCACTAAATTCTTGCACTTCCTCTATTCCCTCTGTCACATCCTCTACTCCCTCTATCACATCCTCATTTGTCCTTTCTTCGCTATCCCCTTCTAGTGATTCCTGACTACCATATAGTCAGTCCTCACCCTCCTTGTCTTCCGTGGTTGCCTTCTTGTTTTTCTTGCAATCCCTTGCCAAATGTCTCTTTAAAACATTCTCCCCTTTTCTTTCACCCTTCAAAGTCCTCTGATCGCTGATCTGATTGTTTGTTTCCCTGTGCGTTTTTCTTGGCCTTTTTCCCGGACTGTACTACATAAACTTCTGCTCCATCTTCTACAGAAAATACTTGAGCTTTCTTTTCTTTTTGCTATTAAAATGCCTTTTGGCATGCCTAGCATATTCAAGTAATGACTGTAACCTGCTTGTACGATGATCTACCATGTGTTTTGTAATAAAACTGCTTATAGGTGCAATACTGCCCTTTAAAAATGCATTCTTTAACTGATGTTCATATGGGGAATCTTGTGTTTGATCTTCAATAACCTGCATTCTACAGTGGTTATTAAAACATTCTAACAATCTGGCATAGTACCGGTCAATTGTTTCACCTTCTTGTTGGATGCATTGATTAATGCAAGTCCAGTCTGCCCTAGGTTTCCATTTTTCAGAGATGTGGTCTGTAAGACCTTTTACTCGGTTGTCTAGTTCTGCACTGCTATGTGGGAGGGGTCTTTGTGCAGCGTCACGGGGATTCCAGTTGCCACTAATCATGTACCAATCTGGCCCCACAATTTGTCTAACTACCTTTTCTACTTCTTCTCCGTTTAGGTTATAACTTAACCTCATTCCTTGTAAATCTTCTGAGAATTTTCTAAAATTAACTTTTGGATGGGGAATTCCCACAGTGGCTTTCCGGATATCTTCTGGAGTCCAAGGTCTATACACTAAAATAGTTGGGTCCTGATTGTCTTGACCTGCCTGAGGATTGGGTACTTCTATAAGTGGGCATATTTCTTCTTTACTCATAGATTGTGAATTCTTAACCATTTGCCATAACTCAATGCCTTCATCTGAGTTACCTGCCTTTGTTTGGGACCTGGTCCCGATGGGATCTCTAATTTTAAACGGTTTTACTTTCATTATGTCTCTATCTTCAGTGACCACAGGATATCGTGGGGGTGGACTAACCTGTTCACTTGCTTCATATTCTGGTAAGGGAGGCAGAGGTGCTGATGCTATTACTAAGTTATTGTCCTCCTTATCTAAAAACATTGCTTTTGAATTTTTGTTCTTTTGTTCCCTGCGGTTTACTTCCTCAATCCACCTGTGTGCCTGAAGAATTCCTAATTTACGTTGCTTTTTTACCCGACCTTTGGAACTGGTTTTGAGCTGTTTGACAAGTTTGATTAGCGAGGATTTTTCTAATTTTCCATCAAATTCATACTTATTAACCCATTTTTTATAATATTTAATATTGTCGGCACGCTGCGACTCCATGTATTTTGCATCTGTTAACGGTGGATTTTGGGGTCTTTTTGTGCAATTATTACCCATTTTGTTCTACCCTTTGATTGTTACGTAACTTCTCTTAATTTTTTAACGTGGTACCACAGATTTTGTTATAGTCTCTTCAGAATGACTGCCTACTTATTCTGTTTCTCCTGATCTATGACAAGACAGTAATCTTTTCTGTCCCTGACTTGTAAGCAAAAATACAGTCTTGACAAAAACAATACACATCTAGTCCCTGATCTAAAACAGAAAACAGAAAAAAGTAGATTCACCTTACCTGAGCCTACGTGATTGATCACTGATTCGTGGAGACCCGTCCTTCAGTCGCAGATCAGAAAGTGGCTGGCCTCTTTTGAACAACAATTCAGTCGGAGGACTTTTCATATAAGAACTGATTTGGTTTCTTCCCCGTACGGTTTCAACCACCTGGCCTGTCTGATCCAAGGTAAAGAGAGGGTTCCGGCTCAAAGGACCAATCTGTCAAAGGAAAAAACTTCAAAGACCAATTCACGTTAGGTTCAAGCAAGGCACCCTTTATTAACTTGCAGCAAGGAGACAAGCATGTAAGCACAAGGTTTGTCTAAACTATTAGTGATTGGTATGTTATTCTTATACAGTTCTTTCCATGTCACACAGAAATGTTACTATTCAATTGCTGACATAGTTAGACACAGGTTTCTGTATTGTTCTACAGAAAATGTTACTAGACTTATGCTATCTAGTTGGAATATCTGCTGATTCGCAAAACATTTGAGAAAAACAACTTGGCCTTGGGGCTTATTTTAGCCCACCACAAACTTTCAATTCTTCAGTTGTGCACTTCTAATATATGTGTTACATTTTGCCTAGATTCAAGGTACATTTCTAGCTTAGGTACAAGTAATGCTGACTACGGTTTATACTTTCAAGCATCCATTGTTTTCTTTATCAAAGCTTCTAATAGCTGTGTACTTTCTCATGGCATAAGCAGAAAATCAATAACTCTTTGTTAAATCTCATGACACTAGTAGAAATGAAATACTTATTATTATTTTCATGACATTAGCAGAAATCAAATGCTTCTTTTAAGTTTTTAATAGCTGTGCAGATTAATGCAATGTGAACAGAATAAATGTATTAACCCTTTTAAACCTAGAATGCACTAAGCATGCATATTACTAATACATATTTTTCTAACACACCACCACCATAAGAACAGTCATGGTAATGCAAAATGTATTATGCTACAAACTTTATACGTTTGTAATAGGTATATTAAGATCTGTCCCTATATACCCCCCCCCCCCAAATTTTAGGCTTTGACCACATGTGATGCTCCAAGAGGTGAATAGGTTGGGTCACAGCTGAGGAACCTGACTCTCCCTGGGAAAGGACAGCTCACATATGGCAACCACTACAGTGTCTGTCAAAGAGTCATGACTGTGCCACTGCTAGCCCAGTTAATGGGATGTTGCCGATATCCATATGTTATCTGTGAATATGAGTATTATACATGTTTGTATTGTAAATCTGAGATACCTATATAGTGCATGTGCATATTAAAGTACTGTTGCAGATGTGTGTGTTAAACTGCATGTGATATATTGAATTAATAGCATCCAACTGTATAGTGTTCTTCTGGACAATATTCACAGTTGTGACTAACATCTGTAGTCACATACACATATATTAGTGTTATGTCAGCTATATTATTAAGTTATCAATATTGATTTCCCTGTTGTCACCCATTGATGTGGACCATTGCCCAGAAGCACTGGTATAACAGGTTGAGATTTATGACTGAGCTGCAAGACTGTACATGCAGTGTGACATACTGACATAGAACATGAATGTATGCCAGGTATCCCAAGAGCACGTGTATGTATATGTATGTTCAGTTGAAAGGCACAAAAGTAATAACATGGGTCACAAGCAGTCCAGAAAATAGGTTGTGCATGTTGCACATGTGTATAATATCAGTGTCACTGCATACAACAAAATAAAATGTGTACAGCTACTGATTGTTGCATTGCCATGACACTGATATGGGTACTACTGTAGGCATGGATATCAGGTAGTAATCAGAGATGTGTACAACTGTGTTATGACCCACTGTCCATGCCTACCACTAACAGCTATATCAACACCCATATACACTGGATATCCAAAGTGTACACACCCGTGTTGGAATACCAGGTTTGTGTGCTGTATGCCAATGAGACCATAGAAAGTTATGTCAAAATGTTTCTCACCTCAAATGTAACCCATAACCTGTACAATTCCATTGAAAAGGAAACAAAGCTGTATCACAGAAGGTGAGCAGCCATTGCCAAGTGAAGATGTGACATGATGTTAAAGTACAAACCAAGACAAATGGATGCTGTAATCATCTCATCAGGTATTTACACAAATATCAGTTTAACAGTGTGCACACACCTTCACCTGGCTTACTGTACTGAGTATTATTTCCCATATGTGTCCACAGGTTAGATTGTTATGGTCTGTATTGAACTAAGCAGGCTATAGGTCACATTACAGGTGGGGATTGTGTTGACATGAGCTTTTGTGGGATCATATTTCAATTGCACAGCTACTAGGCATCTTAATAGGAGTGTGTACACTTTATATCCACTATAGCTATATGGAATCAGCAGTACCTGACCTGTGCAACCAGCCTCCACTAACGATAGAGTAACCCCCCCCCCCTTGGTGGACAGCAGCAATACACAAAGCACATAATAGGTTGCTATAGTGGCTATACAGGAACACATATGTGCAGACTGCAACTTAGAATCAAGTACACCTCTATCTGAGCAAGCATGTATGTTCACATGTGACTTCCTGTAAGGCTGACTATGACTATAAATGTGACATATCCACACCACCATGGTCAATTGCACCAATGTCTCCACATATGTAGTTGGTCTCAGAGGCAGTAATGCAATTCAGCCTATACTGGGGGTAAAGCACACCTCATACACACAAGCCATGGATACAGGCAACATGCATGTGGTCTGTGCCACGCTGTGCACATTTGTACAAGGGGATATGCACATAATCCACACCTCTGCCCGCATCAGTGGTGAGCATGTACATGATGCTGACTGATGAAAACAATACAAAGTCTCCATGGGGCATGAGAACATCACAGCCTGCCTCCTGCATGAACCCAGGCATGCGCTCACACACTAAAGTCAAACACAGACATGCCACCATCCACACACCATCCACATGAAAGATGGCCACTGTCATCCCTCTACACAGAAATGAATAGAGATTAGTAGATTATGCCATTAAGTGTCCAACATTGGGGGAACTAGACAGGTCAGGGCCAGGAGTGTAATGCAAGATGTGAAAGTCATGATAGCTTACAGTATTATAGTATAGTCTGGATGATTTTCAAGTAATATCCTCTGTTTATGTGCAAGTGGACAACCATATGAGGTCCTGTGACCTTTTTATCTTGATTATGTCTTCCAGGTAATATGCAATGTCCACGGCTCCCTGCATTCATCAACATGGAGAATGAGATCATTAGACAACATCTCATACAACATCACAGCATCTTATTCAGCTGCAGAGCCCAGGATCTGCAGGAGATGACCACCCTGTGGAATGAGCTCATCCACAGGGTAAACAATGTTGGTCTGCACAGCAAAAATTATGAGCAGGTGCGGCACCATTGCACAGACCTCATCCACCATGTCCATCAGCATGCTGCTGCTATTGCAAGGGATCAGCTAGCCACAGGTGGGGGTCAGGCCATCCAGCCCCCACTGACACATGCTGAGGAGCTCCTCGCCAGCCTTGGGGCACCTGGCTACCAGACACACCATCAAGCTGAAGACAGCATTGGGGAGGTGGGTGCCACCAACACAGTGGACGAGGAGTGTGCAGGTAAGGCTCCAGTGCACATTACTAGAACACTGTTGCTTATCCATTTTTATCTGTAAAGTATCTACATTCATATCTCAGATAAGATAGTCTGTTGCTGGAGTGTAGGAATGCACAGATGTGCATAATCCCTAGTATTGGGGTTTGTACTGTTGATGTGCTGATATGCTACTTCCACCCTGTACCAATGCCACAGGTGTGGCTACTGACATTACTGCTCTCACACAACTATTTAGGTCCCTCTGGTATATAACTGGGACAGCAGCCTGTAACTGATGAGTATGGAGTTGTTATGTTCAGGTTTGCCAATACACCGGCCATGTTAAGATCATGCTATTTTCTATGCACACATTTAACACACCAACCCATAATGCATGCTGTACATGTTAATTTATGCTGGTGTTAACTGCACTGCATCACACTGGTCACCATGGTGGCATATCTGAAGGGTATTTGTGAGTCCTGCAGTATACGTCACAACCTGTCAGTGCCAGCTGTGTGGACAGAGATAAACAAAATGGTGGGACAAATGGCCTACAGTAGGACACGTATTAAACATTACCCTTATACAGTGGATCCAACAGTGTATACACCACTATTACAATGGCAACTGTTCTTGATATATACAATGGCAGACCACAATAACACATTCCACACCTTTTATAAATTGTAATGTGGTCCTAACATGAGCAGTGAATGTGTAATATGGAATCCTATGTTAGGACAATAAATATGGGGAATACATACCTTACAAAACACAGGACTCATATGTGTGCACACACACTCCAAATAACATATTGTGGAGGCAGCTTGTGATGTACTGACAGCATTTACTCTTCTTGAGTACACACCTGCCATCAAGTACAGGGCCTCAATATCACACCAAGTTTTGGTCTGCTGTCCAAGAAGTATGTCCATGACATTTGCCCAGTTGCCTGCAACAGAGGCAGCCATGGCTTGCACACATCTTACAAACCATGAAATGGATCCCATATCCAAAAGGTAGCAGTCAGGAGTGGGAAAAGTAACCTTACCTCACCATTGCATATACCATAGCAAACAGTGCAGACAGTCATCTATGGGTGTATGTAATATGGGACAACAGTGATGTAGAAAATAAACAGATGCCCATCCAAACCAGATGACAAGAACATGTTGCAAACTGGTCATGGAGGCTGCCCAGAGACATGCAGCAACAGTGAGGGAGTAGCAGGAATATCTAGCATGTACTGCCTGTGCAGTACCTGTGTTGACAATTGCCTGGATTCAGCATAAACATGGCCTATGGGTTAGGGTAATCAGACAGAAGATTTGTCCTACATGAAACATCATCCATGGCTCTGTACATGTAGAATAAGCATAACATCAAGTCTCCCAAAGGCATGTGTTGCAATGTGTGATGGTGTCATGAAACCATGGCTCAAACCTAAATACAGTATCCATAAATATATGTGTGGTGCACAAGCAACACCTCACTCCACCTCAAGACCACCATCCCCAACATTTAGCTTTCTGGTGACAGTGTGCAACTTTATGGTTGCTGTTCATTAGCTGGAACTAGGCCAGTAGACATGGTGGTTGGAATTTGGAACAATGCAAAATAACACTCATGTGTGGCCCATAGATGCCAGGCATCTGCATTAAGGCTGAGAATGGGAAGGGGCATCATCTTGAAACACAACAATGAACTAAGGCATACATCCAATGCTAGCTAAGAATGGCTGTATCTGAACACAGTCAAGGTTATGAATTGTGCCAGACATAACTCAGAATTTACAGCAATAGTGAAGCCATTGTGTGACCTCCAAGGGCTGTGCACATGAGCAGACCTTGCAATTTGGCTGATTGGGAGACCTTTGTAGGGCAGACAGACCACATAATGCCAAGTAAAGATGGGCCATGCTAGTATACCCCTTCCAGGAATAGAGACTGTTGTACTTCACTTAACAGGTGCTTCAACAAACCATTGTGTTAAGGGTGTGCACACTTATGCAACCCACATATTGTATGCATTTCATTCAGCATCTCCATGACTAACATATTTGTTTGATACTGCATTGGATTGCACAGGTCATATATCACATATCAGGTGTGTGTAATGTTAACAAATGCAGTACTGTGGCCCCATTGCATATCATAGAAGAGGCTGGCATGTCAACTGGGGTGTGTAAACTCCTCATATCCACATTAAGCTTTGAAGGTTATTAGTGTAACCAGATTTTATTGTACATACATGCACTGCTAATGATGAGATCTGCAAATCAAAGGTCAGGCATTAATTACTGACATCAGTGCTCATATCATCCCAGTTATGTGTCAGAAAAACACATAGAGGCTGTGAGCAACAGAGCAAACATAACTGCCAGACATATACACATTCAGCAATAGTCTGTACACTTGTGAGGTATGGTGCACAGTACATGCCAGTGTACTGTACAGGTGCACAGCAATAATGTGTACATGGGTGCAGTGTATTCCAGGGGAAGGGGCATCACCTACTAACATAACTCATTCATCACAGCAATGTAGAATGTTGATAACAAGGATTATGAATGGCTGCAGTGCATGCTGTTGAGTGCCATATGTCATGCATATCAACTGTTGCATAATGAGAGTTCTGTGTAATATCTTTGTGCCACCTCACCTGTAAGTGTGTGTGTGTGTGTGTGTGTGTGTGTGTGTGTGTGTGTGTGTGTGTGTGTGTGTGTGTGTGTGTGTGTGTGTGTAGATGTAAACCATAATGTACAGGTCTTAACTTACATTTCTTGTCTGCCCCTCACAGGTGGTGAGGTGGGTCAGGGCCCCTCCTGCAGCAAAATGATGTTAGTGTCCATACAGAATCTGACAATGATGATAGGTATAGTGAGACACAGGCAAGGTTGTCAGGGGCTGAATCTGTGCCATTGGTTGCCATCCCACTTTTATCCACCCTGTCTCAACCCACAGCCACAATGCCCACACATACCCCATCTATGTTGTATTGTTTCTGCCTTACATAAGATTAGTAGTTTTTTTATTTATTTTTATGTATAATTGTTTCTTAACCTATAAATGTCAAATTACTATTTTAAAGTAATGTGGAGCTTTTCTCCCTGGGTCTCCACTGTAAATGGACCTCGTCCAGTCAGACTTTCCCTGTTAACAAATGTAAAATAAAATAAATAAAAATCACCAGTGGCCATAGATGAGGGACAGTTTGTGGGTAGTGGCATGGGACAGGAAAGGGTGGTGACTATGGTGAGTGTGTCTGTACACAGCAGCCATAGCCAGATGACAGGCAAGATCCCACACAAGCAGATGTACAGGGGTGCTCACAGGAGAGCTGCTGACAATCATGCCCCTGGTAGAAGTGCCACAGCAGGTGTTACCAGATGCATGTTTTGGGCCATCATGGAGGCACAGGCACATATGGAACGTTACACCAGAGATAGTCTGAGTCTCCAGAGAGATACAGTTCCTACTGTACATGACTAGATCTGTGAGCATGCAGATGCCCACCATTATTTTGCAGAGGTCATAGATAAACGGTTGGGTGAGATGGTGGGAATCCTCGACCCTGTAGTGTCTGTGGTAGAGCATGTGGTGGGATTAGGGCATCGGCCACATGGATGTAGGTCAGTAACACCAACAGGTGGGGGTCTACATGGACATGCAACATCTCACAGCTGCTCTTGTAGTGGCAGTACCAGCATCAGCACTGCAGAAGGGGGGTGCTGTCCACATCACAACACAGCAGGCCACATGCACATGGTCCTGGCTGGTCCCAACAGAGACATGGATCTTGCGGACAATTGTCATCGTCAGGGGGAGTACCATATCTTTGCCTCTGCCTGGTGGTGCCTGTGCAACCCTGGCAGGTGCAGTTCCTGTGTCCATGGTTGGACATGGTGAACTTTACACTTTGCCATGTACAGTCTGCAGCTGTCCAACATACCCCCATATAGGGCAGCCACATGGCAGAACTGTGTGCATACATATACACACACATCACCAACACAGCTAGGGGACCTCCATACCTACATACACTTCATGTCTACACAGGCCATTTAATAAAGAAACCCCTAACCCACACACATGATGTCAACCAAATGGCTCAGCCTAGGCCTCTGGCAAACCCACACCACACCCTGTGCATATGATGATATCTGTGCTACATCCCTGTAATCCATACCATTGATGCAGGGACATGCTAATATGATTCTAATGCACAGGGTGAATGTACTAAAGTTTAGCAATGTACTGCTGTTTAACATGTTGTCAGCTGTAATGTTTAATGCTTACATGTCAGGGTGTGTATCTCTCTAGTCGTGATGCATTATAGCTGTTATTAACATTGACTGATTGTGGTCACCATAATGTATTATGTTTGTGTTCTAGGTGTCTGTGTGTCAGGAGGATGTTGGTCTGCTGTCCTTTCCTGCAAGGGGTGTGGCACTGTGGTAACACATTGAGTGTGTCATGTCCCAGGTACAGCTGAACACAAGTGACAGGTCTGTATAACAGTTACTGCATGTGCCACATGACTGATAAGTCTGAGGGGTGTATACAGGTGAGTGCATGGTGGCAGATGTAAGCAGCTCTTCTGCAGTGGACAATGGTAAGTGTACTGGGTGGCACACACCAAATGTTTGTGAATAACACACACACAGAGGCTTTCATGTTGATGCAATGCACAGACAATACTGTTCACATGGATGTAATTCATTTTGCAGAGAACTCATTTAGGCATATGTAATTCTGCCAAGACCAAATTGCCAAAACATCACATCAGTACATAATCAGTCCACCAGATTTAATGTCAGTTAAAATGGTAATGGCAGGGTATATGTCCTTTTCCCCAATGTAGTGCAATCCTGGAGGTGGTATATATAGGTGCACTGGTGTGGGGGGCACAGTCCCCCACTTCATAGGGTGTGGGGTGGAATAGAACCATACATAGTGTGATTAACAACTATGTAACCTCTTAACATAAACTGTACAGTATAACAGCACAGTAAGAGGGGGATGCACACAACAATAATCCCAATGTGGGTTGCTGTCCCACAACAAACACACCCAACTATATATATCAACTCCAGTATCAATGTACAGCTGTACAGTGGGGAAGAGGGCATTTACACATTCACTACTAGTTTTGATGGAATGAATTTTCACAAGATGATTGCTTTGAAATGTTACCTTTTGCCTGTTAGTTCTCAGACAAATGATCTCCTGGGAAATATATTTCCTGAAATCTGAAGTAGATCCCTTCATATACACACACACTTACTTGGCAACACTGAGATTAGAACCCCTAACTAGGTATGTTTTGCTACTAATGTGTTTGGCCTTAATTGTCCCGAGCTTCCTGCAAAGTGAACAACTTCACCAGGCCTTGTACAGTCTGGTAATGGGGATATACTGGGTGTTAATGGACAATATATAGTATAACATACTGTCATATACACATTGACAAACACATACAGTCACAGACACATGTGACAGACCTGGGGTTAGCAGTCCTGATTACCTTGTCAGTGAGTCCATACTGTTACACAGTTCTTGTACACAGCCCATGCATCATTGGGCTGATTAGTGTAATCAGTTACCTGTATGGTTGATGGTGAGAGCGGTCCTCATACAGCGGACCTTGAGACATGTACTAGGGGTACCATGGTGTAAAGACAGTATACCCAGCACCCCCACCTCACATTGGATATTGTACCCACTGACACCCATGATAATGCTCTGACATCCACAACCACACACTTACCAGGACTGCAATACAAACCCTTGTCTATCTAATTATTGCTACTACAGGGATATGCATTTATTGCACACACCACAGGGATAGTAAGGTGATGGTTTTGTCATGGCTTTTCTAATGTCAGCAGCATCACCATCCCTTATAATATATGGCAAAGTTTAGTGTATTTGGAGAATGTGGTCTGAAAATGCTCACACACACACACACACACACACACACACACACACACACACACACACACACACACACACACACACGCGCACACACACACACACACACACACACACACACACACACACACACACACACACGCACCCACACACACACACACACACACACACACACACACACACACACACACACACACACACACACACACACAAACACACACACACACACACACAAACACACACACACACACACACACACACACACACACACACACACACACACACATACTCACATTTGCCAGGACTCAGAGGGTAACCCATGTCTATTTACCCATTTGTAGAACAGTTTTATGAGGCTACTGCAAGGTGCAGGTAGCCCATAGGATGAAGAGTGTCACAAGGTACATTCAATGTGAATTACAGCAGCAACCTTTTCTAAGTATATCAATGGGGGTGTAGTGGGTGAGAAGGCCCTCAGAGTATTTTCAACTACATGTTTACATACACACAAATACTGGTATACTCAGTAATGCATGCAGACACATTTATCAGTACTGAGGTCCATAGGTGCAGATGTTCCTAGGTGTGTACCAGGTTAATGTCCATGGAGAGATGAGAAGAGTAGGGCATGTGAGTACAATGGTATCATGCCACCTGACATTTGTCAGCAGGCTATCTATCAAGTAATGCCACTCGAGTGATCCCCAGGGTGACAGTTGCATTCAACATCCACTCATCTGGCTTTCTCTGGAAGAGGGCCAGTGAGGTGCTCCAACTGACATGTATGTAACATATATTGCACAACATAGCCAGTGTCAGGATTAGGGACCTGTACGCAAACATGTTCTGTTGACCGTGGTAGACTGGTTGAGGTATCCATGGCATGCAGATGACTGCAAACTGGGGGCCATAATTGACTCTTAGGCTGATACAGACATCCTCCAGAAGTATCTCACTGAGACAGATACCTGGTGTCAAAATCATGGCCTCAAGCTAAATGCCAAAAAGTGCATAGTCATCCCCTTTGGAAAAAATAAAGTACCCATGAACTACCACATATGTGGTAGTCCCCTAAATAAAGACAATGTAATAAGGGATCTGGAGACCCAAGTAGGTAATAATCTCTCCTTTGATAATCATATTGGCAAGGTGGTTAGAAAATCCTTCTATGTGGTCCACCTAGTCACAAAAGGGTTTGCATCTAGAACAAAAGAGGTTATTGTGCCCCTCTACTCATCACTCATCACGCCCATCATAGAGTACAACGTCCCATTTGGGATGTACCTTACAAGAGACCTGAAACAGCTGGAAAGACCACAGCAGTACCTCACCAAGAGGATTCCTGACCTCAAACAGATGCCCTATGCAGCCCGACTGAAGAAACTCCAGCTGTACTCAGTTGCTTACTGCTTATTCAGAGATGATCACTGCCTGACATACAAGGCCATGTCCAACCCAGAATTGATGGACATGCTCCACCTAAAAAATACATCCCCAAGAGCCACACGCTCTAGGGATCTAAACCTCACCACAATGATAAATAACATGTGCTGCAGGGATAGATTCCTGTCCCAGAGACTCCATTTGCTTTGGAACAGGATTCCAATCTACATTAGGCAGAGCCCCTCACTAACATTCTTCAAGAGAAACATTGATGAGTGGATGGGAAACAGAAAATTTACCCCGGGGATCACTGCAGTGGCACTGCTGGACAGAGGCACAGGGAACTAATCTAAGGGGGTGGCGAAAGCCAGCACATTCTGGCTAGGCTTACAGATGCCCTCGGGCAGATAGCCTAGTACTTACCTATGAACCTATGTGGTACATACAGAGTGGGGTTTCCTAGCTGTGGCATTCATAACACAGCTGGGCAGACGACATATCAGTGTCAGTCAGAGATTGCATGTAAGCAGCCAAGATGAATATCTGACATCTGAACATCTGTACAGAGGACAGACAGAAAGTAGATAGCTAACAGGTTATGCATTAAGATAAATGCTTTGAATGACAGATGCCTGAAACAGATAGGTATGCCATTGCTACATGACAGCCGTCTTCAATGACATGTCCTGCAAACATAGTAGTCTACAGTTAATATCAACATATCAGATCATTATCCAATAGGAGATACATAATAACATGCAGCTCAAACACCAAGAACATGATAGTCAGTACTTGGAGCCCAGCTTTGCATGCAGGGGTGTATGGTTCCAGTACTACAATCTGCAATCAACTCTTACTTAGAAAGCCACTGTTACAAGTAGTAACATATTGAGAAAATACATACAAGTTTGACTGCATATAACTTGGGATACTACCTAAGTATGTAACACATACAAAGAGAAAAGATTGTGGTACTACCCATATATACTCAGGAGTCCCTTACAGTATACTCACAGCCCTTGCTACTGTAATGACAGCACATGGAAGCATGTTATGTACATGGAATTAAATACAATTATTAAAGATGTCATTACTTTTCTATTTGATCAGACTGGAATGTGATCACTGGTTACTAGGGCTGGGCTCTGCTTATCAGGTTTAGGCAATGCTTAAATGTAAATATTAAGCAGATATGTGCACTGGTAAGTGAAGCCTACACAGTGTAAGCGCATATTCATTTAACCGTATGTTAGCATCGCTTACCGTTGTGCAAACCCGTTCAAACCCACTTAAAGCCACTTTAGAGGGCCTTAATCACCCTGTCTCCATCAACCCTTGTTCTGCCCAGCAACAAAACAAATAGCACATGCAGTACTTGAAACCAGGACCTTATACACTATAGTCACAGCATTTAACCACTAGGCCATGTGAGCTGTAAAAATATCTGCTGTTTTTCAAACATATCATTCAGTACATGTACTGAATAGTAGTGAGCAACTGTTTTGACAACTACAATTGTTTACTACTTGTTAGTGGAAATAGTGTGGTATCAGTCATGTTTTCATATCTAAATATACACATATCAGATAAATATGGTGAGGTACATTTGAGAAGGAATATATGACACTTGTTCACACATCACAAGGATATATATATATATATATATATATATATATATATATATATATATATATATATATATACATACACACATATATATATACACACACACACACATATATATACACACACACACACACACACACACACACACACACACACACACATATATATATATATATATATATATATATATATGTGTGTGTGTGTGTGTGTGTGTGTGTGTGTGTGTAGTGGAATCATGCCTCAGCACCATAACTCTCAACCTGTTAGTGCAAGGGAACATACTGTAAGTATTGCAATTATAAATGTAGAATGTTGCTACAGTAACAGGGGTTGTGTCAACATACATGTTGTGAAGGAAGGCTCTCCTGAACCTGATATGTACGCCATCAGTTAGTGACAGACATCACAAATGCATCATAGTGAAGTATCACACAAATCACAGTAATGATCCTGTGGAATACAGCAGACATATGACCAATAAACGTGGACAGTCTGAAACAATCTGGTCAGTCAAGCAGTATACACAGAACACCTTAGTGCAAGAAATGTGGACCAAGACTAACAAAGGGGATGTTTAAAGCCATAAAAATGGGGATATATCAGAAATACTGGAGTAGATAGGTGCACACAGTTGATGCATTCACACCCCCCTTCTGTCCTAACATACATTAACTGGAGGAGCAGATGTCCCAAGCCCACATACTTCCCACTAGTTAGTGACATACATCTTCACAGCATCCCACTGCTTTGTTAGAAATACACAACATGTATGGTGGCTAGGCAGCAGTACATCTGACAAATATCTGGACATAACATCACACTAGGGTAAATACACTGGGCTGCTAGGCATGTCACCAAGCACTGTCTACAGGCAGACTGCCACAACACTATCCCAATTTCCCTATGGGGGAATACACATGCACTTTCAAATATAGCAGGCATTACAGGCAGCTAACAGCATGGAGTAACAGACACCAGTGTGAAAGTGCATACCCACAACCAATCTCAACACAGTCACATAATGGTAAGCCTGATTAATATTACAGTATATGGGATATGTGAACAAAACCCATCATTATATTTGCCACTCACACACTAACCCTACAGATACTGGCTCAATACACAGTGTAGTCTGATGCCTAACTGTGGTATGGGACATGTTTCAATCTGGCTCTACAAACAAAAGCTGATAGGTTAACAGAAACTGGAGCAGCATGCAATTTCAGACAGAACAGGACCAAGAACACTGACATCTACCCCAGTTTGTACACAGGCCAAGTAACATATTCACAATACACTGCTATACAATACTGACACTCTGTCAACAATCACCATAAGTACACATACCTCACTACTGTACAGACTACAACAGAATGTCTAGGTCTTGTTCTCAGATATAAGGCCTCCTATACATAACATTTCTGGCAGTCTGATATATCACTGGCTAGATATCAGGAAAGATGTCAGTAAATAATGATATACTGTACATATCCACCTCTTCCTGCATGACATATGGACAAAGGGTGACAAACTTGGGGGACAGAGGCACAAACACAGGGCCAATATTGACATATTGCTGTTATAAAATGAAAAGATTGCTGGTGTACCAGAGTTTGTTGTAATGTATCTCTTCTGAGGGCTATGAATGCAGTAACATACCTGGATGACTGCAATCATCAGAGTATGCTACTGCATTTATTAAGACAGACAATGTGTGCGTAACACACCAAATCTAAGACTTCAAACTCTGGACAGTCTGCAGATAGCCCTACAGATGAGAGTTTTCTCAACCACATAACACTGTCATGCCAGACTTTAAATCATGCAGAACTGCCATATCCACACAAACCCTGTTAAACCAACATTACTTCAAATGTAGAACAGCAGTACTTAAATTATGTCCCCATGTCTGGAACATCCCCCTCCAGTTTGTTGGCCAGTCTCCACAGTGTTTGTTGTAAAAGGTATTTCCAACTACCCTCTGTGATGCTGTTTGTCAGACACCCACACAAAGTCTTGCTCACAGTGAAGGAACAGGGCCAACACCCACATGAAGTGCTTAGTTATAGGAGTGTGTTTCCATGCAATTGACTATGTGAATGATACCACAGCTGTTCCACATGCAATTAGCAAGTGGGGGGACTCCAATTCATGCACAGGCCATCAGCTGATCATGAACATTACCTACAAAAGTCAAGCTGCCTATGCAGAACAGATATATTTTCTACATCTACCAGACAGGGAGAGAGAAAGAGAGGAAGAGAGAGAGAGAAAGAAAGAAAGAGAGTAAAAGCCAAGTGTGTTAGTGTATTATCCATGGGTGGAGAGTGGTCTCTGAATATTATAAGGGTTGCCTATATTGTTCACTAATCCATACTGTCACATAGTCATTGCACACAGCAGTAGATATTTATGGCTGTGGATTGTCTGCACCAACCTCTATGGTGTTTGACAACTGTTAGCCTTGTAATGTGGATATTGGGACCTATTGGGACATATAGGCCCTCAATATAATAATGTAGCAAAACCCACCCCACAATGGATCATGTTATTACACAATCACACCAACACCCACACAGGATACTGATGACAGCCACACACACACACACACACACACACACACACACACACACACACACACACACACACACACACTTGCCAATACAGAGTTTTGAACCCTTACCTAGCTATGCATTGCTACTACAGTGTTACACATTTATCCCAAGCACCATGGAGCTTACATGCTGAAGAGCTGTCCAAAGGTATCTTTGAAGGTGAGTGACATCAGCAGCAGTGCTAAAGGAGGGGTAAGGGAAACGTAGTAAGTGTGAATGTCCACAAAATCAAGTGTCAACTAAGACACACGCACACACACTCTCTCTCACACAAACATTTTCACAGTTGCCAGGACCAGGATTAGAACTCCTACCTAACTAGTTTGCTACACTACAGTATTATCTAGTTATCATGAGCACCATGGAGCTTTTAGAGCTAAGATTTAGCCAAAGGGTTATTTCAAGGTGACTGATTTCAGCAGGAGTGCTAAAGTAGGGCATTGGGAGGTGTAGTGAGTGTGAATGGCCTCAAAATCATTCAGCTCCAAACACCCACACACACAGTTTTACAGTTGCCATGTCTGGGATTAGAACGCCTACCTAAGTAACTACCTAACCTATCCAATGTGTGTGTGTGTGTGTGTGTGTGTGTGTGTGTGAAGCATAAATGGTGTACAGTTTGGTGTGTGTGCACAGACATCTGCAAATGACAGATATGTATAGTCCACTCTGTTGTCAGACATGGGCTTCATTTCTCTAAGTGTATGAGCATGCCCAGTATGACCTTCTGTAATGAGTGCATGAATCCATTCCAGGTAGGGTTGTATTCCAGACCAGGGTTTGGTGTTCTACACCTACAGCTAGCAACCTGTTTCTGCAGGATATCTGTAGATAGGTTGACAATATGGAGTTACACTGGGCGAGAGATAGGGGATACTGTCACTATTGCTGTCCGTGCTGCTTCTGTTACATGGTTGGTGTTAGCAGAGATATTCAGACATATGTACTGTTTTACACTGTGATGTATTATATCATCAACTACTGGCAGATATAATTATTTTCGCACAGTTATTTACCAGGAAATACAAGATGAATGGAGCTGAGTCCAGTATTGTGGGCCACAGCCTACACATTCTTGCACACTCCTGCCATTCTGGAGGGGTAGCTACAGAGACTTGCTGATGGGTCTGTGTAAATGGTTGAGCACCTTGGTAGTATGGTGGCTAAGGATACCCTTCTTGTAGATATATCGACTTAACTTAATGGCCATGTCCTGCTGTGTCCATAACTCTCAGCTTTACAGATTCACCCAGATTACCCAGAGGCAATGCTCATATATCTGGTCAGTTCCCCTTCACGTTGTGGTTTACGAGCAGGTTTGTACCCACCCATTAATGAGTTTGCAGGCAGGGGTAGTATGGGCACACATCAGAGTTTCAGACTTCACACATTCCTTGACATTCATGCTTCTACACTTTTCACCCATTATTCTATCCTCTTCCTAACATTATGCAAGCAATATCTGAGAAGTATCCCTATAGCTGGCCCTTCATCCCAGCAGTATTTATGGATTGGTCCACAGTTCTTGCAGTAGGACATGGGGGGGCATGCTACTGAGATTTATCAATATGGCCTTGCATTTCTGTTCTGTTGACTGTGTTAGGTTATTAGTTACGACCCCACGAGATAACATACATTGGCACTACAGGTGAGGCACAAGCCTTTGACAGAGGACTGTAGGCCATTTGATAGTGATGCATGCCATCTCTAGCAGGCCAGTGCATTCTGTCACTCATACATTCTCAGGCTGCAAGCCAGTCGATTCCCCTGGGATGACAGTGTAAGTGTGCAAGGTGTCAGTGGCAATACTTCCTGTCCATACTGATCCATTGGTCTGAATGCAGGTAGGGTGCTGCTTACAGCTAGGGACACACCTGCATAGGACACCTCTTCAGCATACTGCATTCTGTGGGTATTCCCATACAGAAGTGGGGTCATACTGTATTCATTCCCAACAGTGAGACAATGACCTGTGATAAACTTGTGGCTGATGGTGGGGTGAGCTGAGTGCATGTGTGATATGGAAGCTACTTGCAGCTGACTCACAGATATACCTTGGACATTCCCCCTTATGCTGCCTTGTGTGTGGACATTGACAGTCTCTCATTACTTCATTGCTGTGCCTTTTGTGGTCTGCCAGTAATTGGCCAGACTACACCAGTATTCCATACTACACGGACAAGTAATGTGCTGCTAACCTGTATGTACAATTCCAAAGTTGTGTGCAGTTGACAGTTACATTATATGTACTCTGTCTTGGGTACTTCTACCTGTGTACTGTGTGTATGTCAGGGCCCACGTTCATGGCATGTCCACCTTTCAGATGGTGACAGATATTGACATCTGGACAGTGAGTATGGTTGACTGCTGACATAGGTATTGCTGAGAAGCATTGTGGTTGGCACTGCAGTTGTAGTAACATGGCCCTGTCAGCCATAGTACTGCCCATAGGCCACCAAGACACAACTCTCCATGCCTACATGCTGACCACTTCAAGACAATATTGACACACAACAACCTAACAGACAGACCCCTGCATATTGTACACATGCAAAAATCTATTCTGTAGATTGGGCCAGTTCAGGCAATCTGTGCTCCACTGATATTACTCCTCATACTTACATGTTACTGCATTTCTACATAGGATTGTGGGTTTGGGGGCACACCTGATATCTTTAAACATTTGCTATGACTGTACTGCAATTTCAGGTACTCTGTTGCCTTCCATTTTGTATTGTATTCTGACCAATCATGCAGACTGGAGGCATATCAGTAGAGTACAGATCTTAGGTTTTATTGACCTACATTTCAATTTCAGACTTTGTACCCTTCAGGACTTACATACAACTACCATACCTGTTGTAGTCTGTCTGTGTAGGTCTGGACTGGGGCTGTTCACCATTGCCATCATTTGGGGACCTTAGCCCAGCCTTTCTTTATGGTCATCTAGACCTGTCCTGCTGGCTGAGGCTGGTGTTGGATATGTGAGCCTCACTGACATGCATGTGTGTCCTATGGACACACATTTATTTGAGCAACCACATGTACTGCGGTGGAGTTTGTCACCTTGTCTAGTACTGCCTAGTATGTTGACACCAGTATTTGTTATGGATTTCATGCTGCCCATATAGGTGTCCACTATCTGCTGCTATCCCATTCAGCCACCAGATTCCCTTGCATGCTCGCATCCAAACCAATGATACTATTATCAGAACATACTACTCCATTCAGTAATTGATAGGAAGAGTGACTTACCTTGTGGCTGGGCCAGTATTGAGGACAGTGCTGGAGGGCTGACTATGTTGGATCCACATAGTACACTCCCTATACATGGTAAAGCACAGGTAGTGTTATGTTTGGCATCCCTTTTACTGTATGTGTGAGTCAGAGAGAGGTGTCATTCCCTGGGTCCCTACCATGTCAGTGTATGTGCTATGCATTGCCTCTTTGCCAAGGCCTGGGCATACTTGGCACACCTCCTTCTGCCTACATGGGCAGGCACAGGTAGTTCCACCTCCGAGTCACTCTGTGCCTGTGCTGGCCTTGGCAATTGTGGGGGGGCTGTGTGGCCTTGCCCCATGCTGTTCCTGGTGCAGCTGTTTCCACAGGATCATATTGTGTAGCATGGCACATACTATGAACATTTGTATACATGTAGCTGGAAAGTACTGCAAGGCTCCACCAGATATGTCCAGGCAGTGGAACCATAATTTGAGCATCCCAAACACATACGCTATAATGATTCTGGTTTGTGCATGTGCCTAATTATGGAGTTCTTGTTCAGGTGTGTGTGCATTTGTGAGGGGTGTTATCAGTCACACCTCCAGTGCATAGCCAGCATTCCCTACTAGGTGGCCATATGGGATGTCCTCACTGGCAAATGACTGGTACAGCTGTGTCATATGCCAAATGTGGGAGTTGTGATAGCTTCCAGGGCTGCCAGCACACACATTCAAGATAATGCCCTGGGCATCGCACACAACCTGGCAATTGATGGAGAAGAACCCCTTGCAGTTTATGTGGACCCTACCTCACTCATTGGGTGGTGCTTTGATGTGTATGTGCGTGCACTCTATAGTACCCAGTACCTCAGGGCATTCTGATATTTGGTGGAAGAGATGCATATTGTTGGTCAATGCCTCACGGGTGTTGAGGAAATATATGTGCTCATTGGCATGTGCTGACATGGCATCCAGGAACTGGTGAAGTACTCTGGATGCTGATGCCTGTGAGATCCCCATGATATCCCCAGTTGGCCTTTGGCAGGTACCTGTGGCTAGTATTGTTAAGCCTACACATACCTTGGTATCCACTGGGATGGGTTCTCCCTCTATTGGTTCTGTGTGTGAGGCGGGGCCGGCACAGCTCAACAATTTGCTGTAGAATGTCCCTGTCCACCCTATAGCACTCCACTATCTCCAGCTCATGTAGCCGCTGGTAGGTTACCCTGGGTTTGTACACTCTTCTCCTCCTACTAACTATGGGATGGTCATCAGTAGTCACATCCTCACCACCCTCAGCCTATTGCACATATTGATGTATGAGAGTGACAGCAGCCCCCACCATTTTGTTGGTTTTGTCAGGTAAAATTTCCCCGTATGTGTACACTGGTGGCATAGAGTTTGTGGTAAAAACCAGACTGGAAAGAGTTTGCATAGTTTATAGTAGTGTGCTGGGCTGCTTCCTGTGTAATTGGCTGAATCTGACACATTTCACCTGCCAGCTCTGCTAGTTCTTCTTGATTGCCTTCCTACTGCTGTTTTCCCTTCCCATTGTCTTCCCGTTTAAGGCTCGAAGCATGCCACACATATCCACTGCTTAGATGTGAACAGTGCTGTTATTTCCTCTTTCTTTTTCTTTTTTTTTAAAACCCGGTGCGCAACATGCACACCCGTTTAAGCAGGGAAAACAGTGCTCAACAATGTGAGACATACCCCCTTCCTTAGCTTTGCTTAGCTATGGGCACACATGGGCCACAGAGCTCCAATAAGCTTACAGCATGCATTACACACCCTTATGAGGTCATCCACCTCTTATACAATGGTGTTGCTGCACCTACACAGTTAGGGGTGCAAGCTAACACTGAGAGGAGGTCTGTGATTCAGTATCATTCCCCTGATTTACATAAACCAGAATGCTAATTCATGGTTACCACACTCATACTGAGCCTTCCCCCTTAGCAACCACTATTTTCTGGTAATGTTGTCTTATGCATGCCATTGACTGCTATGGCAAAATGCTGATTTGGGTAAAAAAACTTATTTTCCCCTTTTTTTTGATTTTCATGATGATCCCATTTGCGTACCACTGCCCTACGGTTAAACGTCCGAGATCAACCAAAAAAAAATAAAACTTGTTTTTTATAACATTTCAACTATTGTTCATGCCAATGGCCATATATTTGGCCATTGGCATGCCTACTGCATTTTATACATGCTTTCTTTTGAGCTGTCATGCCTCCATTTTGTAATTTGAAAAAATATATTCAGTTAGTAACCGAATACATTTCTGCAGGTTACATCATTCCTGCATATATGCCTGCCTGCTTCCTGGATCGCTAATTCACCTCATTTAGGTTCAGAGGTTCATAGGTAGGTACTAGGCTATCTGCCTGAGGGCATTTATAAGCCTAGCCAGAGTGTGTCAGCTTTCGCTGCCCCATTGATTAATTAACTGAGCCTCTGTCAAGAAGAGCCAATGAAGTGATCCCAGGGGTGTATTTTCTGTTACCCATCCACTCGTCAAAGTTTCTCTTGAAGAGTGTTAGTGAGGGGCTCTGCCTATTGTAGTTACGAATTTTGTTCCAAAGCATGGGGAGTCTCTGTGACAGGAATCTATCCCTCCAGCATTTTCTATTTATTGTTGTAGCATGGTTTAGCTCACTAGAGCGAGTGGCTCGCAGTGACTTGGATTTCTTTAGGTGGAGCATGTCCATCGATTTTGAGTTAGACATGGCTTTGTAAGTCAGGCAGAGATCACCTCTGAGTAAGCAATATGCCACTGAATACAGCCAGAGTTTTTCCAGTTGGGCTGCATAGGACATATGTTTGAGGCCATTAATCCTCTTGGTGAGGTACTTTTGTGGTCTTTCCAGCTGTTGGAAGTGTCTTGTGAGGTACATCCCAAATGGGGCATTGTATTCTATGATGGGTCTGATGAGTGATGAGTAGAGGGGCACTATAACCTCTTTATTTCTAGATGCGAACCCTTTAGTAATTAGATGGGCTACATAGAAGGATTTCCTAACTACTTTGGCAATATGATTGTAAAAGGAGAGATTGCTACCTACCTGGGTCCCCAGATCTCTTATTACCTCTTCTGTATTAAGGGGGCTGCCACCTATGTGGTAATTTATGGGTGTTTTGTTTTTCCCAAACGGGATGACTATGCATTTTTTGGCATTTAGCTTGAGACCATGACTTTGACATCAGGTGTCTGTCTCAAGAAAGCCCTTTTGGGGAATGTCCATGTCAGCCTGAGGGTCAATTATGGCTCCCAGTTTGCAGTCATCAGTGAACTTGGTTAGCCATAGTCCTTCTGTGTTTGCCTGTACTTCTGAGAAGTATATGCCAAACAGTAGGGATCCCAGGACCAAGCCTTGTGAGACACCATGTGTGACTGGTTTAGAGTCAGACCTGGAGCCCGCTATTCTTACCATGTGAGTTCTGTCTGTAAGCCAGTTGGCAACTCATCTCGTGAAGTAGGGGTTTATGTTCAGGCTGGTGAGTTTTTCTATAATTCCCAAGTGGGGAATGGTGTCAAAATCCTTGGCATGGTCAAGATAGGCTGTATGAACCACCTTCCCCTCATCTATGGCCTTGGTGACTGTCTCGAAGAAGTCAACCAAGTTTAGTAGGCATGATCTGCCCTTAACAAAGCCGAACTGGGTTGGGTCAAGGCTTTGGAGGTTCCCAATTTCTTTGTTAATGAGTTCCACGATGATGCACTCCATAGCTTTGCAGACCAGGCTAGTCAGGCTTATTGGGCGATAGTTACCAGGGTCAGTTGTGGCCCCTCATTTGTGGAGCAGAATAACCGTTGCTGTGCACCATTCTATGGGCATGTAGCCTGTGGAGAGGCTGAGGTTGAACAGTGTGTTTCGGTGGAGGAGTTAGTTAATTTGCAGTTCATGCAAGACGCAGCCTGGGACACCATCTGGCCCCGTTGACGCTGTGCTTTTGGCTTTTGAAAGGGCTGTTTTCACCTGTGCATCTGTGATTTCTGGGACACTACACTTTTCTGGTATTTGCATAGTTTTCAACAGCAAATGAGGTAGTTAGCATATGGCAGTGGTGTCTGTGTGGAGAATAGTGTAGGCGTGTTCGTTCACATCTCGGGGGCTCATTCCTGGATCGCTCGTCAGCCATATTGCATGCAGCAGATCTGACACTATTCAGGCACTCCGTGCAGAGCTTGCTGAATCTGGGGGATTATTGTATCTATAACATAATTGTCTACAAAGTGATAAATTATTATAGAAAGAGAATCTAGAAGTATTGCAGACCCTACTTCTTAATTCTGCATCTGTCCACTGTTCCTTGCAAAAGTGCTCCAAATCTGTCAGATTGTGAAGGCATCTCTTGTGCACAGCCCTCTTCAGGTCACTCCACAGATTTTCTATTGGATTTAGGTCTGGGCTCTGGCTGGGCCATTCCAAAACTTTAATTTTCTTCTGGTGAAGCCATTCTTTTATTTATTTGGATGCATGCTTGGGGTCATTGTCATGTTGAAAGGTGAAATTCCTCTTCATCTTCAGCTCGCTAGCATACACCTGAAAGCTTTGGGCCAAAAGTGACAAGTATTTGAAACTGTTCATAATTCCCTCCACCTTGACTATAGCCCCAGTTCCAGCTGAATAAAAGCAACCCCAAAGCATGATACTGCCAGCACCATGCTTCACCGTGGGGATGGTGTTCTTTTGATTATACAAAGTGTTATTTTTGCACCAAATGTACTACCTTTTGGAATTGTCACAAAAAAGTTCAACCTTGGTTTCATCATACCATAACACATTTTCCCTACTTGCTTTTGGGAGACTTGATGTATTGTTTTGCAGATTTTAGCCGGATGTTTTTCTGAGTAAGAAAAGGCTTCCATCTTGCAACCCTACCCCATAGTCCAGACATTATGGAGAATAGGGGAGATTGTTGTCACATGTAATACACAACCAGTACTTGCCAGAAATTCCTGCAGCTCTTTCAGTGTTGCTTTAGATCTCTTGGCAGCCTCTATGGCCAGTTTTCATCTTGTCTTTTCATCAGTTTTGGAGGGATGTCCAGTTCTTTGCAACTTCACTGCTGTCCCATATTTTCTCCACTTTTTGATGACTGTTTTCACTGTGTTCCTTGGTATATCCAATGCTGTTCAAAAATTTTTGTACCCTTCTCCTGACTGATATCTTTCAACAATGAGATCCCTTTGATGCTTTGTAAGCTCTCTGCAAACCATGGCATTTGCTGCAGCAGGCAACTGAGTAAATGTCAGGAAAATCCTACAAGGACAACTGAACTTTATTTGGTGTTAATCAGAGTCTCTTTAATTGATAGGTGTGTACCCAAGAAGACTGAATGCTGTAATTAAATCAAAAGGTGCTTTAATAAAGTATTAGTTTAAGGATGTGCACACTTATGCAATGAGCTTATTGTATGTTTTTTATTTTTTTATAATTTTCCCCTAACATATTTGTTTATTTTTCAATTGGATTGTACAGGTTATAGGTCACATTAAAGGTGGGAAAAGTTTTGAAATGATTTATTGTGGTCTCATTTTTTTATATCACAAAAACCTGGCATTTTAACAGGGGGTGTACACTTTTTATATCTACTATATAAGTCGAGGTGCACGGGGAATGCCACCTTCATTATCTGTGATCATGAGCTTACCCCTGCAAAAAACAAGAAAAAGGAGTTGTTCCTCCTTTTGGATCTTTTCCTTTCTTTTGGAATGTTGACGTTTAAGAAGTCCATGTTTCATAGTAGAATCCTGACAAATTTAATTATCTTTCCTGGATATTACATTTCACAAATATTTCAGTTTAATATAATAAACATGGCTTGAATCACATTCCAATGCACAATTAAGCCTAGGTCCTGGGCCATCAGCAAAGTCAAATGAAGTAGCATAAAGAATTTAGGCAGATGATTGTGACATATCTTTTACTAAACAGTAAACTTAGAACATAAGCATAACTAAATGCTATTAGCTGGTTATTTATTTACTTACTTTTCATGCTACTAGATGTGTGTCAGTGGCTCAACAGGTAGCAGGCTTGACCTGGGTGCTGGAAGACCAGAAATCTGTGGGGTCTATTTCCCCTCCAGGTAACCAGATTGCTAACAACTCTAGTGCAGCATTGGGCATACCCCACTTCTGAGTGTGGTGCTCTTCAGATGAGATGTTAATCTGAGGTCAAAATTTCTGAATCCTATTCATACTCCAGTTAAGGATTCCTAATAACTGTCGTGCAGCATTGATGGGTATTCCACTTCTTAGTGTGCTGTTCTTTAGATGTTAATCTGAGGTGCCATTGCCCAAATTGGTGGTAGCTCTGATAGATATAAAAGATCCCACTGCACCTACCAAGCAGAGTAGGGGAAATTCCATGATGCCTTGGCCAAATTTCCCTTGATAGCATCACAGGACTCCTTGATAAATAGACCATTAGGCTAGTGGGGCTTACTTGTTTAACAAAGGATAAATAATTTATTTATTATTTATTTTACATTTTTTTACTGGGGAGGTCTGACTGGACAGAGTTGTGCATTTTCAGTGGAGGCCCGGGTGAGAAACTCTTCAGAACAATTGCTAAGATATTTACACACTCAGTTATAAAAATATAGCAGAAAGTAACATATGATTGCATAAGATATTTACATAAGCATAGAGATTTAGACATACAATTAAAAGTAAAGCAGGTAGTAACATATGATGGCTGTTCATATGTTTAGTAGAGATAATCTTGAAGATGTACTGAAGGTAAGACAAGAAAGGAAGAACTAAAAAAGGAAGAGAATACAGACAAGTTCATATGAGGTGCACTGACATTTTAAGGGAAAGCTTTTCAACTTGGTCTAGGGGAGTGTTAGTGGGTACAGATGGGGCAGTGGGCAGCAGTTAGTTGGTAACTAACATGATAATATATAGTGCATATGTGGGGTTTTTAAAGAGGTTGGATAATGGGTAGGGTAAAGGAGTTAGAATATGTCAGCCAGGTGCTAGGCAGTTACAAGTAACGTGATAATATATAGTGCATCCGTGGTAGTTTTAAAGGGAGGTTGGATAGTGGGAAGGGGAAAGGAGTTAGAATATGTCAGCCAGGTGTGAGGCAGTTACAAGTAATGTGCAATAATATACAGTGCATCTGTGGGAGTTTTAAAGATGAGGTTGGATAGTGGGTAGGGGAAAGGAGTTAGAACATGTCAGCCAGGTGCTAGGCAGTTACAAGTAACGTGTGATAATATATAGTGCATCTGTGGGAGTTTTAAATAGGATGGATAGTGGGTAGGGGAAAGGAGTTAGAATATGTCAGCCAGGTGCTAGGTGGTTACAAGTAATGTGTGGTAATATATAGTGCATTTGTGAGAGTTTTAAAGAGGAGGTTGGATAGTGGGTAGGGGAAAGGAGTTAGAATATGTCATCCAGGTGCTAGGCAGTTACAAGTAACATGTGATAATATATAGTGCATTTGTAGGAGTTTTAAAGAGAAGGTTGGATAGTGGGTAGGGGAAAGAAGTTAGAATATGCCAGGCAGGTGCTAGGCAGTTACAAATAACGTGTGATAATATATAGTGCATCTGTGGGAGTTTTAAAGAGGAGGGTGGATAATAGGTAGGAGAAAGGAGTTAGAACATGTCAGCCAGGTGCTAGGCAGTTACAAGTTATGTGTGATAATATATAGTGTATCTGTGGGAGATTTAAAGAGGAAGTTGGATAGTAGGTAGGGGAAAGGAGTTAGAATATGTCAGCCAGGTGCTAGCCAGTTACAAGTAACGTGTGATAACATATAGCGCATGTGTTAGAGTTTTAAAGAGGAGGTTGGATAGTGGGTTGGGGAAAGGAGTTAGAGTATGTCAGCCAGGTGCTAGGCAGTTACAAGTAACATGTGATAATATATAGTGCAACTGTGGGAGTTTTAAAGAGGTGTGATAGTGGGTAGGGGAAAGAAGTTAGAATTTGTCAGCCAGGTGCTAGGCAATTGCATGTCCATGAGTTGTTTAGGTGGGAAATAAGCTGTTTTTTTAATATGGTTTTATTAAGTTAAATAATTAATTAAATAATAAATTAAAATAAATAAATAAAGCAGCTCAGGAAGATGGTACTACAGTTTAATGTTTCATCTGAAGAAAGGCTCCTCTGGAGTATAGCACTGTACTAACCCACACCTTTGATTCAATGCAATAATAAATACAGGAGAACTTTCTCTGAACTGCCTCACATCAAGAGTATGAGTTACTTGTGGGAGATAAATGAAAAGATTGAAGAACTTCAGTTCCTGCAGTGCTCTAACTTCAGATACCAATCTGTGAAAGTCACTAAACCTAATTCCAAGATCCACTGGTCAGGTATGTGACACTGCCAGTCCAGCTGTCTGAAAGTTTGTAAATAATCATATATCATTTGTGAATATTAGTATGATTTATATGCTTGTTTTACAAATGTAGGAGAGCTGTATATTATGTACTGAGCTTCAAGAATGTAACCACAGTATACCGTACTGGAAAAGATTAGAAATGTATATAAACTATGTACCTATGCAAATGTATGTTTTAATAGTAGAAGCTGGAACATACAGAGATAACTTGCAAAACGTCAAGAAAATAAGTTGAAATAAAAGGGCCAGATTCAGGAAGGCTTACACGGAGTTCAAGAGTAGTGTAAGCCTCCGTGTAAGCCTCCTGATTCAGGAACAGCCCAAATCTCCGTGTAAGAGACAGCTAACACGTCTCTTACATGGACTGGGCGTGGAAATGCTCAATACCTCATTTGCAGCTCAAAGATATGCAAATGAGGTATTTGAGCGATCGACGTAGCAGAAACCAGTCCGTGTAACGGACGTGTTAGCTGCAGAAATGTACTCAGCTGACAACTGAGTACATTTCTGCAATAAAAACGGAGCTATGTCAGCTCCAAATAAAGGGTGCATATGTTTCATGAAGCATGCCAATGGCCAAATATGTGGCCATTGGCATGAAAAAGTGTTGCAAAAATAAGTTATATAACTTTTTTTTTTTTCACGGGATTTTTGTGTTTAACTGCAGCACACCCGCGCAAACCGGGTGCGCTACCTAAAACTAAAAACCGAAGCTTATAAACCCACAATTGTGGGATTTATGT
Source organism: Protopterus annectens (assembly GCF_019279795.1). Lineage (NCBI taxonomy): Eukaryota > Metazoa > Chordata > Ceratodontiformes > Protopteridae > Protopterus > Protopterus annectens. The sequence goes on along the minus strand of NC_056743.1, from coordinate 1,857,729,823 downwards.
ATTACATGAAATGTCAATGGAGGGACTTGCAGACCAAAAACAATATGGCCTCCGTTTAGTGGTTGTCAAGGGGGGGGAAGCTCCGTGTAAGACATGTAACTAAGCATTACTAGGCAATCCTATGTAAATGAGGGTTACAATACTGAATCACACTGCCACATAGGTAATGAGCAATTTCTGAGTAGTGTAAGAGTTAGAGAAGGGGGAGGAACAGAGTAAGAGGTAGGTGACATCACGGGGGAGAGGACAGTAATAAATGTACCACATTGGAGGGCAATGTAAGGTAACAGATGACAGACAGACATCAGGGAGGGAGGTGTGTCCCAACAGAACACTAGGAAAGTCAAGAAATTGAGGGTATACGCTATCCCTACACTCAAAGTTTCTTGATATACGTGCATGCGCTGCAGCGTCGCGTGTAAGGCAGGTTCAACATGTGGGAGCGTGTTGCAAACTGTTTACAACGGTTTGCGCTGGCGCACGTGTAAGGCAGTGTGCGCTTTAGCATGAATCAGCCTAGCTAACACCGTGTAAGGATGTGTGCTGCTGTAACACCGTAAGGATGTGTGCGCTGTTTAAGTGACTGTAAGCTTGTGTAAGCTGGTGTGCACATTGCTCCCCTCAGGAAACAGAGAGGAAACAGGAAACAACTAAAATCCAGGTAAACTGCCAGAGGATACTACTGGAGTTAATTGGTGGAAACAATTAGAAGTAGGCAATTACACAGGCAGACTAGAAGCCCAACCCAGCACTTAAAACACTGCAAGGAGCAGTGCAGGCTGTTTCTCACAACAGATACTGCCAGAAACTAAGCTATCAGAATTGAAAACTGAAAATAGCTGAACTCAGAGCAGAAATGCTAGGGGCTGCCATAGCTATTATAGTCAGGCATAGGCGAATTGCTGAGGGTGGTGACAATGCAGATGCTGACAGACAACCCAGAGTGAGGAGAAGGAGAAGAGTATACAGGCCCAGGGTCACCTACCATGGGTTACATGAGCTGGAGATAGTAGAGTGCTATAGAGTGGACAGAGAGCTCCTGCAGCAGATTGTTGAGCTGTGCAGGCCACGCCTCACACACAGAACCAACAGAGGGGAACCCATCCCAGTGGAAACCAAGGTATGTGTTGGCCTAAGAATACTAGCAACAGGTACCTTCCAGAGACCAACTGGCGATATGATGGGGATATCACAGGCATCAGCCTCCAGGGTACTGCACCAGTTCCTGGATGCCATGTCACCACATGTCATTGATCATATATATGTCCCTAATGACCATGAGGTTATGGCCAGCAATATGCGTCTCTTCCAGCAAATAGCGGGATACCCTGAGGTGCTGGGTGCAATAGACTGCACGCACATGCGCATCAAAGCACCAGCCGGTGAGCGGGGTAGAGCCTACATTAACCGCAAGGGATACCTCCATCAACTGCCAGGTCGTGTGTGATGCCCAGGGCATAATAATGAATGTGTGCTGGCTGCCCTGGGAGCTACCACGATTCCCACATCTGGCATCTGACGCAGCTGTACCAATCATTTGCCAATGGGGACTTCCCACACGGACACCTAGTGGGGGATGCAGGTTATGCACTTCAGCCGTGGCTGATGACACCCATGAGAAATGCACACACACCTGAACAGGAACGCCATAATGAGGCACACGCACAAACACATAATATCATAGAGCGTGTGTTTGGGCTGCTCAAGTCACGGTTCCGGTGTCTGGACACGTCTGGTGGAGTTTTGCAGTACACACCAACTACATGTACCCAAATGATCATGATATGTGCTATGCTACATAATATGATCCTGCGGAAACAGCTGCAGCAGGACCAGCACAGGGCTGGGCCAAACATCCCAAGGCCACCACAGGCAGGGGGTGACTCGGAGGAGGAACAACCTGACCTTGTCCCAGTAGGCAGAAGGAGGCGTGCCCAGTATGCCCTGGCCTTGGCAAAGAGGCAACGCATAGCACATATGCTTGGTCAGTAGGAACACTGGGACTGATACCCGCTCTGACTCACTCATACAGTAACAGGGATGCCTAACATGACACAACCTGCTTCCAAACGTACAGGGAGTGTAGTATGTGTATCCGACAGAGGTGGCCCTGCAGCACCACCTGAGGCATGAATGCCATGTGTTAAGTAATGTAATATCATGTACAATATGCACACCTGAGGACCCCAACTAACATCCATATCCACGCATATGACCCTGCGGAAACAGCTGCACGTCATACAGTGATGTACATGTGCAAAAACATGGAACAAGATACAAAATGAGGGTGACTAGCAATAAATAGCATGGATAACCACACACCCATGTTTGTACCACAACAAGAAGCAACATGGAATAGCCATGGTCAAAAACCAATGGCTAAAACCGACTACACTACTACTATATAGCTTGCTGCAGACCACTGTCCTAATAGCAGGAACTGCCCCAGGCCTATGTCCATAGGCTCATAGGTTCATACTAGGCTATCTGCCCTAGGGCATTAATAAGCCTAGCCCAGAGTTTTGTGGCTTCTGCCACCCCTGCAAGTTGATGGATAATATGCCCATTATTTTGCTGTGCCTCTGTTAAGCAGTGATACTGAGGTTATCCCTGGGGTATACCTGCAATCTCCCATCCATTGGTCACGATCTCACTTGAACAAAGCCAGTGAGGTGCTCAGCCTCACATGTACCAGGATGTTGGTCCACAGCATATGGACTCTCTGGGTGATGAATCTGTCCCTCCAGCACATCCTATTAATATCTGTGTTGAGGTTTAGGTCTCCTGCCCTTGTAGTTCTGATGGATGTAGAGGTCTTGAGGTGAAGCATGTTCATTAATTCTGGGTTGGACATAGCCTTGTATGTCAGGTACAGGTCACCTCTGAGCAGACAGTGTTTACTGAATACAGCTGGAATTCCTTCAGTCGGGCAGAATAAGAAATATGTTTGAGACCCTTTCACCTCCTGTCGAGGAATATGTGGGCCCATCCAATCTGAATGGGGCATTGTATGCAATCATTGGTCTGATGAGTGATGAGTACAGGGGAACAATGACCTCCCTTGATCTAGATGTGAATCACTGCATGATGAGGTGGCCAATGTAGAAGGCCTTCCAAACTACCCTGGCAATGTGAGTGTCAAACAAAAGGTCACTGTCAACCTGGGTGCCCAGGTCCCTGATAACCTACGTTGTGCTTAGAGGATTGCCACCTAGATGGGAAGTAGTGGTAACCTTGTTCTTCCTGAAGGGTATGGCTATGCATTGTTTAGTGTTTAATGTAAGGCCATGGCTGTGGCACCAGTTATCCGTGTCTATGAGACCCTTCTGAAGGATGTCTGTGTCAGATGGGTTTCCAACTATGCTTCCCAGTTTGCAGTCATCTTCAAACTTTGTCAGCCATAATCCTCCTGTGTTTGCTCGTACTTCTGAAAAGTAGATACTGAACAAATGTGGGCCCAGGACTGATCTCACCAATGATGGGTATACGTCTGGTGTTGAACAGTGTGACCCCATGTTCGTGATGATGTGTTCTAGAATGTTGCCTCCACTTGAGGGGATTGGGACCAGTTGTTCCATGGCATTTCAGTGTATGAACTCTTGGAACCTTTGTGTTAGAGTGTTGTGGCATGATTAGTGATCCCAGTCTATATGTGGATAGTTGGAATCACCCAGTAGGATGGTGTTTGGAGATACATTTATCCCCTTCAGTGCTTGCAGGATAGCTGTGTGAGGTACCTGAGTTTGAGCGGGTGGCATGTAACATGCTACAAACTGCAGAGCAGTCTTGCCTACGGTCACTGGCACCTGGATGGTCTCCGATGCATCGTGTGTTGCCACCAACCATGAGGTGAGGGTGTCCTTGATGAATATGGACACCCACCATCCTTCTTGGTGTTGTCGGGATGCTGGTGCCGGAATGCATGATATGAGGTAACACCCGATAGTGCCGGGTGCTGTCAGAAGCTGTGAACCAGGTTTCACGCACAGCACAGACATCAATGTGCTACATACTGAGAAGGGCATAGAGTGTGTGCAGCTTGAGGTTGAGACCTTGGGCATTGAGCAGCATTACCCTTAGTGTCTTTCCTTTACTGTGTTCTAGGGTGGTAGGTGTAGAATCTGAATCTTGCATAAAAAGGCACAATGGGGTGGCAAGAGCATCATCTGAACTGAAGCCCAGGGGTGACAGGTGCAAGGCGTCCCTTGCGAACCACCGTGGCCTGTCCAGCAAGTCATCTCAGGCAGACAGAGATTGCACCCCGTTAGAATGACACCATAGTCTAAGCAAAATACTACAGCTGATCATCTTGTCTCTGTTTATGTGGCATCATACTTGGTGAAGGTAGGATACTGCCAAGGTCAGGGTCATACCTGCCTCGCCTACATAATCAGAGGGATCCTCTATGTCTCTTTCCATGTAGTCCAGGGAGGTACATCTCAGGTCGTTCACACCAGCATGGATTATGACTGGGTCAGACCTGTACTTGCAGTTTAGTGTCCTGAGTGCTTGCATTATGTGGTGGATTCCAGTGCCCGATAGGCAGCTTACTGTGACCTCCTCTGTACCTGATCTGGTGAGTGGGACATCAGTGTGTCTGACTATGGAGTCACCTATGACAAGTGTGTCTGGCATTGTGTTTGGCCTTAAGGGCTGTGACTGTTTGGCACACCGACTCTGTGGTCAATGTGTTGCATGTGCTGTGCCCTGTGGAGGCAGTTGTGTGAGTGTCTGCTGTGGTGGCCACTGCCATTCTGGTAGACTTCTGATCAGAGCCTCGAGAGTGTCTCTGTGTGTCTATGTGTATGATCTTAAGTTGTGACAGTGCCATGTGAGACTGGATTAAAGATGTGTGTGGTTACCTTCACCTTCTCTCTGGTCTTGCTAGTCCTATGTTGAGAGAGCTCAGCCTCCACTTTGGCCATATAGTTGCATCTCTCACATGTATGTGTGTTTTATGGCAGAAGGAGAGGGTTGTCAGTGTACATGAGGCAAGTGTAACAGTGCCTCAATATTCCCAGGTTCACCAGCTGAGCAGGAGAGGACACTAGCAACTGATCCCTAGACATGCTAGAAGGAATAGACAAAACAATGTTGGAATACAGGGAGATATCAAGCCCCCCAAGCCACATTATACTGTTTGATTGACAATAGCTACACATACACCGGTGTTTCATAGTGTCATAGTGTACTACTAGGCTATCTGCCCTAGTGCATGTATAAGCCTAGCCATAGTGATGTGGCTATTGCCACCCCTTATAGTAGTAATAAGTGTACAGAATAGATTCTGAATATTGTGCCTCTGACTTAGTAGTGACACATTATGACCCCCTTATGTAATTGAATAACATGACTGTGTCTCTGTCTAGTCTGTGCCTCCTCATATGCAGTTGTCCAGATGTCTCCTGAAGAGAGTCAGTGAGGGACTCTGTCAAACATGAACTGGGATACTCTGCTAGAGTGTGAGATGCCTCTGAGTTATGACTCTGTCCCTCCAGCATGTCCTATACATGTATGTGCTGAGGTTCAAATACTCAGCTCTCATGGCTCTGGTGGATTTGGATTGCTTGCAGTGGAGCATGTCCACCAAATCCTGATTGGACATGGTCTTGTATGTCAGGCATAGGTCACCTGTAAGTATGCGGTATGACACTGAACAAAGCTGGACTTCCTCTATTCTGGAAGCATATGACATGTGTTGAAGAACCCTGATCTTCATGGTAGGTACTTTTCGGTGCAAGGTGAAAAAGGCAGGATCTGCCCTGTACAAAGCTGAACTAGGTGGGAACAAGGGTCCGTAGGTCAGTAATGTGTCTGTGTAAGAGCTCCATGACTCCTCCCATATCTTTGCAGACAAGGCTGGTTAAGCTTGTGTGGTGGTAGTTGCCATGGTCTGTGGAGGCATCTCCTTTGTGGAGTGGGACCACTGTTGCCATATGCCAGTGTTCAGGTACATATCCTGTAGCAAGACTAAGGTTAAATAGCAGTTGTATATATGGGTCCAGCCCGCTCTGGCGTTCACACAGCATGCAACTGGAGATACCAGCAGGTCCCATGGATGCTGTGTACTTGTCTTTGCTGAGTGTGGCTCTCACATGGACATCCAAGATGACAGTGAGGTTACATACAGCAGTGATAACTATCTTGTTTTGGGGGTGAGGGAGGGGTAAATCGCACTGAAGCTGTCCGCCGGAATGTTGCCAATATCTGTCAGGTCACTGGAATATATGTTGTTGTGTACCAACTCTGAGCATATCCGAGGGTTCACAACCAGGTGTCTGACATAACTGAAGAAAGCAGTGTGGTTACCTTCATTGTCTTTGGTGATTTATGTCCCCAAGTTGACCTTGCATGTCTTTATGAGATAATGTAGCTTTCACTAGTGCTGATCACAGCTGTCTTCCCTTTTGGAGATGTAGCTCTGTCTTGCATTAGTAACCCTCATCTGTCATACAGTTTGTTTATGGCTGGGGTCCACCAGACAGGACACTTTCCCTTTGTGGAGAGGGTCCTGTTTTCAGTTGTGATTGTATGGTCCATGCTGTCTGACATCTAGCTAAGGGGAGGTCATTCTGGTTCTGCAGTTATCTTTCATCAGCATTAGAAATGACAACAACAGCCCCTGTGGGTGTACCTCATGCACACACATCCAGCACCTGTAAAGTCCACAACAGTACCTCACCAGGAGTATGACAGAGCTGGAACACATGTAATGTGTAGTCTGATTAAACAGAGTGCAGCTCCACACACTGCCATGCTGTCCACCCAGATGCAAGCTGTGCCTGATGTAGAAAGCCATGTCCAAGCTGGAATCAATGCACATGCTGCACCTTGTACAATCTGAATGGCAGGGAGCTATGCACATGAGGGATCTGAACCCCAGCACTGACATATATAGGACAGGCTGTACTGCATTATCCAAAACACAGAAGCCACCCCCACATGAGTAAACTACCAGTACAGGTTGTCCATAGAGACACTGGTTGAGTCCCCTCAACAGGAATCCTAATGAGTGGATGGGAGATGGGAGGTTTACCCTGGGTATCAATGTTATGTCACAGGTAGACAGAGGCACAGTATACTAAACAAGACATATGACATGGCAACTACGCTACAATGTGTTGATGGACAAACACATTCTCCGACTAGCATTAGGTCAAGATACCTCTTGAACACAGCCAGCAAGGTGCTCTGCCTCAAATGGACCAGGATTGTATTCCACAGCATAGGGAGTCTCCGAGTGATAACTCCATCTCTCCAACATGTCCAACATACATCCCTGCTAAGGTGTAAGTCACCTGCACTAGTGGTTCAGGTGGATCTTCTGAGTCTGAGGTGGAGCATGTCCATTAATCTCTGTTTGGACATGGCCTCGCATGTCAGGCACATGTCACCTCTAAGCAGACGGTATGTGAGTGAATAGAGTGTGAGTGTCTTCAATCCGGCAGCATATGACAGCTGTTGGGGTTCCTTGATCCTTTAGGTGGGGGACAGTCAGGGTGTCTCCAATTGCTGCAGATGTTGGGTGAGATACAGCCAGAATAGGGCATTCGACTCGATCACCGGTCTGATAAGTGAAGAGTACAGAGGAACAATGACCCACTAGATCTGGATGTGAATCCCATCCTGATCAGGTGGGCAATGTAGAAGGTCTTCCTAGCCACTTTAGCAATGTGAGTCTCAGAAGAATGGCGACTGTCAACCTGGGACACCAGGTCCATGATAACCTCCTCTGTGCTTAGAGGATTGCCACCTATATGGTAGCTTGGGGTCACCTTGCTTTTCCTGAAGGGTATGTCTACACATGTTGTGCACTTTGACTTCAGGCCATGGCCCTGGCACCAGCTATCAGTTACTGTGAGTCCCTTCTGAAGGATATCTGTGTGTGATGCACTGTCCACTATGGTGCCCAGTGTGCAGTCATCTGCTAACATTGTCATCCAAAGTCCTCCCATGTTGGCCTGTACTTCTGGGAAGTACATGACAAACAATGGGGGCCAAGGACTGAGCCCTGTGTGAAACCACCTGTGACCAGCCTGGAGTCTAACATAGTGCCAGCAACTCTAACCCTGTGGGTCCCGTCCTTAAGCCAGTTTGCAACCCATCTTGTGACATATGGGTTTACATTTCAGTTGTTAGGGTTTTCCACAATACCTGAGTGGGGTATTGTGTTGAAAGTGTTTGCAAGGCCAAGGTAGGCTGTATGGACTGCCTTTCCCCAACAACGGCCTAAGTGACCAATTTGAAGATGTCAACCCAGTACAAAAGGCATGATCTGCCCCTGACCAAGCCAAAATGGGATGGGTACAATGTCTGCATGTCCCCTATATCTTTGTTTATGAGCTCAATTATGATCCTCTCCATAGATTTGCAGACTACACTTGTTAAGCTTATGGGGCAGCAATTAACAGGGTCTGGAGAGGCACTGCCTTTGTGCAGATGTGCACAACTGGACCCTAACCAGGCTGTTGTGCACACTATGGAAATGTAAAGCAGTGATAGGACTAAAGCCCAGGATACTGACCACCACAGTGAAAGTACTGAAACACTACACTAGACAGTGCCACAGTGTTAGGTCAGTATGAACGGATGTTGACAATTGTGTGCAAAGTATCCCATGCAAAACCTGCAGGCACAGTATACTCCCTGTTTTGTTCACACAAAAAGCATTCGGACAGTAACTACACAACATGGCACAGAACACACAACCATAAACTGGAGGTATTTGTTGAAGGTCACACTCATCCACAAATGTGATGGGCTGCAGAGTTCAACATATGTAAAGCCCACACTGGGCATGCTCACACACTTAGATAAATGAGACATCTTTCACACAACATGCCATGGGAAGGCTGAACTGGGCATGCTCACACACTTGGTCCAAATGTTACCCCTAGCAAATGTGAAAACACACCAGAGGATGCTCAGCCCCCTTTCTAGACACTGATCATGTAAGCACCCTATAAGTATATTGGAGAAAAGAGTTCTCTCAATAATCCAAATAGCGCGCCGTGCTAATGCGTCTGTCTGTAGTGTCATAATATAGTTAGGTAGGGGTTTGAATCCAGCAGGTGGCAAGTGTGTGTGAAGGGGGGTAAGTGTGTATGAAAGAAACATCCCTTTTGGCAACTGGGAAAACACACCACAGGATGATCATTCCACTTCCTAAACTCTGATGATGTCAGCACCCTATAAGTATATCAGGGGAAAAGAAACCCCCCAGTAATGCGAATAGAGCACTGTGCTAATGTGTCCGTCTTTAGTGTCATAACATAGTTAGGTAGGGGTTTAAATCCAGCAGGTGGCAAGTGTATGTAAAGGGGGGGGTAAGTGTGTATGAAAGAAACATCCCTTTTGGCAACTGGGAAAACACACCACAGGATGATCATTCCACTTTCTAAACTCTGATGATGTCAGCACCCTATAAGTATATCAGGAGAAAGGAAATCCCACAGTAATGCGAATAGCGTGTTGTGCTAATGCGTCCATCTCTAGTATCATAACATAGTTAGGTAGGGGTTTGAATCCAGCAGGTAAGTGTGTGTGAAGGGGGGTAAGTGTGTGTGTAAGTGTGTATGAAAGAAGCATCCCTTTTGGCAACTGGGAAAACACACCACAGGATGATCATTCCACTTTCTAAACTCTGATGATGTCAGCACCCTATAAGTATATCAGGGGAAAAAAAAATCCCCCAGTAATGCGAATAATGCGCTGTGCTAATGCGTCCGTCTCTAGTGTCATAGCATAGTTAGGTAGGGGTTTGAATCCAGCAGGTGGCAAGTGTGTGTAAAGGGGTGTAAGTGTAAATGAAAGAAACATCCCTTTTGGCAACTGGGAAAACACACCACAGGATGATCATTCCACTTTCTAAACTCAGATGATGTCAGCACCCTATAAGTATATCAGGGGAAAGAAACTCCTGCAGTAATGCGAATAGCACGCTGTGCTAATGTGTCCGTCTCTAGTGTCATAACATAGTTAGGTAGGGGTTTGAATCCAGCAGGTGGCAAGTGTGTGTGAAAGGGGGTAAGTGTGTTTGTAAGTTTGTATGAAAGAAACATCCCTTTTGGCAACTGGGAAAACACACCACAGGATGATCATTCCACTTTCTAAACTCTGATGATGTCAGCACCCTATAAGTATATCAGGGGAAAGGAAATCCCCCAGTAATGCAAATAGCGCTGCTAATGCGTCGCTCTCTAGTGTCATAACATAGTTAGGTAGGGGTTTGAATCCAGCAGGTGACAAATGTCTATGAAGGGGGTTAAGTGTGTGTGTATGAAAGAAACATCACTTTTGGCAACTGGGAAAACACACCACAGGATGATCATTCCACTTTCTAAACTCAGATGATGTCAGCACCCTATAAGTATATCAGGGGAAATGAAATCCCCCAGTAATGCAAATAGCGCGCTGTGCTAATGCGTCCGTCTCTAGTGTCATAACATAGTTAGATAGGGGTTTGAATCCAGCAGGTGGTAAGTGTGTATGAAAAAAACATCCCTTTTGGCAACTGGGAAAACACACCACAGGATGATCATTCCACTTTCTAAACTCAGATGATGTCAGCACCCTATAAGTATATCAGGGGAAAAGAAATCCCCCAGTAATGCGAATAGCGCGCTGCGCTAATGCGTCCGTCTTTAGTGTCATAACATAGTTAGGTAGGGGGTTGAATCCAGCAGGTGGCAAGTGTGTGTGAAGGGGGGTAAGTGTGTGTGTATGAAAGAGGCATCCCTTTTGGCTACTGGGAAAACACACCACAGGATGATCATTCCACTTTCTAAACTCAGATGATGTCAGCACCCTATAAGTATATCAGGGGAAAGCAAATACCCCCGTAATGCAAATAGCGCGCTGCGCTAATGCGTCCATCTGTAGTGTCTTAACATAGTTAGGTAGAGGTTTGAATCCAGCAGGTGGCAAGTGTGTGTGAAGGGGGGTAAGTGTGTATGAGTGATCTATCCCTTTTGGCAACTGGGAAAACACACTACAGGATGCACATACCCCTTTCTAAACGATATCACAATTATGTATGGCTTTTGATTACAGACATGCCATGTGTGTTGTGCACACACAGAATGCCCATGTGTGTGGGTTGTCCCTCACAATAATGCATGACATTGATTACACCGGTTATGGCAATGAACACATGATGTATGTGTGTGCCAAATACACATATGTACCTGTGACTTTCAATAGTTACCATGTGTGATGCCTGCCACATGTGAATACATGGTATTTGCACAGGGTAACATTATGACCGTGGTCTTCTGTGCAGATGCTGCATGTGGGATGTGTATATACAGTGTGAGATGTAGATGCTATCAGCCTAGTAGTGAGGGATGCACACCTGGTCTGGGGCATAAAGTCTACATGTTGTTGATGTACAGGAGCTGCATGTTCTCACCTGTTGTGGGAGTGGTAAGACAGTATTCCATAGCAATGCAGTGACTGCATGCTAAGAACCATTCAGCTAGGGTGTTGTAGCTACACTTATTCATTAGCATTCAGTAATTTGTCGGAATCCCTGGTGAGGATCTGATGCCAACCAAGGTCAGGGGTCTACCAGCCTGTGTCACTTGCTCAGTGATCCCTTCCATGTTCCCTATCATGTATCCCAGTGAGCGACATCCCACATCAGCTGTGGTGGCATGGACAATGACTGAGTCATATGTGTCCATGCATCTGACTGACTTGTATGTTGTTGTTACAGTTTGGCCATGTGTTTCCATCTCATACATGTGATGTACATCAATGGGTAGGGGTAGGGTTGACTGTGTACATGTGGCAGCTGTGACATTACTACATGACACACATATTCCACAACTGTACCATAGAGGTGACTGCCAACTGACCTTTGCACATGCTACCGGAGTATTGTGATTACATTGGTGATTGACAGCACATAGGGCCAATGGTGGAAAAGAGACATAGGTCCATAGGTTCGTACAGGGATATCTGCCCAGGGCATGTATCCACCTAGCCAGAATGTGTGTGCCTTTCAACATGCATTGTTAATCTGTCTTGCTATGCCCTTTTCCAAGGTTAGTATACTGTGCCTCTTTCTCACAGTGACACATAAGTGATACCCAGGGTAACCCTACAATGTCACATCCAGTCATTAATATCGCTCTTGAAGATAGTCACTGAGTCAGTCTGCCTAACCTCTATTGGGATAATAATCAGGAATGAAGGGAGCCTCTGAGTTGTGAATGTGCCCCTCCACCATGTCCTATGTATATCACTCCTGAGGTTCAAGTATTTCCAGTGTGTATCCTGGTGGGATCTGGATATTCTGAGATGCAGCATGGCCATTAAGTGAGGGTATGACCTGGCCTTCTATGTCAGGCACAGATTGCCTATGAAGAGGCAGTATGTCACTGAGTAGAGCTGCTGCTACTTTAACTAGTCAGTATGTGGCATCTGTTTGAGCACTTTGATCCCCTTGTCGAGGTACATATGTGGTAGCTCCAGTTGCTGCAGGTGTCTGGTAAGGTGCATGCCGACAGGTTCATCATAGTCAATTATGGGCATGATGAGGGATGAGTAAAGGGGCACAATGTCCTCCCCTGGCCTACATGTGGATCCCATGATGATGTGGCCCATATAACATGCTTACCTAACCACTTTGTCCATGTTGTTGTCAAATGGTAGAATGCTATCAACCTGCATACCCCAAGTTCCATAACTCCTTGGTCTGCACTTACTGGATTAACACATATGTGGTACGTTGTGGTCACTTAGTGTTTGACAAAGGGGATGACTATATTCTTATTGTCATTCACGTTGAGGCCATGGCTGTGGCACAAGTCGTGTGTTTGCAAGAGTCCCTTTTGGAGGATGCGTGTGTTAGCTGGTGAGTTGATTATGGTGTTCGGTCTGCAGTCACCTGCGACTTGCTGAGCCACAGTACTTCCATGCTGGCCTGTACCTATGACAAATATATAATGAACATGACAGCTCCTAGGGCTGTGCCTTGTGGGACACCACTTGTACCAGGCTGGAGGCTGACATGACTCCAGCAATTCTACCATGTGTGTTCTGCCCTTGAGCCACTGTGCAATACCCATAGTGACATAGGGGTTAATATGTACACTGGTGAGCTTCCCTAGAATGCACAAGTGGGGTATTGTATCCAAGGCTTATGCAAGGTCCAGGTAGGCTGTGTGGACTTCCTACCCCTTGACAGTGGCCTTGGTGACTGTTTCCAAGAAATCAAACAGGTTTGATAGGCAGGATTTGCCATTGACAAAGCCAAACTGTGTATGGTGACATGTCTGTAGGTCCACAATATCTAGATATGTGAGGTTCATGATGATCCTTGCCATAGCTTTGCAGACAAAGCTAGTCAGACATATGGGGCGAGTAGTGTCCAGGATCCGTGACGGCACCACCTGAATGTTGAGGGACCACTGTTGTTGTATGCCACTCTCTGGCCACATATCGTGTATTAAGGCTGGGATTGAACAGTGGTGTTATGTCTGGGTGTAGCTCTTCTTGTGGTTCATGTAGGACACAGCCTGAGACACTGTCTGGTCCCATTGATGCAGTGTTTATTGCTTTGGGAAGGGCATCTCTTACCTGAGCATCTGTGATGTCAGGGGGGGAAGCACTGTGCTGCGAGACATATTTGTCCTTTTGGTGTGGTGGGGAGAGAAGGCAGCATTGAACCTGTCCACTAGGATGATGGCAATGTCTGTGTGTTTTATATTTTGTGTGACATATTGGATTACCTCTGAGCATATCTGGGTAGTACCACCCAGGTTACTAACATAACTACAGGCAGCCTTGTGATTATCCTCAGTGGCTTGTGGAATCCTCTCTCAAAGATGGCCTTAGACAATCATATGTGTGCCTGTAGTTGTCTTCCAATACTCATCGGTGGTGCCTTCACATTTTGGGAGGTTGTTGTATCATGTAGTGGCATCATCCTTCTATTGTATAGTGTGTTTATGGCTGGTGTCCGCCCAGGACATCTGCCTTTGGAGAATTGGGTCATGCTTTCATATGTGGCTTCATGATCCATGCATTCCTGAATGTGTCCACAGAATGCCTCTATACAGGTATCTGCAGTCTGGTCCATATTTTCAACAGGCCTTGGGCCTTTGAAGGTTTCCACATCATTTATGAGGGTGTGCACTTGCTTGACATGAGCTGTTGACAGACGTGCCGCCTCCAGACAGAGCAAGGTGAGGGTCACAGTCAGCTACCTGTTGGGTGATAGAATGTGCCACATAACACAGGCACACAGGTCACTCCACAGCAAGTACAGCTATGAGACAGACATTGTCCATGCTGGTGCAAACAACCTGAGATGTACCTCCCTGGACCACATGGAAAGAGACACAGAGGAGCTCTTACAGCACCCTCTCAAACTCAGGACTCCCACACAGCCTTCATGCTGACACAGGAGAGTTTAGATTACTCTGCAAACACCATCATACTGGGTGATGCCAGCTACCCAACCATAGACTGTGAACATTACACAAGCCACAATACCCAAGCTCTAAGGTTCCCATTGATCAGACATTCTTTGGCTTTGGAACAGGTAACCAACCTTCCCACAAGAAGGGCAGATATACTAGAGCTGATCTTTACAAACATGAGTACAAACTGCTCACCACTGGGAGTATATCCCTCATTGTTGCAATCAAACCATATACTAATCACACTGGAGTTCTGGATCCCCCACATATGCAAACCTCCAACACATCAATGTGTGTGTGTGGGAAATGTCCCTATTAGCAACTGTGACAGTATCGTACAGGATGCAGATCCCCCTTTTGAAACACTGATGATGTCAGGACTGTATAACTATATCACCTGTAGTAAAGTCCTCCAGTAATTTGCATAGCGCGCTCTGCTAATGCGTCTTTCTTCAGTGTCATAACGTAGTTAGGTACGGGTTTGAATCCTGCAAAGGGAATGTATGTGTGTTAGTATGAGTGTAGTTTATGTGTGTGCACTATGCTGGGAGGGTTAACTGCCTTTTGCCAACTGGGAGAACACACTACAGGGTGCACATCCCTCCTCCTACACACAGATGATGTCAGCACCCTCTAAGTACAGCATTAGTAAAGATCTCTCCAACTACTGCAAATAGCACACTCTGCTAATGTGACTGTTTCTACTGTCATTGTACAGTTAGGTATGGGTTTGAATCTTGCAAATGGAAAGTATGTGTTTTACTGTTGGTGGGGTTAGTGTGTGTGCACAATGATGGGGTGGGATGTGGCTTTTGCCACATGGGGCTATGCACTGCAGGGTGGTCATTACCCTTAACAAGCAGTGATGTTGATAGCACCCTATACAAACAAAACTACAAAACAGAAGGTGGTGGTACTGATAACACATGTAAGGTAACACTTCTTCAAGTAATGTCCACAAAACGGAGTAGGATAATCAAACAATTCTTTTATTCTATACATACAACATGACAACAGACAACTAACTGCCAGTACTCAGTATAGTGTTACATGCTACTGTAACACGACATGTACCGAATATACCTAGATAGTGTTCTGAAGCCTGAATGTGGCAAGTGTGTGGATGTGGGATGTGTCTGTGTGTGCATTTCCATATGGGAAACATGTTTGATGTGGCAATCAGGGTACTACAGTACCTGATGCACATTACATCTTTCAACTGATGAGGTTGCCTGCACCCTGTGAGTACAGGTAGAGAAGGGGATGCCAGTAGTAAACAACATAGTGCACTTCTGAAATGTGTACCTGTCATGTATCAACAACTACTCATGTAGGGTGATAAATAATGGGAATGGCAGGTGAGCGTGTGCATGTGTGTGGGTAGCAGGGTGTGTATAAATGCATGTGTGACAGAACAGATACATGTAGCTGAATCTACATAACAGCACAAGATGCGCATTGCCATAGTCAATGTTAGCATGTGATGGTGTGCAGCTGGTACACTTTGTTAAGTAGTATGGGTGCAGATAACAATTGAGGACATTCATACAGTTACTGCAGCAGGACTGCTGGGATATACACACAATTATACTGCAACAGTCAACAGTTACCAACATGTTACTACTTATACACATCTATGTAGTCACCCTGTGCATCAGCAACGTGTTTACCTTTACCTGCACCGATGTTGTAGTATGCAGGAGGTGGCACAGTGTCATCATATGCACAGGGTCTGGGTTAGGTATGCCCAAGCCGGCCACTGGTAACACCAATTGACATGTGTGTGTATGTGTGTTTGTGAGGGGCAGCAGTACAGGGTGGACCGTTGTTGGTGCAGTGTGTGTGTGTATGTGTTTGCCCTAGGTGTTAGGTTTCTGCATGTGTGTAAGCACGCACACAGTCCCACATAATGACTGCCATGTACAGGGTTTTGTGGACAGCCACAGACTGCACCTGTCAGGTCATCCAGATCAGTGTCTGTGGGCACGGACACGGTACCTGTGCCTGGCAGGGGTGCTACGGGCCGTATCCGGTACTAACCCAGACTGGGTACTGTCATCGAAAGCAGGGGTGTGTTGACTGGACACAGTTCCCTGTTGGGACTGTCCAGAGCCACGTGCACGTGGTCTCCTGGGGCGTCTGGATGACAGCACAGACCCAGCATTGCTGGGGCTGGTGCTGGCACTTGAGGCACGCGAGTGGGCCTGTTGTCATCCGCGGCCACTGCCAGCTGGTGCTCTTGCTGGCATACGGCCACATCGACATCGCAAACGCACACCATCGCCCTAGCCCATGGACATCTGGTTGTGGAGCAGCTGTTCTATGCCCCCACAACTTCTGTCAACGACATCTGTGAAGTTACGGATAGCATTCGCAACATCACGCATGCCGTCTGTCATGGCTATGCGACATGCTCTCAGCTCCCTCAGACCCTGTCTGGTGTACCTTTCCATACGTGCCTGTGCCTGCATGACAGCTCTAAACATAGTGGAGGTTGACATACCTCCTTGGGCACGTTAGCCAGAGGTAGTACGGCCACAGATGCCCCCACGAGAACCCATGGGCGACTGTCTGCGTGGTACCATTGGAGGCCCCTGCTCATGGCTGCCTTGTGGGGATGCATGTACCACAGGTACCACATTACCCTGATCTATGCCCACTGCTGACTGTCCATCACCTAGGGACAATGGTGACAAAGGATGTAATGGCAGGATGACTGTGCGCATTGACGGGGTTGAAAGCTGTGTACTGTCAATTGGCTGACCAATGGCGGACCCAGACACACCTTCCTGCACCATTACAGACATTTCATCATCATCAGTACCTGGGGCACAAGATTCAGGTTCCCTGCTGCAGGTCACCAGAGCAGCACCAGAACCTACGGGAGGAAAACATGGAACACAGATTACAGTCTCAATACATATTTGAAAGAGATGCACTTCAATACTAATACACACATTCAGAAATAGACACATGCACTCATGGACACTAACACACATGCACACTTGGGCACAGGCACACTTGCACACATGCACACCCCACAGTAAACACACACATCAGTACCGTGTTACACTACTCGATTTACTACCTGTCAATTACAGTTATTGTGAACACAGTCACCAGCATGTCTACTACAGAGTTACACTACTCTTCCTAGTTTTATAAATTGTTTTACAGATAATGTGAAAAAGACTCACCAGCATGTATGGCCTGCCTCATTGCTAGATGGGAGGGACCTGGAAGTGTGAAGAGAGTAATGTCAGTGGGTACATGTGTGCCATTCGTTTTGCACATGATACAGTACAGTAGTACACTAGTTCCCTTATACACATCAGCTGCACATCATGTCTGTATATATATCATGATGACAGATACATACCACATGCACACCTTATGCGTGCATGAAGTAACAGCGTACAGAACAGTCATATGTACATACCAGGAGTTAACTCTAATCTCACCCTTACCTCTCTTCAAACGTCAACTCAAACTGTACTTCCAAAACCACTGGCTTTGTTCTTCTTGGAGTCCAGGCTAACTTCCCTCTCCCTACTCTCTTCACCTTTAACCCCTCATTGTGCATAGAAACTAGCTTCTACCCTGTTTCTTTCACCTTGATGTCCTTCTATGCTCTGACCTACTTCTCCCATCCCTCCCACCTCCTCTTGACTGTCTTCCTTCTTTTCCTCACTTCCCTTCTTGACTCCTGCCTCTTCCATATCATTGTATCTGTCATACTCCTTCTACTTCTCTACCCTTCTGAGCCCTAACTATTATGTATATGGCTTTTGCCTTATTGCATAACCATTATGCTTTAGGTAGGATTGCTTTGAAACCAACGGTACATTGTGTATGACTCTAAACTGTTTGACTTCCTTACATGTATGTTGATTTAATTAACAGGCTGGTGTACAATTCTATTATGTTGGCTGTCTGTATTAACAACTTGTCTGTCTGCCTTTATTACGTTATGTGTGGAGCTTTTCTCCACAGGCCTCTACTGAAAATGAACTTATATCCAGCTAGACTATCTGGGTCAACAAATGTAAAAGTAATAACAATAAATGAATATGGCATCTTACCTGCACGCTCGCTGTCTTGCTGCTGTGTGGATCCAACCTCCATCAGGATGCATGATTGTTGCTGTTGTTCTGGGGCTGGATCCACAACACTTAGCAGTAGCCCATCCTGTCTGGTGAGGGGGATGTGGCCACCTCCCACCTGTGGCAACCTGTTGCCTGCAGATATCTGCAGCACGCTGGCGGACATTTCTTATCAAATCACTGCAGTGATGTCTCACCTGCTCATATGTCCTATCATACATGCCAACATCATTTATCCTGCTAACGAGGTTTTGCCACAGTGCAGACCTCTCCTGCTGATTCTGGGTGGTGCGTGAGAACAGGATGGCATAGTCATGCACCAGGCTCTGGTGGATCACGTCATCCTCTGCAGCAGAGTAGGCAGGATTCCTTTTTGGTGCCATGTCTATCTGGAAAGGTACACAAACAGGTTATCAGCATAGTATCTCAACAATACATGGTACACATTCTATACAGGGAGTGTTAACTTCTACTTATTACTGCTTGGTTAAAACCTGATTACAGTGTAGCTATCATTCTATGTCATTTGTACTAAGTACTTGGCCTTCAGACCGGTTGTTTTACATTAGGGAGGTTGGTGGCAAGCTCTGTGGTGGCAGGACACATATCTTTCATCCATTGAAGTTGGGAACTGCTGATTGTGGGCCCAGTGTACAAGTGTATTACTTCTGGTATGGGCAGTTGGCCTTCAGGCCAGTTATTTAACATTAACGAGGTTTGTGGTCTGCACTCGTGTGTGACAATAGGCTGTACTCTGCCATTCATAGCTGGGGACATCTGGTTTCAGGTTTATAGTGCCTGCATATCTGAGCTGTATCTTACTGACATTGCTACACCTTGTTTGTTGGAGCAAACACTACATCCAGGCCTCCTGTATCTACCTTTGTTTATATGCTTGTTATCTGTTAGCTTGTTATTTCACTGGTATGCTACTTCCACATAGTACACATCTTCTCAACACATCTGTGACTCACTACTGATATCTGCATTGCTTACTGTACGTACTTCCATGTTACACATGACAGCAAGGGACTGCTTGTCATTGTTGCATTTACTTAATTGTGACAGATTGCACTTAGGTTACCTGGCATTTGCTCACTGACACTTTTATATCAGTCAGCAGTTGTAGGTAATGTCAGTACACCCTCACTCCCCACTGGACCTTGTTTTCAATCATTAGTGATTACAGAGTTCACAATAGTATTCTAGCATGTCCAGAGGTCAGTTGTCAGTTCCTCCCCAGTCCAGCTGGTGAGTGTGGTACTCCAGAGACAATGTTAGAACAGATGCATGTACACAGACAACCCCTCCTCCTAACAACAAATTCAAACTCATGTGAGTGATGCAACCATATACCAGACTGGAGGCTAGGCTCTGTCTACTCAATACCGCCATAACCAGTCAGGTGGCAAAGGGGATCACTCACTACACTTCCAGTCTCACGTAGACCTACCACAACAGCGGACCTAACACATGATCACACATGATCATACTTGTAGGCTCAGACCACAGCTCTGCCTATGCAGCAGAGACCTCCTAAGCAGACATCCAGGCAACCACTACCACATAAACGAACATGTGCAACACATATCACACAAAGCCAATGTGCTGAACACTCACAGCCATTAACAGTTAACAACACACCTCATACACCTGTACTAGGTGCCTCTATCATCAGGCACACTCACATCACGTTCACCAGGCTTAACGAGGTGAGGGTCACGGTGTGCAGCCTGTCAGGCACTATGACCTGCCACATAACACAAACACTCAGGTAACCCCAAGGCAGGTACAGGTATGACTCAGTCAATGTCCATGCTGCTGTGAATGGCCTGACACATTCCTCCCTGGACTACATGACATGAGACATTACAGAGCTCTCTGAGCACGTAGCCCGAGAGAGTTTGACCCTGACCTTGAGTAGCATCCTACCCTCACCTAGAACGATGCCACAATATCAAGGCACGATGATCCCTTCCAACAATTGACTGACATACTGGTGTCATTCACAGGTGTGCCAATGCCTGCCATCTTGGGGTGGTATGCTTTGCTAGGGACAGCTTGCACCTGTCACCACAGTCCTATTGACATTTGGCGGAGCCTCCTGCTACACCCATAGTGCCTGTAATAGGCAAGGCTCATAAGGCAAACCCACATCCATTTGTATCACAAAAGATGAGGAAGTAAGAGTGATGCTACTCAACACTGGACGTCTAGACCCAAGGATGCACGCACTCAAAAACCTACCTAGCATTCTGGACATCAATATCTGTGCAGTAACATGAACCTGTTTCAGGTTTCACAGGAGCACACCAGTACTACCATGTTATAGCTGTTACCATTCTTGTCGGCCCCAACACTTGAACAAGGGAGGGGGAGTATCAGTATTCAATGCAGATTCCCACGCCTCCACATTGGTGGCACAGTACAACATAGGTGTTAGGCCATTGAGTACAGAAGACGTAGTTGGGGACCTGGGGAAGAAACATGGTAGCGGTCTGTCATGTGTCTACCACATGGCCAACGTGGATTGACAGACATGTTATATAGCCCAGCTAATCATGAGTGATTCACATGTATGGCAGGGGAGGTCATTGTGCCTCTTTACTCATCCATAATCAGGCCTATAATTGCATACAATGCACCTTTTGGGATGTACCTAACCAGACACCTACAGCAACTGGTACAGGACAACAGTACATCATCAAGGGGATGCAATGGCTCACACAGATGTCATATGCTGCCCAGGTAAAGTGAATCCAGCTGGACTCAGTGGCATACTGCCTGTTCAGAGGCAATCTGTGCGTGCCATATACAGCCATGTCCTACCTAGCAGTAATGAACGTGATGCACCTCAGGCAATCAGAGTCCCATACAGCCACATGCTCAGGAGAGCTGGACCTCAGCACTGACATACATGGACATGCTGGAGGGGCATATACCTAATCGAGAGGCTCCCTTCACTCTGTAATGAGCTCACACTACTGGTTAGGCAGAGTCCCTCATTGACTCTCTTCCATAGGAATCTGGATGAGTGGATGGAGATCATAGTTGTACCCCAGGTATCACTACTATGTCACTGTTAGACAGAGGCACAGTATACTAAAGTCGGACAAGGGCATAGCAGCATAACTTGTAATTGGGTGGCAAAAGACAAACACATTCTACTAGGCTTACCAATGCCCTAGGGCAAATAGCCTAGTATGAACCTATGAACTGTTCATTCTCAACTGTTTGAGCTCATTACAGAGTGAAGGGAGCCTCTCGGTTAGGAATATGCCCCTCCAGCATGTCCATGTATGTTCTATTCAGTCGCCAGCTTGCTCAGAGGTGACCTTTGCCTAACATACAAGGCCATGTCAAACCCAGATTTGATGAATATGCTTCACCTAAAAAAATCTAGATCCATCAGAGCCACAAGGGTGGGAGACTTAAACCTCGACACAGCTATTAATAGGACGTGCTGGAGGGATAGATTCATCACCCAAAGACTCCTATGCTGTGGAACAAAATCCCGGTATATGTAAGGCAGAGCACCTCTGGCCTTGTTCAAGAGAAATCTTGACCAATGGATGGGAGATCGCAGATATACCCCAGGGATTACCTCAGTGTCACTGCTCGACAGAGGCACAGCAAAATAATGGGTATAGTTCCCCATACTAAAGGGGTGGCGTAAGCCACAAAACGATGGGCTAGGCTTGTAAATGCCCTCGGGCAGATAGCCTAGTATGAACCTATGAACATGTGTGTACTGCTATAGTACTTCTGCCATATGTTGCATGTGTGTGTGTTGTGGGGGATGCACAGGTAATGGCCAGATACTTCTGCACAGGTGACACATTCTGGGTGTTCATCCATACATACTGGATGTGTGCTGCCATCCAACCCTGTGATGTGGACACACATTACTCAGCCTGGATATACATATCCGAACAACACCACAAGCACAGTACACTACCTTGCTATGTATGCATGTAATTACACAGTTATTCAGTAGTTATGACAGTGATGTTATCCATGCAGCCCACTGGGCCAGTGGAAGCCACAACACACACCGCCAGCACCTTTGCATATGCTTACCACAGACATCCCACATACTGCATGTACTGTGCACACAGATATCTAACCCAGAACAACTGCACACCACTTATTAATCCTGTCCAGTGGACTACAGATACAGGCATATTGTATAACAATAGTAGGAGGCTACTGCAGCACAGGGCAGATTCACATGACGGGAAGGCATCTGTTGTCTGCAGTGTTAAGATGCTTCACATTCACCAAATGCACAGATATTGGCAACATTGTTGCAGACAGTTTAGGTGCAGGTACCCCCATTGTCCTACACACGTGTTATTAGTTATCCCAGATGACTGTAACCTCCATATCCTCTCACATGTCCAGGTGAGAGCCACCCTCATCATTGCAGAACACATATCATCACTGTTACGAAATGGTATCCCTGGATGTGTGCTACATTCACCCCTGGAGGACATAGCACCACATGACAGACTGATATTAATCCCTGGCCATACTACAGGATATGTACCTGAACAGTGCCATACATACACAGTGGTCCCACACCAATGAGGAGGAACCTCTACTGACCCTGGGAACTACTGCATCATATGCACAACTGGCCTTGTGTTCTAAGCTATGGAAGTGTTAGTTATGGCCCACATGTACAACAATATTACATATGTTTATATTTCATGACTATGTACACACAACTTATCTCATGGACATACCTATAGATAGTGAACTATGATACATTTGGAGGTGTCACAGTATACACAGGATTAACCTGCTACTTTGCATTACCTGTGTTTGTGGCAGCTGTTGCTGTGCCAGTGGTGCTGCTTGCTGCTTGCTCCTTGCTGCTTGCTGCTGCTTTTGCTGCTGGCAGTCCTAATATTTGTTTGGTTGTTCTCTGTCTCTCTCTCTCTCTCTCTTTCTCCGTAGTGTTTGTGCAATGAATGTATTGCGTGAATGTAGTGTGGGTACTCAATGCTTTTGTAGGTATCTGCATAGGTCCATGTGATGGCCTCTGCACCAATTGTAAGGCAGCATTTGCTAATTGCATGCAGCTGGGTGTGTACTGATTGCATGTCTCACTGTGATTTCAGGACACTGCTATAAAAGGGTATGTGAGATAGGCGTTGCCCTTTCAGATTGTAGGGCGTGGACCATGCTGGTATGCTGTTGACAGTGTTTTGTGAGTGTGAAGGTTAGTACATCTCCCATGCTTCATGCTGTGTTGTAGATTCAGGTTGCTGCATTTATCTTGCCTGTTCCCTGTAGTGAGTGTGTATGCATACTGACACCTACAACTATATGTCATATGTATTGCTATATAAATATATATATATATCTGTGTACATATACATACTTTCATATATGTACATTAGCTGACATTATTGGGTACAAGCTAACAATTAGCAGGGCTGTTTCTGTTAACACTACACTAGTATGGGAATCCAGTAATTGGGACTATAAAAGTCTGCATGACATGCTTTGGGTAGTAGACATACTATATTGCCTTTATCTTCATTCCTACTATTACATGTTCCACTTATTTAGCACTATATTCCTGTATGAGAGTCATGGCTTAGTGGTAGGTCATACAGACTAGTGTTACAATGGTCTTGTGGTAGGGCCTACTAGTATGCTCATATTCTGCTTTTGAGTTGAGTATAGGGCCTATCAATCAAAGTGCTGGAGGCACCTTTAAGCAGTTAAAGGGTTAGTAGGTCTCACAGGAGCCAGGCTGTGTTGCAGATTCTGGTTGCTGCATATATCTTCACTGTTTCCTGTAGTGAGTGTGTATGGCTACTGAGACCTACAACTATATTTCATATGTATTAATATATATTTATATATATGTATGTGTAGTTATACATACCTTCACATATGTACATTACCTTACGTTACTATGTACAAGCTAACAGGTAGCAGGGCTGTTTCTGTTCACACTGAACTAGTATGGGAATCCAGTAATTTAGCCATTAAAACTCTACCTGACATGCTTTGGATAGTACATCTCCTATATTGCCTTTATACTGATTCCTACTATTACATGTTATATTTATTTTAGCACTATGTTCTTGTAAAGCAGGCATGGCTTAGTGGTAGGTCATACAGACTAATTTTACTAAGGTCCTGGGTTCGAGACTGACAGTGGGAATTTTTTTTTCTTTGCAAACTTTCAAACTGAGTACAGGACCTGTCAATCAAAGTGCTGAGGCCACCTTTAAGCAGTTAGAAGGGTAAGTAGGTCACACAGGGGTCAGGCTGTGTTGCAGATTCAGGTTGCTGCAATTATGTTCACTGTTTCCTGTAGTGAGTGTGTATGGCTACTGAGACCTACAACTATATTTCATATGTATTACTATATATTTATATATATGTATGTATAGATATACATGCCTTCACATATGTACATTACCTTACGTTATTATGTACAAGCTAACAGGTAGCAGGGCTGTTTCTGTTCACACTGAACTAGTATGGGAATCCAGTAATTTGGCCATTAAAACTCTACCTGACATGCTTTGGATAGTACATCTCCTATATTGCCTTTATACTGATTCCTACTATTACATGTTATATTTATTTTAGCACTGTGTTCTTGTAAAGCAGGCATGGCTTAGTGGTAGGTCATACAAACTAATGTTACCAAGGTCCTGGGTTCGAGACTGACAGTGGGTATTTATTTTTCTTTCCAGACTTTCAAAATGAGTACAGGACCTGTCAATCAAAGTGCCATAAAGGCACTTTTAAGCACTTAAAACCAGGTCTGCGCTCGTTTGCGCAGAGCTCACGCATGCGCACTGGCGGTGAGCTCCGCTAACACAAGCGCACACCCGCTAATTTCTTTGAAAGAAAAGAAAAAGGGGTGACAGGAAAGTGGTGAAAAAGGGGTCACAAAGAGGGTAAGACAGTAGGGAAACAAGCGTGGGATTTGCAGGAGGGATGTAGGTAAGGTCCATAGATGCCCATGTCTTTGGCAGCAACAGCTGTGCATTTCCATGTATTTTGGTGAGACATTGGAAACCTTTCACCCCTGAGAGAGGTGTCAGGACAACATTAATATTTGTTGTAGAGCCAATTGTAATTAACTGTTTCAATGTCAAGCAGACATGTGTGCGACATGGACAGCTATGTATGGGGCGTAATTTTTTGTGGGTACAGAGTGCCCTTTTTTTTTTTCAGGTGAGAGTGGTATGTCAGGTGAAGGAAGTCGGTATAGCTGGGGAGGTAGGTTGGGTAGGTTAACAGACAACATAGACAAGACGCATACAGGGGCGGTGTATGACACAAGTGGGGGGGTTACACAATTGACGGGGAAGAGGTTGGGATTTCCAAGATGCATGAGCCCACAGATGGCAACAGTGGAACTGATATCCCCACCCATAGGCAGTTGCCACTGTTCCTTCACAGCCCAGGACGGGGCTGTGCTGGGGGCTGTGTAGGCTGGGCAACGGCCGGGGCCGTTAGCTGTGCCACACGAGCCTCAAGCTGGCATAGGGGCCCAAGAACAGTGTCTTGGATCTCCCTTCGCACCACAGACCGGACACCGTGGAGGGTGAGTGGACGAACCCCTCCGGCCACACTTGCAGAGGGGACGGCCCCATCCCCTGCAGCGCTTCCACCCAAGGTGGCACAGGGCCACCGGAGGGGGGTCCGGCCTGGGCACTAGTGCCAGGTGCAGGCGCCAGCTGAGGTGGGAGAGGTGGGTCCGCTGGGACCCGCCTTCCCAAGCGTTCTAGGTTTGTGAGTTGTTATGTTAGTTTGGGTTAGTGGCATTTTATTCCATTCAGATTAGTTGTAACAGCATGCATTGGTATTCCCATCAAACAAACACCCAGATATTAACACCATTGAACAAGGGGCATATCAATATCACATGCATTATTTGAACAGAAATACACAGTCAAACAACATGCAGGGTTGAATAATGGCAACAGGCCATCAGATTTGCAGGTATGAACAGGGCACATGCACGAACAGACATGCATATATTTTTGAAACGGACAAATGTCCATGATTAATGAAATGTTCACATACCATTATTTAGTGGGTGTTGTTATATGGAATTATAGGGTTGGGCGGAGATAGAAAGTGATGACACATTCATATGTTACACATTGATTTACATTTGTAATAGGTACACAATTAAGTTGAGGCTGATGTTTCAAAATAAATTTTATTTGACTGTCAAGCTACACCTGTTACAAATACATCACTATCCTACTTATTTTGAATTTGATCAGATACATCATCCTGCTACACTTTGATGACAGGACAGGGGACAACTATGGCTGTTTAGTCTGTCAGATAATCATTCATTCTATCTGCAAATTGTTTACTGTGATCACCATATACAGCATTTGGCCTAGACATTCCAGATTCTGACACACTGAAATCAGTTTGGGATATTAAGTTGTACTTCCCACATGCATTTAGTTCTGTAGAAACACACTGGGGCTACTATATTCAGGGGTTATTACTACTTTATTTATTCATACATGACCCTTTCTGTCACTCTCACACATCCTGCAACTTCACAGTTCAGGTTGGTACTTCTAGGCTTTGTTCACATGTTAGACTGGTGGTGATTCAAACACTTTCCAACAGCCTCACTTCTGTCATGATTCAGCATTTCAACAGGGGATATATCTCACATATGACTACCTCAGATTCTAAAGCTGTACTCTTGGGACTACTGCAGGTTACACTATATTTAATTCATGGTGGGACATCTGTATTACAGCACTGTTTAATTCTATCAATTATATTTCCAGTTACACTTGCATACTGATGAACTTGTTGCAGCCATACCTGCAGACTTACAATTCCTGCTTGCACATTATATTACTTTTAATCAATACACTGCAGTGTTCTGATACATGCTACAGTACAATATTTATTTACAAGTAATGGGTGGGGTTACTAACCTGCATGGTGGCGCAGCCGCACCAGCCTACGCCATACATCTCGCGATTCGCAGAGCGGACACCTGCAGCTGTAATACGAAAGAAGTAATATTGGACTACACATCTCCATGGTATCGGCCAGTTGAAATCCTTACATACATAAGCAAAATGTAACTTACTCAGTAGTGGGGCGTTGGGCATATCCCGGGCCTCCTGGATCCATTCGGTCAACTGGTCTTCCTTGCATCGCTTCAGGTCCGCATGGTGGTGACGGACCTGCTCACCAGTGCGTGGAATGCCAGTAGCACTGGTCAGATCATGAGCCAACTGGTCCCATGCCTCTGCCCTATACGCTCCCCATGAGACCTGGCCCTGCATGAGTTGGGCCTCGTGATGATGGACAAGGAGCCAGACCATGTATCTGGACTCCTCAATGCCCCAATGCTGTGCTCGAAAGCAACTTCCCTCACCTACTCCACTCATTCTAACTGCAGGTCTGTTCTACAATCGTTTCTGCTGTGTATTCCCGCCTATGGGGCTTATATATGCCGCTTTTCCCGCACATTTCTCTGATTGGCCATTTTGGAATTGTATCTACTTCACTGAAAATGCTTTATCATGCTCCATTCTGGATCCCATATATATGCTATTTCTGCCTTTCTAGGTATTGCTGTCATGGCTTAGTGGTGTAGTATCTTGACTCTAGTGCATGGTATCCTGGGTTCGAATCTGACAACTGATTTTTGATTTTCCTGAAAGATATGAGTTGAGGACCTGTCAATCAAACATGCCAAAAGCACTTTTAAGCACTTAAAACCAGGTCTGCGCTCGTTTGCGCGGAGCTAACGCATGCACACTGTGTGGGAGCGCCGCGCAAACGGTGTGCGCTGGGATAAACCTTAATTGGCTAGTGACACACATGTTCAGCTAAGCACAGCTAGTTGCAAATGGTTTCAGCCTATTAAACCGGTGCTTAGCAATGGGCACGCAGTTTGCAGCTTTTTAAACACTACTCAGCTACGGGCACTCCGTCTCACAGCAGCTTAGCTCTCAGTACATTTCTGACTATTTTTATTATTGTGTTACTTCGGAATATATGCTCCATTTCATTCCATTTTACAAAAGGGAATACATTTACATTTGTACAATACTGTCAGGGGGCTTTTTAGTGCTTATTTACAAAAAAAAAAAAAGGTTGCTGTGGGGGCTCGAACCCTGACTGCCTACTCTTAGGCCGGCAACTCTACCGCTAAGCTTACTTTGCATATTTAGTTCTTATATCCTTTTCCACTGACTGCTAACTGTGATTGCGCTAGTAGCACACCCGCGCACACAGTAGCAAACATTTACGGGGTTTAAAAAAAAGAAAAAAAAGGTTTTAATTTAATTTTATAACATCTCTTCACTTTATACACTGATGGTCTATCGGGGCATGTGTTGTGTAGTGTGTTTATTCACATTTCCATGGCCTCTCTCGTGGCTGTTTACTTTCAGCCATTCTAGTCTTCCGGGGGCGTGTCCGCTTGCAGGGCTTAGCCTACAGACACGCCCCCTACTCTCTTACACGGACCATGTAAGAGTTACTAGTGTGATTCAGCATGCCTCATGCACCTCATGCATATGCATGACATGCTGACATCACACAGTTTAACTGCAGTCTCCGTGTAAGAGTTATAACTCTTACACGGAGGCTTCCTGAATTTGGCCCAAAGTGTTTTATGATTGTGTTATCTGTCAGTTTCAATACAGCAAGCAGACACGATGTCTAGAGCTAGACGTTTTTCTACTGTCTTGAAAGTCATTTTAATTACTTGGTTTAAAATATAAATTGTTTTATTGCTTCATAGCAGCTGCACATCTGAGAGATATGTACTTCTTACACAGAGGTGATAAAATTCTTAGTTTCTGTTAACCTGGGAACTGAAGGCAGGTGACAAAGAGTGATGTCATCCAGGCTAACCCAGCAGTAATATGTGATATTAATTTAAGAACTCTCTAAGATAGACAAACTGGGCATTTTGTATCTTGTCTTGGACCTAGAAACATCCATTCAGCACTTCTGCCTGTGTGCTGTCTATAAGTAAGTCTTGGGTACAGTAATCACTCTTAGATATAGATAGGAATATAGTAAAGATTAATTTAGTTGTTTCCTGTATTTATTTGAGACTGTCCTGCAATGTTGTTTTAAAATATTTCCTGTGATTCTGAACTCTGTAGTTACTTTGTTGATTATTGTCTTGTTCTTTTATTTATTATTAAATATATTTAAACCTATATTTGTGGCTGATATTTGTGAGGCATTTAAGCTCCTAGAGTACATGCATATGTATTTGGTGACACTGTACACCCCACTCCTAAATAGCCTTAGTCTTGGTCACACTTACAATTTGGATACAAATAACATTACACAGTAGGACTGGTCACCCTTTGTAAGGCCCTTTAAGTAGCTGATAAGTAGGGCTTGGTGGCAGAGATATCTACCTTATAGTCTGGACAGAAGGGAGCTTAGCTAGTAAACCTCTGCAAGCCTTCCCCAGGAGTGTGTTTGTGTTTGTTAATAAATCAAATCTTAAAGAGTGTGTGTGTGTGTGTGTGTGTGTGTGTGTGTGTGTGTGTGTGTGTGTGTGTGTGTGTGTGTGTGTGTGTGTGTAAGCTACTTGGGCAGGGACACAAAGTACTGGTTGGACAGAGAGGATGCTGGAGGTTTTGACTTGACCACTCTGTTGAGATCATAACGCTGTAGGTGTGCCAGTGGAGAGTCTTATTGGGGATCTGGAGAAAGAGAGAAGAACCAGCCCCAGACTGACTGTGACCTCTGTGTGCTCTTAAGAGAAATTGTGCTTTACTTGTGTGCACTTGTCATCCTCTCAATTTGTACATCCTTCACTGGCACTAATGCTGAGGACTGAGGCTCCTTGATTACTGGGCCAGTGCAGGGGCATCACATACTAATTGGTGAACACTGGTTGGATATCCACATCACATGTTAATTGGTTGACAGTGATGAGTTAGCCACATCACATAATAATTGGCTTGTAGTGGTGTGGACATTGAATTTCTGTACAGTGGTCACTGAAGCTGTTTGTACTCTCAGTCAGCCATGCATTGAACATTCAGATTTAATACCACAATTGTTTTATTTATTTATTTATTTATTTGTTAGCTTAGTTAGCCAGGAAGAGCAGGCAAGCATATCAGCAAAGGAGTATGCCAAGCTGACAAGGAGCCAGTTGCCTGAGATGTGCCAGGCTAAAGGACTGGTGCATGCCAACCTGACTAAAGCAGACATGATTGCAGCTTTAGTCACAGCTGCATGACAGAATATCAACCAACAGGATAACCAGACTGGCCATGGAGATGTAAACTGTCAGAAAATGGACAGCTCAACTTTTCCACAGAGGACTTAAAAATCCATGTAGAGTTAAAGAGACTTGAGTTAGAGGCCAAGCATTTGGAAATAGAAGCAGCAGAGAGACTGAGACATCTGGAGGCTGAGGAAAATGAGAAACTGCGATGTCTGCAGGCTGAGGAGAATGAGATGTAGAGGCAATAAGAAAAGGAGATGCTAATTCTTCGCCAGAGTCATGGCTGTAATGGGGAAGGGAGTAGCCGAAGCCCAGAAGCAACAAAGGTCAGTAAATTTCTTCCAAAATGTACAGAGAGGGATAATTTTGATAGTTTCATTCATATGCTTGAGAGGATATGTAAACAGTAATGTTGACCAAGGGCTCTGAGTACAGTTCCTGACCACCTTACTCCATGGTAAAGCTGTAACTGTAATTTCTAAACTGTTGGATACTGATTGTTTAAATTATAATGTTGTAAAGAACTGTTTGCTAGAATATTTTAAGTTAACACCTGAAGCTTATAGGAAAAAGTTCCATGAGCATAGATGTAAGGCAGATGAAAGAGTGTGTAAATATGTTGCTGATCTAAGCATTTATTTTCATAGGTGGGTGAGTAGATGTCAGGTGACCACTTTTGAAGGGCTGGCAGACCTTTTGGTGAGGGAACAAGCCCTTAACAGTTTGCCTGAGGACATGAGAATCTGGTTAGCTGCTAGAAAATGCACTACTGCAGATGAGTTGGTGAAGAAGGGAGACCTATACTTAGCAAGCAGGGCATCACTGAACAGGAAAGGGACACTCAGTGCTGCTCATGGGTCTAAGGGAACTCATGGTGGGGAGCCGACACTGCCCTAACAGAGCCCACCAGTAGCAGGAGGAAGCTACTAGTCCAGGTACACATCCAGGAGCAAAGGTTAAATGTCTTAAATGCAACCAGTTGGGCCATGTATCATATAGATGTCCATGGAGGCAAGGTGGGGAACAAAAGGTGGGAGAGCCAGTAAATGGGAATGACAAAATGCCAACAGTAGGTTGTCTCAAGTCAACAAGGGTACCAAACCACCACCCTGCAGATGTCCTAATAGGGAACAATTATGAAAATGCCATACCCTGTGTGCTAGCAGTTATGTTCAGTCAGACTTGTAGACAACCATGTGGGTCTAGTAGCCTGGGGGAGATCCAGACAGACTGCACACTTGCAGCCAGGACTGGTGAGATGGTTACTTCAGGGAGGGAGCTACCCTGTAGCAGTGAGAATGAAGGTGAGCCACGTAGCTTGTGGCTACTGATATTCCACTGGACAGAGTGACTGCAAGGGCTGAGGTGAGTAGTAGTACCCAGACTGACAGTGAGGCACCACTGTCAGAGGATGCCAGACTTCCTGTGGAAGAGGAGCAGGGAAGGGATTCTAAGAGAAAGAGTTGAGACAGGTTCAGCTCTGACAGCCTACATTACAAGACCTGAGGGAGGTAGCTAGTGAGGCACCTGATTCTCAAGGGAAAGGGGAATGTGTATACTGGGACAAAGGTTAATGTATAGAGAGTGGACCACTGAGGGAGGGCTAGAGGGTGAGAGAATAAAGCAGTTGCTAGTGCCCAGAGCCTAACATCTGGGACTTCTAGCCATAACCCATGAGATTCCCTTTGCAGGTCATAGGGGCATAAAATGGACAAAGAGACATATTATGCAGAACTTCTATTGGCCTGGAATTTCCAGAGATGTAACAAGGTACTGCAAGACCTGTGAGCAGTGCCAAAAGGTAGGCAAGGCAAGAGACAAGGTGAAAGCTCTTTTGATACCTTTGCATGTGATTGAGGAGCCACATCAGAGGGTAGCTATTGATGTTTCAGGGTCTCTGAGTACCCCAAGTTCCACAGGGAAAAAGTATATCCTAGTGGTGGTAGATTAAGCTACCAGATACCCTGAGGCAGTGGCTCTGTCCACCATTGAAGAAGAAAATATGGCAAATGCTTTGTTAGTGATTTTCAGCAGGGTAAGTTTCCCCAAAAGAAATACTGACTGACAGAGGTGCCAATTTCATGTCAGACCTGCTGGCTTATCTGTGGAAGTACTGTGGGGTGAAGCACCTAAAGACCACCCCCTACCATGTCCAGACTAATGGTCTTGTTGACAATACTATGGGCATTTGCAGACCAGTTTAGGAGGGACTGGGACAAATATTTGCCCCATCTTTTGTTTGCTTACAGAGAGGTACCCCAGGTATCCACAGGTTTTTCTCC
>NC_056743.1:1857674268-1857691768 GCF_019279795.1 Protopterus annectens | reverse complement strand
ATGTATAGAACAAAATGTCCCATTATAACAATCTGCACTAAAAATCTCAGAACAATCTAGAAGTAGGAGGAATGTTAATGAGAACAGTGAGAATGTAAAATGTCATTGTGATCAGGGACTGTCATTCTGAAAGTTAGTGCCTAACAGAATGCTGCAGGTGGTCTGTGCATAATAATGTAATATTCATTTCTGTATATGGCATATTACTCAGCAACAAAAAAAAAAAACAATGCCAGCCTGTTTATGCATGACATTAAAAGATGGCAGAACATTTGGAGGGCATATTTGTAAGATGCTTTTGATAAGCTTATACTCTGATAAGAAGGAGATGCCATTTCAGTTTCCATTTCAACAAGTGTAACATTATGCACATGACAGGATGAACATTATGTAAAATATTTCCAAGAAAAAAACATGTCAGATACGAAGGAGGAAGCAGTGGAGCTGCAAGTTGTTACATGCAAAGGAGTAATGAGCAGGAAGGGGCATTGGAAGTCATGTAATACCAAGGAGTAATGAGCAGGAAGGGGCTCTGGGAGTCATTATATACCAGGGAACAATAAAGAAGAAGTGGATCTGGAAGTTGTTATATACCCAGGAGTAATAAGAAGGAAGTGACCATGGGAGTCATTATATCCCAAGCAATAATGAAGAGGAAGTGTCCCAGGGAGTAACTATATACCAAATAGTGATGAAAAGGAAGTTACCCTAGGTATCATTATATACCAAGGAATAAAGAGGAGGAAGTGGCTCGGGGGTTATTAAATACCAAGGAATAATGAGCAGGAAATGGTGTTGGGAGCCATTATATACCAAGGCATAATAAGAGGAAGTGACTCTAGTAATCATTACATACCAAGGAGTAATAAGGAGAAAGTGTCACTGGGAGTAATTTTATACCAACGAGTAATAAGGGGGAAGTGACTCTAGAAGTTATTCTATACAAAACATTCATCTGCCTTTGAGATGCACAAGGACTATACCCAGGGGTAATCTAGTGTTTTGGTAGAATCATGTCTGTCTTTCTTCCTCTTTACAGTTTTTTGGTCAGACTCCACTTGGATAACTGTGTCCTTCCTTTGAAACAATAATTCATAGACAATATCAGGCTGGTGGAAAGAGTCAGTTGAAAGGTAAAGAAAATGGTGAAGGTTTACTGTATTGTCAATTATGTGGACTGAGTAATTAATAATATGTGCAGTCTTGTGAAGTGAAGTTATAGAAACAAATAATCAACATCCATGCAATATGTAGAGGGAGGAGAATACGCAAAACTTCAGGGGGAGGAAAGCAAATACACGAGGTGTGCCTGGCCATACTGAGGGGAAAATGGTTCAAAAAGGAAATAAAGAAAGTATACAGCGACTAATGCACCTGCATGTCTCTATGTTGCATGAGATAGTTAAGTGTGAGTTACCACCTGGAGCAGAAATGAGGCAGGATAAGTAAAAAGCAAGTCAGGTTTGCATAGATACTATCTAGCTATAAGTTTAGTTGGACATTTACCATGTAACTCACAGACTGCAAGTTCATGAAAAATGGCACTCGTGGAAGGGGGTCCATATCCTCACTGTAATGGAATTTAGGCAAATTTGTACTCTTCTTGAATTCCCATCCCTCTTTACTATAACAACATCAGGTCATGTCATCATTAACAAAATGGGCAACTTAATTTAGATGATCAGGTAGGCATTGATGAATTACCATACCTCTAATCAAAAATCATTTAGTTAATATACAGTTTGACGATGGTAGACAAGATATAGATAAACTCCACGAAACACAAACTAGTAACACCAAAAATCGAAACCACGTCAAACCTGGAAACGAACCTTTATTAACAAGTGTGTCAAAGCGCCTTATAAGTTAGTAGTTATATTTTCTTTAACAATAAATGACACTTATTTTTTTATTAAACAATTAAGTTTTAAAAAAGATATGAGTGTGTATATCTTGCAATTAAGACGCACAGCAGTAATAATTCCTAGTAGACTCTGAAATAAACCAATTACATTTATACAAAGAAAACACAAAAATGTATATATTTTTTAAAACTAACTAAAACTAAAAAATATATATTCATTAATGACATAACTTAAAAGTAAAAATATATATTTAAACATAAAAACATTATAAGAATAGTTATTCTACATTGTATAAGAAAGAGAAACTATCTCGCCAAGCTTTTTAATTTCAAAAGGGCACCTATTGAAAGGGCTTCATTAAGCCCAGGGAAGTTGCTTGCATTTAATTTAACTTGCCACTTCAGTTCAAGCTCTAATAATTTTAAAGAATGTGGGCCACCCCTAAAGTTGCTTTCTAGTTTATCAATGACCGTAAATTTAAAGGAGTGATCTGTAAAAGAAATAATATGTTTAGCCAGTGCATTGTTATATATATATTTTTTAGTTTTAGTTAGTTTTAAAAAATATATACATTTTTGTGTAATTGGTTTATTTCAGAGTCTACTAGGAATTATTACTGCTGTGCGTCTTAATTGCAAGATATACACACTCATATCTTTTTTAAAACTCAATTGTTTAATGAAGTATTAATTGTTTAATTTTGGCGCCTTTTTACCATATAAAAATAAGTGGATTTTGTCATTTTATTGTTCTGAAGAAGGCTAACTATCGTACACTTGTTAATAAAGGTTCGTTTCCAGGTTTGACGTGGTTTCGATTTTTGATGGTAGACAAGATGGTAACTCATGCTTAACTGCCATTTCCAAAAAGACTTATGTAAATTAAAAAATAAATAAATAAATAAATGAGGTCATACATTTATATCAGTACCATTGTTGAGTATAGAAGTTATCATTTTCTTTTACTTTAACAGCAAAACAACTTGAACAACATTCAACCCCTTCCCCTTCCATATACAACACATCAGACTAAGCCCCCACACATACAGGACTACATGTCATTATCAAATGAGTAACTTTACTGTTCTATTACTTCTGAATATTCACTAATTAAAAAATCCTGGATTCCAATAAAATGAGTTCTGAGTTTCGGACACTGTCCATCACTTTGCATCAAGGGGTCCTGCGGAAAGTAAGGACAAGGAATGATGTTTTGTAACTACAGAGTTTCAAGAAGATTAACACTCCCTACATGAACAACATTGTGGGACAGGCAGACTCAAGGTCCCTCTTTGCCTATAATATAACTCATCCAAACTACCAGAGAAAGAGCACTACAATAATCCTCTACAAAATGTCCAGACATATTGTCAGACAAAGCAGACTCAAAATTATTATCATTGCCTGTATTATAAGCCATGTTTGCTTGGGGATGGGGAAGTGATACACTAGGTGGTAGAATAATGTATATTTTTACAAGCAGTTGTCTTCGGTATATTTTAAATATTTGTAATACACCTTGAGGAAAAGGGGCCCACTTTTTACTAAGCTAATCATGAGGAAGTAGAGGCACTCAACCTTATATTTGAGTAACCATCTCACGACAGTACCATTTTCTTGTTTTTTCATGCAGTGACATTTTTTACTTGTTACAAATGAGTCACCCAGGAGTAAAGGGACTCTAGCAATAGATAAAATAAACCTAAAATAAACATTAAATATTACTAAGTATTTTTTTTAAATATTCCTCTATAATACATTTTAGAATTGATAAGAAAATGTTGCTAGTGATTGTGCACTTCTGGAGACTAAAAACAGGGACCCTATTTTGCTGCCATAATAACTGCTGTGTCTGTACTCAATTTCATCACATGTGCCTTCAGTTTTTATTTCAGTTACCTATCATTTGTTGAAGTTCCTGTTGAGTGTCAGTTTGTAGTCCCACTTTATTTTTATACAGTAGTTTTGTTAATCTGTTCCTCCTAAACTGTTTGCTACTGTTGTTCATCAACAATATGAACAGTAGTGGGCTTAAAGCTCATCCCTCATACAGATCTAGTCCTACCTGGGACACCTCTGTCTCCAAACACTGTTCATACATGTGTCAGTAGATCATGTTACATCACCTGCACTAATCCTACCAATTCTTACAGGACTTTCAGCCATTGCAAGACTGCCCAAACAGCTTTCTTAGAACCTTGTCAAATACTTTCTCTAAGTCTGGGAATGCCCAGGTGGACTGTTAGTTAATTTCCATTTACTTCTTCTCAGTCTGTCTCACTGCAAACAGTGGGTCAACTGTGCTTCATTCTGACCTGAATCTCAACTAATCATCTCCCTTGTTACTTTTGACTACTCTGTATAGTCATTCATCAGTCACCTTCTCAAATACTTTCATGCAATGCAACAGCTGTATGGATCACAATTTGTGAATGGCCTCTATGGTTTTGTGCACTGGCGCTAGCATGATTATGCTCCAGTCATCTGGGATATGCCTTTCTCAATATACTGCTGTGGGAACCCTCAGGAGCCATTTCTCTCCTAATTCACTCAACATCTTGATAATATCTGCCATGACTTCATCTGATCCTGTTGCTTTACTGGACATCAATTTATTTAGTAATATTCTTATTTTTTCAAGGGTGGTTCTTTTCCGCTTTTGGCATAAGCTATTCATATGGCAGGACAGCATCTGTGGAGCTTTCTTCATTCAGAAGCTGCTAAAAGTACTCTTTCCTTCTGTTTTTAATTTCCTCTGGACTGGTGCATAGACTTTTGCTGGCATCTCCAATGAATGGTTTCTGATATCTGTCACTTTTATCCTTCTGGTCCATATTCTTTATGTCACTATTCTTCCTGTAGTCTTTCTTTCTTTTGATGACCTCATCACTAGCTTTACTAATGTACCTTTTTCCCACACCTGGCTAAGTGGTATATCTGTTCTATATTCCTCACAAATTCTGTTTTGAGATGATGCCATTTTCCTACAACTCTACCTATTTCTTCTTCCTGAGGTGGTAGAACCCTAAGAATTCCCTTGAACAACTCTGCTTTTGCTGCAGCCAATGTCTAGGTCTGCATCCTGGTCTGTGTTGACCAAAAAGCTTTTGCTGACCATTGCTTGCTGCTGATCGTGGCCAACAGTGGTTTATGCTGTGAGCTGATTCTTTCAAGCAAGATAACTTTGCAATCATTGATTCTACACTGATGCTCTTTCCTTACTAGGCAAAAATCTACCCATGTTGCATGTTGGCCACTTTTGCATGTGATTTCAGGACTGTCTCTTATGGTGAACAATGTATTGACCACTTTCAAGCCTCTGTCAGACAGAATTCTGGAATGGCCTCTCCTTTATTCCTTTTGCCCTACCCATGTGGCCCAGACACTCCTCATTTCCTGTTCTGTCTGTCTCAGTATTGGCATTCATATATCCCATTATCGTCACCAACTAATTTTGACCCACTTTATCTAGCAGTTCTGATAACAGTTGCCTGAATGCAATCATTTCCTCACTATCCCATACCTGTTGTGGGCATAGGCTGAGATTATGAATAGTGCCTTATCCTTACTCTAGAGTCTAATTGACACAAGTCTGTCACTAATTCTTATAACATCCCTCATTGTTTTCTGAATCCTCT
Organism: Protopterus annectens; assembly: GCF_019279795.1. NCBI lineage: Eukaryota > Metazoa > Chordata > Ceratodontiformes > Protopteridae > Protopterus > Protopterus annectens. Next base: position 1,857,686,266 of record NC_056743.1, on the reverse strand, counting down.
CCTTCATCACAATCCCCACACTATTTCTAGTATGCCCTCCCCATGATTAGCAGACTCCTGATTCCAAGCCATGTGACTTTGCTGCACTGCCCTTCCACCTTGTATCTTCGATGCAGAGGATGTCCACTCTCCTCCTTCCCATCATGCAATGTACTTCCAAAGCTACATCCTGTCAGTAAACCTATATTCATTCAGTACAGTAATCCTTAGTTCGTTTTTGGCAGATTAATTGTTTTATATATAAAGCTTTTGCTCAACAGAGATATCCCAGGTAACCCAGGCTGGGACACTGGCTAACCTGTACCTTATTGGCTTAGCACTGTTGAGTTCTATGGTGGATACACACTGACCATTAGGGGCACATACACACCTCACACTATGAACATGGGTCCCTGGTATATGTGAGAGTAGGTTAGATCCTCAACCCACTTTGCACTGGCAAATACCTATGTCCAATTTTGATTACAACAATTAACATGAATAAATGCCTAGATCCAAGTTCTACACTGCAGAGCAGCTACCTCTGCACATTGTTCAGTCTGTGATCTGTGTTCTCCTATCTACAGGATACTACATGCCTTAGCTAGTATCTGAAGTGGTTGATCTACACAAATCTTCCCTCGATAGACATTACCTAAAGTCAGTGCTGCTGCCCATAAATCTGACCTTCCTTTCATACATAAAGTGAATACTTATGAAGAATATAAAGCATATGGCAGAAAGTGATTTGTAAAAAGCTGACCAACAAACATTTTCATTGGTCAATATACCCAAAGATTGTTTAACATTTTAAAATGTATTCCTTGCATTTTGGAATGATTGTTCTGCATGGTTCTGATAAAATAACAGGTAAAGAGTTTAGAAATGCACACTAATGCTCTATTTCATTAAACTTTTTGATTTCTATTAATATATATTTGATAGTCTGTCATATGCTAGAAACAGTAATGGCTGGAACAAATGTAATAAATGTAGTTTATTTGCTTGCTTTCTTTGCTGAGACCTTAATACAGAGATAGAATCCTGAGTGTGGTCCTATTTGTCCATGTTCCTGGAATGAGTGCAGATGCTGGAATAAGGGTTCAGAGAGAGAGAGAGAGAGAAGGTGAGCTTGCCTATCCATGGGGAGGGATGCGACATGGTCTTCTGTGCTACGTACACCAGATGATGGGAAAGTACCAGTGTAGCAGTGAAACTAACTTCAATGAGCACCATAGCCTGCCAGCAAGCGCTTCTCTCTGCAGATGAGAATTGACATATGTAAAAGCTTGTGTAGCACTGAACATAATACTGCCAGTCTTGTTTCAGTTGTGCATTTCTCAACTGTCATAGAGTACAGATAGACTGTGCAAAAAAATCCTACCTGCTAGTGCAGTTTTAAAACTTCCCACCATCTTTCAGTGTGCACAGGAGCCAAGAAAAGTGGAAATAAGTGGCCACACAGAGAATAATGACTTGGTAGTTGTTAGGGGAGAGAATGAAAACCAAAAAATAGTCTATAAACAGAATAATAAATAAATGCTGTCCAGTTTATGTGCTTATAGGGGAATTCAGATTCACAGTAGCAACTGTAATTGCAGGGCAGCACAGATTGGACCTCATTTGATTTATCACAGCTACCTACCCACTGATGTTTATTTACTAAATATGCAATCATGGCAAGCCACAAGGGACCATTATTTCACTGTAACACACACCAAAGGAATAGATGAACAATTATAATAAAAATAAATGGAAATGCATTGCAGAATAACAGAAGGAAAATATCAGCTTGCTTGACATTTCTGGTCTGACAATCAAGTTATCAAAAATCTCTTATTTACTAAGTCAGCTTCAACAATGCAAGCCAAGCCAAAGCATCAACTTTGCAATCTGTATTTTCTGTCTTTCCTTATACATGCATACACACACACACACACACACACACACACACACACACACACACACACACACATATATATATATATTTATATATTCATGTACGTACGTACCTTAATGCCCAAGAAATTTCCAGAGGCCAGAACTCACATTTAGTAGTGACTTGGGAAGAAAAGTTCTAGAACAACAGCAGTACAACAAACACAGCAGATACAAAGAAAGCACAACTTTACAATATAAAAGCACATAATGCATATATTCACAGTGTTACAAGTTGCAGAAGTGGTAACAGCTAATGATAACAATGTACTTTATGCTATAGTACATCATAGGAATAAGCACTGATTGAAAACTGTTATTTACTTTTAAGTATAATTGTAGGAGGAAACAGGATGGAAGGGAAGAGGGAATGGAAAGACTCCAATTTAATTAATACTCAACATTATTTTATGAATAGGGTACATGAGGCAAGAGACCCCATTACAATAGTTTATGTTGTATGAAGTCATATTATTTATAAAATTGCAAGTGCAAATCAGTAAATGGATTTCATGGCTTGTACTTGGAGGAGGCATGTTCAGTCTTGTACTGCTAAAGCTGATGTGGTCATTCAGAAAGAATTGATCATTCCACTTTGTGATTTAAGTGCTGATAGATACTGTGAAGGGGTTATGCTTTAGAAGAAACAGCAAGGCAAAGTCTAACAACTGTTGCATGTGAAAAAACAGGCCCCAGGATTTAATAAAATCCATGTAAACATAGTGTAGAGCCTACATGGACTGTTAACATGTTCATGTACATGGTCCCCTCTCTGCAGCATGCCATGCATATTAATCATGGCATGTTGCTGAGGGATGGCCACGGAACATGATTATTGAATCAGTGTATGGAGTGTGGTGCTGTATCCGCAGATGAGCAACACACTCTCTGCACTGTCCAAACACATTATATCAGTATAATGTAATATGTTTTTTCTTTTATAAAAAGCAGGTTTGCACGCAGTGGTGTGGAGCACAGAAATAGACACATGCCAGACATCCTAAAAATAGAAACTGGATGAAAATAATTAGTTGTGAAAAAGGTCAAGTTTAAGCATAGGTGAGCGGGTTTGCATGGTGTGGTGTGATGCTCTGCAGTGCTTAAATGTAGTTGAGAGGTATATGTAAAAGAATAGCAGCAGTCCAAATATTCACGTAGCCAAATGGGTAGAGTGACAGCCTTAAGAGCAGTAGGTGCAGGATTCAAATACATGGAAGAGTTATTAAGCATTTATCTTCAAAATACAAATTATGCTCATTATTTTTAAATACTGATTTGCTGTGCTCAGCTAAGCACTGCTTAAACAAGATACATTTTAGCACCGCCTAGCACTGCTTGGCTGTGCATAACTGGTTTGCACCCTGTTAAGCATTGCCAGCAGGCTTTGTCCAGATTTCATGCACTAAGAGGATCATCATTATCTTTCGGCTGTACCCGTTAGGGGTCGCCACAGTGGATCATCTGTTTTCATTTCTTCCTGTCCTCTGCATCTTGCTCTGTCACACCAACCACCTGCATGTCCTCTCTCACCACATCCATAAACCTTATCTTAGGCCTTCCTCTTTTCCTGTTACCTGGTAGCTTCATCCTTAGCATCTTTTTTCCAATATACTCAGCATCCCTCCTCAGCACATGTCCAAACCAATGTAATCTTGCCTCCCTGGCTTTGCCTCCAAACCTTCCAAACTGGGCTGACCCCCCCTAATAAACTTATTCCTAATCCTGTCCACCCTCGTCACACCCAGTGCAAATCTTAACATCTTTAACTCTGCCACATCCAGCTCTAACTCCTGCCTTTTTGTCAATGCCACTGTCTCCAACCCATATTACATAGCTGGTCTCACTACCCTCTTGTAGACCTTCCCTTTCACTCTTCCTAGTACTCGTCTGTCACAAATCACTCCTGACACTCTTTCCCACCCACTCCATCCTGCCTTTACTCTCTTCTTCACCTCTCTTCCACACTCACCATTACTCTGAACTACTGATCCTAAGTATTTAAACTCATCCACCTTCACCACCTCTACTCCTTGAATCCTCATCATTCCTCTATCCTCCCTCTCATTCACACAATATATTCTGTCTTAGTCATGCTGACCTTCATTCCTCTCCTCTCTAGAGCATATCTCCACCTCTCCAGGATCTACTCCACCTGTTCCCTACTCTCACTACAGATCACAATGTCATCTGCAAACATCATAGTCCACAGGGACTCCTGTCTGATCTCATCTGTCAACCTGTCCATCACCATTGCAAATAAGAAAGGGCTCAGAGCTGATCCTTGATGTAATCCCACCTCCACCTTAAATGCATCCGTCACTCCCACTGCAGACCTCACCGCTGTCACACTACCCTCGTACATATCCTGTATCACTCTTACATACTTCTCCAACAATCCCGACTACCTCATACAATACCACAACTCCTCTCTGGGCACCCTGTCATATGCTTTCTCTAAGTCTGCAAGAACACAGTGCAACTTCTTCTGACCTTCTCTGTACTTCTCCATCAACACTCTCAGAGCAAACATCGCATCTGTAGTGCTCTTTCCCAGCATGAAGCCATACTGCTGATCACTAATCATCACATCCCTCTTTAACCTAGCTTCCACTACTCTTTCCCATAACTTCATGCTGTGACTGATCAAATTAATCCCTCTGTAGTTATTCCAGCTCTGCACATCACCCTTATTCTTAAAAATCTGTACCAAAACACTTTTTCTCCATTCCTCAGGCATCCTCTCACTTTCCAAGATTTCATTAAACAATCTAGTTAAAAACTCCACTGCCATTTCACCTAAACACCTCCATGCTTCCACAGGTATTTTATCTGGACCAACAGCCTTTCCATTCTTCATCCTCTTCATAGCTATCCTTACTTCCTCCTTGCTAATCCATTGCACTTCATGATTCACTATCCCCACATCCTGCAACCTTCTCTCCCTCTCATTCTCTTCATTCATCAACCCCTCAAAGTACTCTTTCCATCTGCTAAACACACTCTCCTTGCTTGTAAGTATGTTTCCCTCATTATCGTTTATCACCTTTACCTGCTGCACATCTGTCCTAGCTCAGTCCCTCTGTCTAGCCAATTGGTACAGGTCCTTTTCTCCCTCCTTAGTGTCCAACCTTTCATACAACTCTTCATATGCCTTATCCTTAGCCTTCACCACCTCTCTCTTTGCCATGCACCTCATCTCCTTATACTCCTGTCTACTTTCTTCATCTCTCTGACAATCCCACTTCTTCTTTGCCAACCTCTTTCTCTGTATACTCTCATGTTCTTCCTCATTCCACCATCATGTCTCTTTGTCATCCTTCATCTGTCCAGATGTCATACCAAGCAACTTTTTAGCCATCTCCCTTACTAGCTCTGCTGTAGTTACTCAGCTATTTGGTAACTCTTCACTGCCACCCAGTGCCTGTCTTAACTCTTCCCTGAACTCCACCTCACAATTACCCTTTTTCAATTTCCACCATTTGATCCTTGGTGCTGCCCTCACACTCCTCCTCCTCTTCTTGATCACCAATGTCATCTTAAAAACCACCATCCTATGCTGCCTGACTACACTTTCCCCAGTCACCACTTTACAGTCTCCAATCTCCTTCAGACTGGCCCTCCTACATAAGATATAATCCACCTGTGTGCATCTTCCTCCACTCTTGTATGTCACACTATGCTCCTCCCTCTTGTTAAAATACGTATTCATCACAGTCATGTCCATCCTTTTTGCAAAATCCACTACCATCTGACCTTCTGCATTCCTTTGTTTAACAACATACCTACCCATCACTTCCTCATCCCCTCTGTTCCCGTCACCAACATGCCCATTGAAATCTGCTCCAATCACCACTCTCACCCTTGGGTGCAATCATCACCACTTCATCCAACTCACTCCAAATGTTTCTTTCTCGTCCATAGAAAAGAACTCTTGGCTATCATCAAAGACTGAAAGAATACTCATTTCATGAAGTCTTATCATACCTTGACTTAGGAATGGAGTCGATTTCTATCACAGTATTAGAAACCCAAAATATGTAGAGAAATGAAAACTGTAGAATTTAGCTCCACAGCTGCTCCCTGTAAAACACTTGACATAATCTACAATGATTTCAGTAAAGATCTCTTCACTGCTGGTCTTTAATGTAGTCTGTCATGGCATACTCATTACAGAGCGCAAATAAACTCTAGACCAGGAATGTTAAAATCATTTACCAGCTACCTCTATCACAGACCCTTTCAGGGTGGCATTGGTTCAGATACTTCAGATATAGCTTCATTAACATCATCTGCCCCTCAATTATTTGTGCCAGGACCTATTGTTTGTTACCTTTACCTCATTAACCTTCATCTCTACCTTCCTTCTCTTAATGCCACAATGCACACAAGTATATTCTTCTTCAAAACTTGGATAAATCATCACTCACACAGCAAACTCAGTTTCCTTATCCTTAATTTGAGTCTGGGTAACCCTAATTCACTTGCCATCCGTACTAAGGAAAAAAAATACATGCAAAACCTGCAAAATCCAATCCTAATTAACATCACCTATCCCCTTGGCCAGGGTGTCTCTAAACTTAACCAGTACAGGTATCTCTGTCTCCACCTTGACACCTCTTTATTTTTCAACTTTAATGTTGTATATACAGGGAATATAGTCTTTATACAGATGAAACACTGTTGCAATAAAAGTAATTTGCTCTCAAAAGAATCAAGAACTGCCTTAACTAACAAGCATGTCTTCCAAAATTAAGGTATTTCCTTCTCTTTAGTCACTCTTAATTTCAGTACATGCTGGTATAATTTCTGATCACTTTAATGCCTTCATCTTCTGTAGCTATTATAAGTACTTTTATTACTACTCAATGGCTGCTAGCAACAAGGCTTACCTCTAGTAAACTGTGCTATGTATTACATGTACTGATCGTCTTATTATTCATATCAACATATTTTAATTTATCTAAAAATTATTACTTTTTATTACTGTCAGATATATACCCAGGCAAGCATACAAGGTTTTGCTAAAATCAAACAGCCTTTGCAGACTGTTTTACTAATTGAAATAAAATGGACTAATGGATATAAAGTGCTAAAATGACTCACTGTCTTTTGTTTACGATGGACCAAGAAATAATATGATTTATTTTCTGTTTTATACTTCTATACATTTTCATTTTCTCTTTTTCTTTTTTTGTGATGTCTGGGTACTTAATCTGGAATGTTTATGGCTATTTAATAACATGTTCTTTAGTTTAATAAAAAAGAATGACAGTATAAATCAAAAACTAAAATTAAATAGCCTTTTGTGCTGTTATTATCTCTTCCTTAACTGTTTATGCCAACTTCTAGTGTCAACGTTAGGAATCACATTTATTAACTTTTTGTGTCCATGTGAAAATGAAGCAACCTTCTATGGAGTTTTAGATTTATGTTGAATGTTTAATTTGTATTGCTAATACAGAAATCTTGGGTGGATTTCAACAAAGCCTACATGGACTTTTTTCCATGTAACCATAGTGGTATGGCCAATGACATGTCCTACATCGACAGACTCAAGAAACTTCAGCTCTTCTCATTCTGTTATCGTCTACTTAGAGGTGATCTCTGCTTGACTTACAAAGCCATGTCCGACCCAGCCCTACTTGAAATGCTACACCTAAAGAAATTCCAATCCCCCCACGCTACACAATCCAGAGATCACAACCTTATTACCACAATTAACAGAACATGCTGAAAGGACAGGTTCACCTCCCAAAGACTGCCCATACTCTGGAATAAGCTTCCCATTCATGTTAAACAGAGCCTCTCACTAGCCCTCTTCAAGAGTAATCTTGTTGAGTGGATGGGTAACAGAACGTTCACTCCAGGGATCATTCCAGTTGCAATATTGGATATGGGCACTGTAAATTAACATTGGGTGGCATGGTGCCTGGGCAATTTTTTTTTGGGCTAGGCTTGTAAAGGCTCCAGGGCCATTAGCCTAGTGCACACCTATAAACGTATGAACTTGTGGAGCTTACATGGAAGTGAGCAGCCGTACGATCAAGTGAACAGAGCAGAGGGGCATGCATGAATGTGCGAACATGGAAGTGTCCATGGCATGCAAATCACCTCATAAGCAGGTGAATTGCATGCAAATTAGGGTGTTACAGTGATCCAGCAAGCAGTCCTGCAGACAGTGTGTCAGTGTCCGAAGCATAAACTGAAAAATTCTGTGTACATGAAATAAAAAAGAGAACAAGGGCTGTAAAAGCCCAAGTAGAAGTATAGAAAAAGACATGGCAGACACAGATATGTGCAAAATCATGCTCTGCATGTCCAAAACTTAATGGAAAATAATTTAAAATATTTTTTTAATACCAATATTACGTTTGTGTGCCACGCAGCAGTGCACAAACATGCCATTATGGAAGCAAAAATTAAAAGTGTAAAAAGGAAGAAAAATAATTATGTGACAATAATGTATTATAAGACCATGCATGGAGTATGTACAATGGTAGACTTCTGTAGTTGCTAAGGAGACAGTGTCTGAAATAGTGCAGTTTCCCGTTATTAAGTATGGATCTGTATGCAAATGAGCTGGGTTTAATGAATAGCAAAACTGGGTATCTGTGTCCGCAGATCCCATCCATGTAGGGCCAGAACTGTGCTGGTGTCCACACAAGAGATATCTGACAGCAAAAGGGGATGACCCCACATCCTTTTAAGCTCGTTGGAGCTCAGTGGCTCCTGTTTGTATGCCACTGAGCAGAGCTGAGCAGGCACTATGTATCCATTGCTGCTAAGCATTGTTTACCCTCGGGGCACATGTTTGAGCAGGTTTCACTGTGTTTGCATGGTGTGCCACTGTGCTGAGCAAGCCCATACATGGGGCGTGTCCTTAAGTGCTCAGCATTGTTTATATCCATAGTCCAGGTTTACGCACCACATCACAATGCATAGCATGGGGAAAAATGGCTGGGAAAGTCAATCATATATAAATTACTGATGACCCCTGTGCCACTTAAACTGGGCCATTAAGACACTTAATGATGTACTTGGCAGGTGGAATGCATCATAGGTAGCCAGTTGCACAGGCTGCACCTACAGCAGAGCACTATAAAAGTTGCATGCATCCTACAATCTGATTTTACTCTCATACTCTGCACCAGTGAAGTACAAATGTGGGATTTTTAACTAAAGCAATGCTTTGAGCTGCTGCAGCTCTGCTACATCTGTATGTGCTATATGCTGAGGACAGTGCTGCTGCTGAGAATAGACCTAGACTGAGAAGAAGAAGAGTGTTCAGGCCCAGGGTAACCTACCAGGAGCTACATGAGCTGGAGATTGTACAGCTCTGCAGGGTGGAGAGGGCCATACTACAAGAACTCACCGTGCTCTGCTGCCTTCAACTCAGACCCAGAGCCAGCAGAGGGGAACCCATCCCAGTGGAAACAGAGGTATGTGTAGGCCTTAGGATACTAACTACAGGTACTTTCTAAAGACCATCTGGGACATGATGGAGGCTCACAGACATCAGCATCCAGAGTACTCCACCAGTTCCTAGATGCCATGTTACACATGCCAGTGAGCACATTTATTTACCCAGCACCCCTGAAGAGATGGCTAGCAGTATATGTCTCTTCTATTGTGTAATATACTACCCTGAGGTACTGGGTGCCATAGACTTCACTCATGTCCACATCAAAGCACTGCCCGGTGAGGAGTGTAGAGTCTATGTCAACCACAAAGGGTATCACTCTATCAACTGCCAGGTTGTGTGCAGTACCCAGGGCGTTATCATGAATGTGTGTACTGGCAGCCCTGGTAGTTATCATGACTCCAATATCTGGCACACATCACAGCTCTACCAGATGTTTGCTGGAGATGCTGGCTATGCACTGGAACCGTGGATGATGACACCCATCAGAAATGCACACACACCTACCGATGAACACCATAATGAGGCACATGCACAAACTAGGAACATCACAGACCATGTGCTTGGGCTGCTCAAGTCACGGTTTCCATGTCTCGATATATCTGGTGGAGCCCTTCAGTACTCTCCAGCCACATGTGCACAGATGTTCACAGTATGTGCCATGCTCCACAATAAAATCCTGCAGAAACAGCTGTGTCAAGATAATAACAGGGAATTGGCACACAGTCCCCCACCAGTGCCTAGGTCCCCACAGCCACACCTAGAGGGGGACACAGAGGAGGAAGCCCTGATGCTGTTCCTGTAGGCAGATGAAGGCATGCCCAGTATGCACTAGCCTTGGCCAAGAGGCAATGCATAGCACATGCCCTGACAACCTAGGGTCCTAGGGACTGACACCTTACTCCCACTTGCATACATAGTAAAAAGAATGCCAGCCAAACCACACAACTTGTACCTAGCCATGTATTGGCTGTGTACTGCGTACATCAGACAGTGTCAGCCCTGAAACACAGGTCTCTCAACCACTGCATTCACAAGGTAAGTCACTCTCCTATACAACAAATATATGGGGTACTAGACTATGGTAGCATACGCATGGACCTGCTGCATGTATTCAAGGGAATAGAGTGGGTTACTGAGCTACTTGCAGAGAACTAACACCTACTTGGGACAACAGGTAATCTGTCCAATACTGAGTGCCTCCATAATATGCATTAGACCACATGGCTGGAAATCCCACTGCATTATGCAAGGGGAATGCCAAACAGTGTTGTGGTCATAGGACAGATGCATGATTGTCAATGCCAGAGTCCCCACCACCAACACATTATTGTTCTTATACAATTGCAGTAACAGAGTATGTTTGCAAGGATATAGCAGCAGACCAATTCCAGGGCTGTCACAAAGAACCTGCCCACATGTTCTATTTTCCACAAAATGCAGAGGTCACAGCAGGGGTCACCATGTTTGTCTGTATGCTGTTGATAGTGTGAGGAATTAAACCTCACTTTCTGGTATCTGGTGTGGCTCACTAGGCTAGAAACATTAGCATGGGTGATGGTGTTGATGGTTTGAAACTGGCTGCACCTAAAACTTTTGCATGTGAGTTACTCACTGGAATCTGTTACTGCAAGAAAGCTGGACAACATCAGGAAAAAATGGGGGGACAGTGGGCCAAACCTACGGACATTATACATGCTCTGAGTAACCTAGAAGGTGGCTAGTATAACTGTAGGTTGCAACAGGTCAGACTAGCAGCAGGGTGTAAAGGCCATCACTTAACTGTGTCAGTACTTACAACAATTCAATGGACTGCATTTATTTGTATACTACCAGATAAACACAACTGTATGAGGAACAGAGCAGACATAGGAGGTGGAATGCTGGACATTCTGCAAAAATATATACAGTGAGAGGTGTGAAGACTGTTACTCTGTGTGGGGTGTTACATCATGTATCCCAGTCACATCATACCTACAATCACTTGGAGCAGGAAATCTGGACAAAGTCATCAACAATAGTGGAACAAAGGCCCGAATATAAAGAGAAGGATTAACTTAACTACTGTCCAGACAAATGGGGAAAGTTCAGAGAATAACAGGTCATGCATTAGCATGAATGTCCTGATGTGTATGGAGTCAGTAACTCAAATGTCTGACATAATTTCCAAATGTTCAATCTATAATGATTTTCCACTAATGTACCAGAAAATCACAATGATATGCAAAACGTACAAAATATATGACTGCCAAAACATCTGTACAGTTGATAGGTATGTGTCATATATTACTTTCAGCAAACAGCTGGGGAATGCCTTGACAAAATATCAGGGAGGTGCTGGATTGTTGAATCAGGTGCAGCAGCCAATTGGCTGCAGCACACAAAATCCTGGACTGGAGTACAGTTATGTCTGGCCTGGAGTCATCTTGTAAGTACTGACAGTCACACTGGACATGCTCCTACACTTAGCTAACTTGAGCCCATATCTGATGCCTCATCTGCCCAAAGAACTGCTATGTGGAAATATGTCTGTTCGTACAGACAGCTGTGTATACATATCTGTCTCTCCGTATCCCCCTCACACATGTTTACCCTATCTATCAGTATGTGGCACACAGACACACACACACACACACACACACACACACACACACACACACA
>NC_056743.1:1857656768-1857671768 GCF_019279795.1 Protopterus annectens | reverse complement strand
AGCACTGGCTGATAATCTAATAATCTATAAGCTCTGTGGCACATGCGATAAGTACATTGTGCTATAGTATATGCTAAATAGACCACAAGCCACAAACAATTAAAAAGCAAATGTAAAAGATGGCAAACTGAGCGTTCCTTAAAATCCCAACTGGTTTATTGTTGTTAGCGCTTTTGTTCAACAAACATACAGTGAACAGGGTCTGAAGAAGTTCACTGTATGTTTGTTGAACTAAAGTGCTAACAACAATAAATCATTTGGTATATTAAGGAACGCTCAATTTTCCATATTTTACATTTGCTATAGTATATTCTGTGTCTCTGCTTGACAGTGGCATAGGAAAATAACTTTCTTGGGTGGTGTAAGCCAGTGAACCTTGTTGGCTAGGCTTACGTAGGCCCTTGGGCCGATAGCCTAGTACCTACCTATGAACCTATGAGCCTATGAACCTATATGCTGTTAGATAGGTTGAGGTTCTAATCTCACAACAGACAAATCTCTCTGCACTAGATAGGCAGTGGTTCTAATCTCACAGCACACAACTTTCTCTATGTGTATAAATATATCCCCATGCAGCAATGAGGACATGCCTGTATGGTCTATCTCTGTGCCATGGTTATACAGTTTAAGGCTCTGTGACTACTAGCCAGCCTCTCCATTGTCCTCCTTTTCAAGGCTGCTGATATCATCCACCTTAACAGCACTGGCTGACAACCTATTAATAGATCAGATCTGTGGTGCATGCAACAAGTACTTTGTGATACATTGCACAGTACTCAATAGACAGAGGTTGTAATCTCACAACAGGCATCTCTCTCTCTCTCTCTCTCTCTGTGCATGTGTGTAAATGTATCCATTTGCAGCAATGAAGCCATGACTTTATGGCCTATCTCTATGCAGTGGTTATACATTTTAAGGCTCTGTGACTACTAGCCAGCCCCTCCATTGTCCTCCTTTACAAGGCCTGCTGATGTCATCCACTTTAACAGCACTGGTTGACAATCTATCAACAGGTAAGCACTGTAGCACATGTAATAAGTACTTTGTTCTTTAGTGTGTACCTCTAGATAGGATAGGAGTTGTGTGTACAAATATATTCACTTACATAGGTAAGCTTTAGCAAAACATATTATTGAATGTCCTGAGCATTCATTTTTGTTTCTTGTTATCGAACAAATACACACTAATATTAGAGGTGGACCTGTACCTGTGGAGTTAGAACTTAGAGAATTATGGGGGCAAGTATTAACTAATGCTTACACCTATCCCGGTTTAAATGAATACAGTTCCATTAAATGTATTTTGAAGCTTAAGGCCTTAAATAGACGTTAAATGACCAATTGTGTACTAGTTTTAATATTGTTATATGTTTTAATATACTTGTATATATTTATATGCTTTTATATGTTGAATAATGTAATTAATTAAGTTTTGTTATAGGTGAAATGAACTTTATGTAGAATTAAATATGTTCTTGTGATTACATTGTGATTTAATGGACAATATCTTTTTAAATGTTTTACAGGATATGATGTCATTGATATGGAGGGTTATTTAAACTAAGTCAGTTGACAACTGTGTTTGTCTAAGGAAGTTTGTGAATTTTCACATTTGAAAGTGCTTACAATAAATTGATTTAGTTCTAGTCCGGTGAATGCCCATTGCCTGTTTGTTTCTTTAAGTTATTTTGTTTGTTTGTTTTTTGAAAAAGAGTTTTTATTCATGGCAAGTGGTTTTGAACCAGACTCGCAATTGCTTTTCTCTCAAGAGAGAATGGATGTGCAGTGTGATGATGGAAACCATCTTATGGGCAATTTAACTTTGCTTATTCAGAAGCTGAATACACGAATGGATGATTTAAATGCTAAAGTTGATGGCCTTATTGGTATAGCAGCAAGTATTGGCAGTTCTGGTCGGCAAGGTAACCTGAATGGGGACGCCAACGGTAGTGCATTATTGCATGGAAATAGAGGTTTACCTTCCACATCAGCAGCTTTACCGGGGACTAACCAGAGGTTGAATGGACTTAATTCTCTAGATCAAAACAATGAAGGTACGAGTGTTCAGAATAATAACAATGGTCAATTTAACCTGCCTTCATTGACTGAGTGCATCAATAAACCGATGGTTTTAACTTACAGTGAAGCAGTAGCTAGTACTTCAGCTGTGACTGCATAACAATTGTACTAACACTGTGGGTATTGTAAGTAATTTAAAAACGTTTGATAATAAGTTATTTAAACTCAAGAAACTTCAAATGGAAAAAGTTTATTTACGTACGTGTATTGAGAGGGGTCATATTCCGAAGGGCCTACGACAATGGCAGTTTCCTGTAGGTTTAGAATGTGGTTCCCAGTTTCATAAAGACCTTTTGGTTTTGTTTGATAAACAAGGTTGTGAATTCCTTGAACTGTTGATAAAAGACTATGATGCGCAAATTTTGTTACTGAGGAATGATTTGTTGGAACTTGAAAAAGCAATTAAAGGGGACAGTGACTTTCCTAGATATAAATATGATTTTTCACGTATATTTGTTAGCATTGAACAAACCTTGGAGAGACTAAAAGCCACAAAAAATAAAAAGTTGGCACATGATATGAGGGATTATACACAATGTACAGCTTACCCCTTACCTCCCCTTAACACTAATTTGAGAACTAGTGGTGAATTGCATAATGTTGGGGAAGGAGAAGCTTTGGTTAATTCTGATGTTTTGAACAACATTACTGCTGATATTGATCTTACTGGAGATGTGAATAATACCATCCCCCCTTCTCTGCGTTGCAGTGAAAGGCTGTGAAACCAACAGGGGGTACAGACTAATACCATCCATAATACGGGTTTTCATAACAACAAGCCTGTACAGGGAGGTTTTACGGGACCCCACAAGGGCAGGTACCGGTAACCGAGGAAGAACAATCATCGTTGCAGATAACAATTAGCCCCTGTGTATTGAACCCATCAGAAATGATTGAGAATTCATATCCTTGTGTATTGAATCCACCAGAAATGACTGAAACTGTATATCCGCATATTTTATTGAACACATTCGGTGACTTTAGAATATATAATTTTACTGAATTTGACATATCTCCTGAACTTATTACTGTATTGTAAGTAGTAAATGCCCTCGGGCAGATAGCCTAGTATGAACCTATGAACCTATTGTCCAAAGGGTGATCTTTTGTATCAGCCAAGCACATGAATGTGGCTGACACCATTTTAGATCTGAAAGTTTTCATACTTAAACTGAATTTGTTGTGTCTTCTTGGGAATATGTCTAGTCTGAGTTCTGATGTACATATTTCCAATATTTTTAATCCCCCTTTGTATAACACCATTAGATTTTTTGAAAAATTATGTGAACTGGATTTACGTAATTTATCTGTGATGGGTGTTAAAGGTAGGGAGACTAATGGAAATAACATCTCTGATAATGAATTAAAAGCATTAAAATTATTAAGAGATCAAAGAATTAGAGTATTAGAACCAGATAAGGGTGGTGGGCTTGTTTTAATGAGTGATAAAGTTTATGAAGAAAATATCTTAATGTTACTTAATACCGATACCTATGTTAAGGTTTCATTGAATGAATTGAATGGAGCCTATCAACATATTAGAGTTTTGATTAAGGATTTATTTATTGATCGTATGATTGATTTAGAAACCTTTAATTATTTGACTATGCCCTCACCCATTACACCGGTTATTTTTGGATTGCCTAAAATCCACAAAAACTTGAGTAAACCACCTTTCCACCCGATTGTGGATGGATGTTAACAGTATAAGTTATGGGTGTGCTAAATTGGTTGATTCTAAACTTAAAAAATATTTGGAGAATCAACCACAAATATGCCGGGATTCATGGAGTTTTTTGGAAGCAATAAATGGCTTAAGATTTGATGACCAAATGAATTTTTTAACCATCGATGTCCGTGACCTTTATACTGTTATTCCTCAGAAATTAGGTATCGAATGTGTGTGCGAGTTTTTGTTTAAGCAAGGTGTTTCAAGTGATGAAATTAACTTAACAGAATATTTTCTGGACATTGTGCTCTCTAATAATTATATTTTGTTTAAAGGCAATTTTTATCATCAAAAATCTGGTGTTGCCATGGGTTCCCCCTGTGGGGGGAGCTTTGCGAATACCGTTATGGCATATTGGGAAAATGATATTCTGTTTAAACTTGACATCTTTAAAGAATTTGTCTGCTGGTACACACGTTACTTGGACGGTATTTTTGTTTTATTTAAAGGTGAGGAAAGTGAGGCTGCAGAATTTGTCTCTATATTATCTAATCTTACTTCATTTTTGAGTTTTACCTATGAATTTAATAACGTTAAGATATCATTCTTGGATGTATTACTTATTAAGGATATGGTGAATTTGGATTATATTGCAAAAATCTACCGTAAGCCAACATATTCAAATAGTTTTCTTCACTTCAGTAGTGCTCATCCCCATTATCAGAAACGTGCTGTTATTAAAGGCCAGCTAGTTAGAGCGGCCCAAATGCCCACTCTAGAGGATGATTTTTGGGATGAATGTTATCTACTTAAAACAATGTTTATAGCAAGGGGATACCCATCTACCTTGATTGACAACCTTATATCTGAGGTTAGTAATAAATGTAATAATGGTTGGTTTAAACCCATTCTTGGTAGAATTGAAGTCATTAATGGTGTTAATACTAATGACTGTGGTATTGGTGTTCCGAATTTGAATTCCTCTAATATGAATACTATATCTAATGAAGGTAACACATCTAATGCCTCATTGTATTTTATTTCATCTTTTTGTATTGAGGCTGAAATTGTGCCGGGTATTCTATACAAGAACTGGGTGGTGTAGAAAAAGGACACCTTTATTAGAAACAAGATAATAGATATGCCTCAACTTGTTTATAAAAGGAGACGGAACCTTAAAAATTGGGTTGAGACTGTATTGCCCCCTTTACAAAAGGATGGAGGCATGTACAAATGTGGTTCTTGTAGAATGTGTAAACATATTAAAGTGACTAATAGTTTTTCCATAGGTAGAAATAAATATAGAGATAAGAGTAAATATAATTGTAATGCCACTGGTGTGGTATATTTAGCCCAGTGTCAAAATTGCCCCCAGTTCTATATTGGTAAAACTGATAGGCACTTTAGAAAGAGAATATATGAACATTTAAATAGCATTAATAGGAAAGATGTAAACAACGCAAAACATATTATTGAATGTCCTGAGCATTCATTTTTGTTTCTTGTTATCGAACAAATACACGCTAATATTAGAGGTGGGCCAGTATCTGTGGAGTTAGAACTTAGAGAATAATGGTGGCAAGTATGTAAGTAAGTTTGTTTTTGAAAAATAGTTTTTCCAGCTAATGGTGGGGTAGTTGAAGTCACCCATTATTAGGGTGTTTGGTTGAACCCTAATATTTTCCAGTACATCAAGAAAAGAGGAGTGGGAATCCTGGGGCATGGTGGGTGATCTGTAGCAAGCTACAATTTGGATTGCAGTTTTGCCCAGAGTTAGTTGCACTTGGATAACCTCGGATGCATTATGCTGAGCAACTAGCCTGGAGGTGTGGATATCGTTAATGAATATGGACACACCTCCCCCTTTGATGTTTCGGTCCAGGTTACATGGCCGAAAAGTGTAGTATGAGTTATAGCCTGGTAGTGCAGGGGTGCTCTCTGGAGCCTTGAACCAGGTCTCAGTCACTGCACAGATATCGATGTTCTCCATTTTAAGGAGTGCCTCGAGTGAGTGCATTTCGAGATTTAGACCTAGCATTGAGTAGCATTACCCTCAGTTTTTGCTTGGCTGTTCCTGTTATGGTGGTGAATTTGTTATTTAAACCTTGGCTTAAAAGGCACTATAGGGCCAGCAAGAGCCTTAGCCAGTATCCGGAATCCCAGGGGAGACAGGTGCAGGCCATCTCTGGCAAAGCATCATAGTCTGTCGACCATGTCATCCCAAACAGACAGATACTGGATCCCCTTAGAATGATACCAGAAGCTTAGCCAATTGTTGAAGTCAATCATTTTGTCCTTGTACTGTGGTATCATTCTGGGTGATAGCAGAATGCTACTCAGGGCTAAGGTCATACCTGCCTGGGCTACAAGATCAGAGACCTCTTCCATGTTTCTTTTCTTGTAGTCCAGGGAGGTACGTCTCAGGTAATTCACACCAACATGGACAATGACAGAGTCATATTTGTACTTGTTGTGGAGTGAGCTGAGTGCATGCGTTATGTGGTGGATCCTGGCACCCGACAGGCAGCTGACAGTAACCTTCTCCTTGTTTAGCCTGGTGAGTGGGACATCAGTATGCCTGACTATATAGTCACCTATGACTAGTGTGTTGGGTAAGTTGTTTTGCCTTATTGGCTGTGGTTGAGTGGCACACTGAGTCTGTGGGCTATATGTCATTTGGGTTGTATTGGGGGATGGAGGTTGCTTGCGTTTCTGCTTTGGAGGTCTCTGTTGCTTAGACAGATTATTATTGAGAGCCTCCGCGAATGTTTTTGTGTTACTATGTGTGGATTTTGGTAGTGTAGATTTAGTGAGACTATGTGATGAGTGTGGTGCGGTGCAAATGTTTACCTTCTCCTCATGACTGTCAAGCTCAGTTTTGGTTGGAGAGAGCTTCACCTCCAGTTTGGCTAGATAAGTGCATCTCTCACAGGTTGTAGTGTTGGGTGGTAGAAGGAGAGGGTTGTCTGTGTACATGAGGCAATTTCTACATTGCCTCAAGATGCCCAAAGTCATCAGATAGACAGGAGAGAACACTGGGAGCTGACCCTTGGACATGCCTGAATAAAAAATATTTTCCTCTAGATAAGTGAGGAAAATGAGTACAAGAGCTGTTTTTCTCTAAGCAAGTGAGAAAAGTAAGTACAAAAACAGTTTTCCTTTAGGTAATGAGGAAGATTGAGTGCTATAGTAATTAGTAGCTTATTTAGTGCTTACAAGTTCTGAACAAGTGCTGAGCATGAAAAAGCAAATTTAAGTGCTAAAACTAAGAATCTGTATTTGCACTAGACGAGTTACAGGACAGAAACAAGTGAAAATGCAGGCTTTCCAATCAGAAAGTTGAGAGAGATGGAAGAGATTGCCCAAATGGCCAATAACTACAATTTCTGGACCAGAACCACTCCTTATGTGGTAGACAGGTTACCTAGTGCTTAACACTCCCAATGATAAGCTAAAAGGCTTCCCTCCAACTCAGAAAGGCTTGGGGGCCTCATACACAGGTATTTGAGACACCTGTCATTCTGTACCACTACCTCCAGTCTAACATCATGCAACTAAGATACATAAAGCTTGATGTGTAGTCATGACACATGCCAGCATACAGCACGTCATGAACCACATCACCTGCCATTGCATAACAATACCACACTAGACAACTACTTGTAAGTACTATAGTTACCCTGCATCGATGGCATGGATGGCAAGGATGTCACACAGGTATCATCACATGCACTGGGTGTGGTGTGGGGGTGCCAGAGGCCTAGGCTGTGCCAAACAGTTGACAGCATGTGTGTGAGTCAGGAAGGGGTGCTGGTTAGTTGGGCCATGGAGAGGTGCCTTGTGTGTCTGCTAGTGACCTGCATGTGACAATGATGTTTGAGGGTGTGTGTGTACACAGTCAAGCCCAGTGCTAGCCCTACACATGTGTATGTTGGACAGCTATGCACTGTACATGGCAGACTGGACAGTTTGCCATCTCTGGCCATGAACACGGGAACAGGCTCTGTCAGGAGTGGCACTAGCACCACCATGCCCAGTGCCAGATGTGGTGCTAGTAGTTGATGGTGACTGCTGTCTGCTGGGCCTATGTCCCCCACAGGACCATCCAAGACCACATGCCCATGGCCTGTCATGTCATGGTGTGAACAGCACACTTTCTTCTTTACTGCTGGAGGTACTGCCACTACAGAAGTGTGAGCATGCATGGCCATGTGGAGTCTCAACAGATGTTGTTGTTGAACTATGTCCATGTGTCCGATGTCCTACTCCAAACAGATGTTCCAGCACAGCCAATGTTCGGTGATAGACTGACACTGTCTCAGCCCACCATCTGTCCACTACATCAGTGAAACAATCCATGGCATCACTAATGTGGTGGAAGCAATCACAGATGTCAGACTGTGCTGAATCCATAATCCTGAACATCTGTATGCTGTTGTGTTTGGAATGTGCCTGTGCCTCCATGATGAACTGAAATATGTGACAAGTGACCCATGATGTGACACCTGTGACAGGTAGTGGATGGCCAGCAGTCCTCCTTCGAGCACTCCTGTCAATCTGCCTGTATGGGACCTCACCAGCTCTCTGGCTATGGCCAGTGTCTATACTCACTGATACCATAGTTGCCAAACTTTCCTGTTCAGTGTTGCCACCCTCTTACTGTCCGATGTCTGTGGACTCAGGGGACTGGGCATGTGTAAGCATACTGACTGTGTGCAGGGACAATGGGGGAGGAAGTGGGATGTCTACCCCTGGGCAGATTCAGCCTCCAACAACCTGTGCCTCACTATGGCCACCATCATCATTAGAGCCTGATGAGATAATGACATCAGGTTATGAGGGGGAGAGACACCAACCCCCACGTGTATGTGTGAGGAGGAAGACAAAATCAGTGCATTACTACCTGTACTATTATGTATGGTAATCCACACAGACATATACAGGTGAGGAGCTACAACTGTATTACACATCCCACATGTTATGCCTGATCCCATGCACAACACACAAACACAGAACAACATACACAGACAAGACAGGCTCTTTGTAACATGCACTGCAGCTACATCCAGTTAACATTGCCTGTACAATACACCTGTGAGATAAGCAATATGAGAGTTTATGTGATAGACCTACACCTAAAACCCAGTGCACCTTTCTTGAGCATAACATGACAGTGTTAGTATCAGTGCCTCAGGTATGTACCAACTCCCTATTGTGTGTGAACAGGCAGACAGAGGCACAGTAAACTAATCTTAAAAGAGTACCTTCTGTGACCTACTTTACAGAGGCACAGTAGGCTAATC
Organism: Protopterus annectens; assembly: GCF_019279795.1. Lineage (NCBI taxonomy): Eukaryota > Metazoa > Chordata > Ceratodontiformes > Protopteridae > Protopterus > Protopterus annectens. The sequence continues at coordinate 1,857,662,718 of NC_056743.1, read as the reverse complement.
TAATAGGGAGGCGGAAGCCAAATACACTCTGGCTAGGCTTATAAATGCCTTAGGGCAGATAGCCTAGTATCTACCTATGAACCTATGAACCTGTTGTCTGCTGTATAGTAGGCTACATAGTCCTTCTTAACAATAAGTGCAATTGTGTTAATGTTCCTGCAAATACAGAGCTGTGATTATCCATTCTTTGCACTTTTGTTAACTGCTCTGACGTGGAACATATGACTATTCTACTCTAGCTCAGCATAATAGTTGTACCTAGAGCAACATGGCAGCCCTTAATATTCTTAGGTTATGTGCGAGCTGTCAAACAACAGTAACAAACTTACCAGGTAGAGGACCTCGGACTCCAGCCACACCTGACATACCTATGAAAATGTGAGGGAGAGGTATTGTCAGCAATACTACATGTTGCACTGTTGCAAGTTAATATGTGCATATATTCACATGTACAGTAGCTAATGTGTTACTGCCTACACTGCTGATATTCTGAGTATGTGTGCACAGCTGTGCATTATAAACAACCCCCCTCCATGCAGAAAGACCTGACATCTTTGTACTGGTATGTAGAGCCTGCCACAATGACTGATACAGTATTTCACTGATGAACACACTAAGCTTGCCTGGACAATCCTCTGATGTGGATGCTGTGGCACCCACCTCCAGGATGGATGGGGTGATGGATGGCTGGGAGCTGGTGGCTGATTCCAGGTTTACCAGGAAATTTTCTGTGGCTGACAGTGGTTGTACTGTTGCAGGCCCTCCACCTGTGGCAGCATAGTTGAGATTTATGTGGTATGTCCACAGTTTTCCATGATATGTTTGGCTGCTGTTCCATAACATTGTGATTATCTGACAGTTCAGTGATAAGCATTGTGGGTTGAGATCAGTAAGGAGAGACAGACATGTGAATGTCAGATACCATACCCATCAGAATATGCATGCTAATGCAGTAGCTGCTATTCTATCAGCTCTTTGTCTTTGTAGGGGTAAGCTGTGCAACATGTCCATGTTGCTGGACCTTTGCCACCCCCACCCCCTTATGTATGTTGTTGTCTGGATCCCTTTTTCCTAGGGGGTTGTAAGAAATGGTAGGTCTGTAGCAGCTAGCTTAACATACAGCTGCAAATGTTCCAGGCTGCAACTGCTGCTGCAGCCTAGGATACATAGGAGGGGAATGTGAAATCTTTAGAGGACAGCAAGCTGTACATGTAACTGAGGCAGCAGTGTCAGCTGTGTTGTCACAGAAGTGCCAGGGTAAGGGTACCCTTTACAGTCCAGTTGAGGCATGTATATAAGGTACATTGTTATGTCACAACACCAGTCACAGAGTAGTGGTCTGCATATAGTTTGGCTATACAAATATTTGCAGTGTGTCTCTATCTACAGGTCTTTGACTTGCAAACTTGGGTAGCAGTTAATACACTAGCCACAACCTGTGCAGGTTACAGTTGGATGAATCAGTCATTACTTCCTGTGCTCACAAGAATGTAATTGACGTGCAACCCACTGGATTTGAACCCAAGACCATGGGTGGCAAACTATACTACATACAAGGCATTTAACAGATTGAGCTACTGAGTCAGTGCTGTCACATGTGTAGTTGCCAAATATATGTGCATATATACAGACTGTGACACATGTCTGCATCCATCATTATGTGCTTGGCTTTCAAAGGCAGTTGTGCATCAGGATACCAGTTATACACATGTATTTTGCCATTGCTGCCTTAGCAGGTGTGTTTAAAGATGTTGCTGATAAAAGGAAACAATTAACTGCTATCATACCTCTCAACCTCTTAGAGCAAGACATCTTGACAAAGCCATAAATAAAAGTGGGACAAAGACCCAAAAATAGGGACAATCTTTACATATTGCCCTTAAAAACTTAGAATGTTGATAGAATAACAGGTTTTACATTAACATGTGTTTTCTGAAGGGTATGAAGTGTGAAACTAAAATGTCTGTCATAATTTTCTAACCTAAGTATTTAATGACTTGCCAGTACTTTCCCAGAAAAATACTATTTTATGAAAACCTGGCCAAAATTAGGGGGCAAAATGCTGGACATTTTGCAACTAACTATATGTACACTTGACAGGTATGCTTGCTATCCCAGGCCTCATGTACATCAATTATTAGTTATTTGGCTGTGTACTGGTGTAGTGTTTGCATCGCAGTCCCAGGGACACACTCATTTTTTTTTTCATTATATGTACTTGCAGTCTGTCAGTGGCAATCAGTACATTTTGCTGGAAATGCCTGTATTAGGTTAGAGTTGAGTGGTCTAGTGGGTTAGTGCAATAGTTGACGAAGGTTCAAGATATGGCAGCGGTGATTATTTTGCAGGTGGAAGAAACACATAAGACCATTAAGGCACTTTTAAGCACTGTTAAGCAGGTTTGTGTGGCCATGCAAACCCACACTAAAAATTAAAAAAAGAAAAGAAAAAGGGGGTGATAGGACAGTGGTGAAATTGGGGCAAGCAGGGGAAAACATACTGAAAGACAGGTAGGTTTGTGCAGAAAGGGTGTAGGAAAGGAAAATAGCTTTCCATTTCTTGCACAGCAACAGCTGTGCAGTTTTTACCAAATTTGTACATGAATTTTGACCCTCACACCCCACAGAGATGGGTACAGACAACATAAATGTGTTAATTAATGAATTTAATAATTAGGTGTATCCAGTGGACGCATCTGCAAAATGGAGAGTTATGTATGGGGTGATATTTTTTGTGCGAGACAGGTGCCCACTTTCTTTTTTTTTAAGGAGAGAGTGGAATGTTGGGGGAGGGATGTAGGTACATGTGGGGAGGTAAGTTGGGTAGGAGAGGTTACATTTGCAGATAGACAAGACATACAAGACAGCTGACAGGGGTGAGTGTGACACATGAGGGTGTAAACACCATGGACGGGGAAGTGATGTGGTATCTGAGGTGCATGTGCCTCCAGACAGTAGCAAGGTGACTGAGATCCCCCCATGGGCAGTCAGCACTGCTTCTTCACTGCCTTGAAGGTGGCTGTGAGGGAGGCTGTGTGCTGGGGCCAGTAGGCCTCACCAGGTTGTCCAGTCTGCCCTCCATCTGGTGCAGGTAATATTCATAGCTGCTTTGAACAATCCTGTGCACCATGGCCAGTAGCTGAACCTAAGTAACAACCCCCCTTTGCCTCCACTCCTTGGGGGATGGGCCCTATCCCCTGAGGTGGTTCCACCTGAAGGTGGTGCAGGGACAGTGAAGGGGGCACCACCAGTCTGGATCCAGATGTGCTGGGACCTGGTGCCATGGCCGGCTGAGGTAGGGTAGGCGGATCATCAGAAACCAGCCTACCCTGACGTGCTGTGGTTATGTAGGTAAAGCAATACATATAGGTGAGTTATGAACAAAACCATTGTCAGTAATAGCATGGCAGAACATTGGAAATAAACCTATTACATTTCAATGCATATTATGGGAAACACAAGAATAAATAACAGAACAGTCAGTATATTAACAGCATGCCAGTAACAGTTATGGCATAAAGCCAATAGAATAAGTAATTCTACAAGATATGTTAATATACAGCCATAGTAATATATAACATTAATAAAACACATGCTCCAAAATAAAGTTTATGAAACAACATATGTTAATAGTAAACCATAACTGATATATAACAATAATAAATATATGAAGATAAGGGGTGGGGAGAGAGATAAATACAGTCCATTAATACCATCATTGACAACAGTAATGCTATCTACTCTACAGGTGTGTCCTTTATTTATATGTAAACGTGCCATATAGCTGCTGTAGCATGTATATACCTCTCAAGCTATCTGCATGGGACACTATGGGCCAAGCAATAATACCTGCAGGTACATGACTATAAAGAGCACTTGCACATCAGGTGGATCTATATAACAACCATGATGCACTGTGGGCTGATGTACTGTTACTTTGCTATTGACATATAATCATGTCGATGATGCATCTGTGACAGAGGGATTGCGCAACAGTAATTACACTGAGTGACAGCGTGACACTTGAGAGACATGCATGTGTACAGTACAGTGAGTACACAACTATCATGTCTTGCTTGGCAGGCATGGAGATAGAACCCAGTAGCAGTGACTGCAGGGGACAGGTGCATCACATGTATTAATCAACTGTAGCAACCTTTACAAGACACTCTAGGCATACAGCCATACCAAGATTACACATTTTATTTATTTATTTTATTTTATTATATTTTATTATTATTGCACATATTTCCTTTATTGTATGCAGTAATAGCACATCCGGGGTAATGAGTTTAACAGTCTGTGACATCTGAACAAACAATTATTTACACATAATATGGACCACCTCACTCATTTACCAGTAGCCCATGTTGAGAGAATATCTGTCATCTTAACATATTTGACTCAGTAATCTTTTTTAGTACATAGCACTGTATTCGTACCCTGGTCTGTGTGTGGCAAAATGTACTTCACACACAGCATTTAACAAACTGAGCTACAGAGTCACTGCTGATGTCTGATAGACTGATATTTAGCTAGAACCCACCTGGAAACAAAATATGACCTAGTACTAGTACTACATTGTTATTGTGTATTGCAGCGACACTTGAACACATATGCAAGAAATGCAATTGTGACAGACATACTAGGCAACCTATACATTAATAAATAAAATGCAGGTGTACACAATATATTGTTACTGTGTTGAAATATCAGCTCTAATTTGACAAGTATCGCACAACAGATTATTACAGATACCTTCATGCATTTACTGAAATAGTTTCAAGTTTTTCTTGCATAACAGTTGGCATTATGCAGCTGCAATTCCAAAGTTGTTGTAGTACAAATGTTTTTCAGATAAGTGGTTAATGCTCTTTCTGTCTTGTTTGACTGTAGATAGCATAATACAGCTGTACTTACCACACTCATGGTGCATCCTGGCCAGGCGCCATTCATGTGCCTTGACATTGCGAGCTCTCCCCTCTGCAGCTGTTGGGAGAGAAGCATACCATTATGCATACCAGTTTAGCAGACATTCAAGATTAGATATTGGTGAAACACATATAAACATATTAACACATATGTGGAGCATTGCCCACCCAGACTTCTTGGACCCAGGCATCCAATAGAGTCCCCATCCATCTTTTCAGGTCATCATGGTGGTGATGACACTGCTCACCTGTGCAGGCGATACCAGTTGCAATGGAGAGGTCCCTTGTCAGCCAGTCCCAGGCCTGCACTTTGTACTCCGCGCCCTGGTAACTGCCCTGTATGAGCCAGTCTTCATGTTTTTCACAAGGAGTCCGAATATGACCCAGGACTCCTCAATGCCTCACCACTGCACCTGAAAGAATGAACCGCAACACCTACCATTGTATCCCCAGGGACAGAACTCCAATGGATTATGGTGTATTCCCACCTATTAGGCTTAATATAGCCCTTTTCCCCACCTTTACCTGGTATGTGTTTAAGTGCCAGGACATGTGCCTGTGACAGATTTAACCCATTCACCACATCGAACTGTTAGTATTATGGAGCCTAGAGTATGTGTGTATGTGTATCGATGTGTGTTGTAACATACATTAACCCATTCACCACATGGAACTGCTAGTATCATGGAGCCAAGGGTATGTGTGTATGTGCATGGGCATGTGTTTGTGACAGCATTAACCCATTCACCACATGGAACTGCTGGTATTATGGAGCCAAGGGAATGTGTGTTTGTGCATATACATGTGTTTGTGACAGCATTAACCCATTCACCACATGGAACTGTTAGTGTCATGGAGCCAAGAGTATGTGTTTATGTGCCAAGACATGTGTCTGTGACAGATTTAACCCATTCACCACATTGAACTGTTAATATCATGGAGCCAAGAGTATGTGTGTATGTGTATCGACATGCGTTTGTGACATCATTAACCCATTCACCACATGGAACTGCTAGTATC
>NC_056743.1:1857546424-1857656268 GCF_019279795.1 Protopterus annectens | reverse complement strand
GGGTATGTCCGCGGACATGTGTTTGTGACAGCATAAACTCTTTTATCACATGGAACTTGTAGTATCATGGAGCCAAGGGTATTTGTGTATGTGCATGTACATGGGTATGTGACAGCATTAACCCATTCACCACATGGAACTGCTACTATCATGGTGCCAAGGGTATGTGTGTATATGCAAGGCCATGTGTTTGTGACAGCATTAACACATTCACCACATGGAACTGTTAGTATCATGGAGCCAAGGGTATGTGAGTATGTGTATGGACATGTTTTTGTGACAGCATTAACCCATTCACCACATGGAACTGCTAGTATCATGCAGCCAAAGGTATGTGTCTATGTGCATGGACATGTATTAGTGACAGCATTAACCCATTCCCCACATGGAACCGTTAGTATGATGGAGGCAAGGGTATGTGTTTATGAGCCAGGACATGTGTTTGTGACAGCATTAACCCATTCACCACATGGAACTGCTAGTATCATGGAGCCAAGAGTATGTGCGTATGTGCATGGCATGCGTTTGTGACATCATTAACCCATTCACCACATGGAACTGCTAGTATCATGGAGACAAAGGTATATGTGTATCTGCCTAGACATGTGTTTGTGACAGCAAGAACCCATTCACCACTTGGAACTGCTAGTATGATTTAAAAAAGTTCAGTTACAGATTTGCTGTTCTGAACTGTTTGTAAGTTTCTTGGAGGCCATTGTTTGCTTGGGCTAAAGGGAAGTCTCTGTGTTCATCATTGACAGTGATAAACATTGAGCAGCCTGCCTGCCCCTGTGGGAGTGGTTACTGCCTTGAAACTGTAGTTTTATTGACCATTTTGGGTCAATTCCTAACTCCTTGATCTCCCTCTCTTAAAACCCTCTTTTGCGTGGTTTTGAGCATTTTTGCGCATAGGGCAACATCAGGCAGTGCTGCCTAATTGGGTTTAAACTATTCCTGGTTCCACGAAGTCTGCTCTTCATTTTTTCCCTTAGAACTGCTCTATCTCTCAAAGTAAACACCATATTCATATTTTAAGGCCCCTCACTGGTCCAAATAAGTAATTTTACAAGTTAGTACTAATAAACCATAAGCACTACTTACTCTTATACTCTCTATGATTACCTTGTCCCCTATTGGTCCATTTTAATTCAGTTCCCTATATTACTCTAGCATGTCCAAAGGTCAGTCAATGTTTTTTTCTCCAGTCCAGCTGGTGAATCTGGGAATTTTGAGGCAATGTTACAACTGTCTCATGTACACGGCCAACCCTCTCCTCCTCCAAACAGGTTTGAATATATGTGAGAGATGCAACCATACTGCCAAACTGGAGGCTGAGCTCTCTCATCTCAAAACTGGTGTAACCAGTCAGGAGGAGAAGGTAACCTCACACAACACAATTCCAGTATCACATAGTCCCACCACAACAGCGAACCAAACACATAAAAACACAAAAACATACTTTGAGGCTCTAAATAAAAATCTACCTAAGCAACAGAGACCTCCAAAGCAGACATCCAAGCAAACGCTACCCAAAAACAAAACACGTACAACACATAGCACACAAAGTCAGTGTGCCAAGCAGTCACAGCCCTTAAGGCTGAATAACACACCTGATACTCTTGTAATAGGTGAGTCTATTGTCAGACACACTGACGTCCTGCTAACCAGGCTGAAAAAAGAGAAGGTCACAGTGAGCTGCCTGTCGGGCGCTAGGATCCGCCACATAACGCAAGCACTCAGGTCACTCCAAAGCAAATACAAATATGACTCTGTCATTGTACATGCTGGCATGAATTACCTGAGATGTACCTCCCTCGACTACATGAAAAGAGACATAGAGGAGCTCTCTGATCAGGTAGCCCAGGCCGGTATAACCCTGACCTTGAGCAGCATCTTACCCTCACCTAGAATGATGCCATAGTATAAAGACAAAATGATCGATTTTAATAATTGGCTAAAATTTTGGTGTCATTCAAAGGGGATCCAGTGTCTGTCAGCCTGGGATGACATGCTCGACAAGCCACGTTGCTTCGCTAGGGATGGCTTGCACCTGTCACCCCTGGGCTTTTGGATATTGGCAAAGGCTCTTGCCACCCCCATATTGCCTTTTTTAGGCAAGGCTCAAAAGTCAAACCCACCTCCATAGACAGCACAAGGAACAAGAAACTAAGGGTAATGCTGCTGAACACCAGAAGTCTTAACCTCAAGATGCATGCACTCAAAGCTCTCCTCAGTATGGAGAACATTGATATCTGTGCAGTGACAGAAACCTGGTTCAAGGCTCCAGAGAGCACCCCAGCACCACCAGGTTATACCTCATATCATGCTTTTCGGCCCCAAAACCTGGACCGAACCATAAAAGGAGGGGGAGTTTCCATATTTATCAAGGATATCCACACCTCCAGGTTAGTGGCATTGCACGAAGTATTGGAGACCATCCATGTGCAACTGACAGTGGGCAAGACTGCTTTTCAATTTATAACATCCTATAGACCACCCTCTCAAAGTCAGGAATCCCACTCATCTTTCCTGAAAACACTGGAGAACATGAAGATCTCTCCGAACACCATTATATTGGGTGACTTCAACTACCCAAACATAGACTGGGAGCATTACTCAAGCCCCAGAACCTTAGCCCAAAGGTTCCTGGAATTTATAAACTCAAATGCTATGGAACAACTAGTCACCACTCCCACAAGAGGGGAAAACATACTAGACCTGATCATTACCAACATGGGGACTCTATGCTCCATACCAGAAGTATATGCCTCATTGGAAAGATCAGACCATAAATTAATTTCACTGGATATCCACATCCCGACCCCACCCCCAGCCCAGAAAACCACAGTGAAAAACTTCTCAAAAGCAAACTTCACACTTCTCAAAACCAAAGTGGAATCCTTCAAGGCCCCAGAGCCAGTGGAAACTACGGCCCAAACTGCAGAATCCTATATAAACGCATTCTACGAACATCTCCAGGAATGCATGGATCATGCTATCCCAAACAAAATCAAGACCCAATCATCCAAAGGCAGGCATCCAGTCTGAAGCACCCCAGCCATAAATAAACTGTACAACAGAAGGAGGAAGCTACTACATGATAGAGCAAAATCCCTAAAAGGGAAGGCATCTCTGATCAGTACTAGCAAAAAATTACGATCCCTCATAAAATCCTCCAAGGCCAGTTTCGAGAGAAAAATTGCACAGGAGACTAAAGACAATCATAAGGCTTTTTTCAGTTATGTTAGGAACCTGGGATTCAACTCCCAGACTTGTTCTGAGTTGATTCTAAATGACAAAAAATACACTAAACCCACAGACATCGCCAATATCCTGGCAGACAGATTCAGTGCAAACTTCTCCACCCCCTCCCCCCAAAAGAGCAAGTATCTATCCCAGCAGAGTGCAGCCTCCCAAACATCTCTGATGCTCAGGTGAAGCCACCCTCTCCAAAGCAAAAAACACTGCTTCCATGGGACCAGATGGCATCCCGGGTTGCGTCCTACATGAACTCCAAGAAGAACTAATCCCTCAAGTAAAACTGCTGTACAATCTCAGCCTCACTACAGGATATGTGCCCAAAGAATGGTGTACATCACAGTGGTCTCACTCCACAAAGGTGGCACCTCTGTGGACCCTGGAAACTATCGCCCCATAAGCCTGTCTAGCCTAGTCTGCAAGGCTATGGAGAGGATCATCATGACTCATAAACAAAGACATTGGGGACCTACAGACACTAGATCCTACCCAATTTGGCTTTGTCAAGGGCAGATCCTACCTTTTGAACCTGGTTGACTTCTTCGAAACAGTCACCAAGGCCATAGATGAGGGGAAGGTAGTCCACACAGCCTATCTGTAACTCGCAAAGGCATTTGACACAATACCCCACTCGGGCATCATAGATAAGCTATCCAGCCTAAATATAAACCCGTATGTCACAAGATGGGTCGCAAACTGGCTCAAAGACAGAACCCACAGAGTTGCTGGGGCCATGTCAGACTCGAAACCCATCACAAGTGGCGTCCCACAAGGCTCTGTCCTGGGACCTCTCTTGTTCGGTATTTACTTTTCTGAGGTACAGGCCAACGTGGGAGGACTATGGCTCACCAAGTTTGCAGATGACTGCAAACCGGGTGCCATAATTGACTCTCCAGCTGACACAAACATCCTTCAAAAAGGTCTTGCAGAGACAGATAACTGGTGCCAGAGCCATGGTCTAAAGCTAAATGCCAAAAAGTGTATAGTCATACCCTTTGGCAAAAACAATGTGCCCACAAATTACCACATAGGTGGTGACCCATTAAGTACAGAGAAAGTAATTAGGGATCTGGGGACCCAAGTTGATAGCAATCTCTCCTTTGACAACCACATTGCCAAAGTGGTTAGAAAGACCTTCTACCTAGCCCACCTCATCATGAAAGTATTCACATCTAGATCAAGAGAGGTAATCGTGCCACTTAATTCATCCCTCATCAGGCCCATCATAGAATACAATGCCCCCTTTGGGATGTACCTTACCCGACACCTGCAGCAATTAGAAAGACCCCAAAAGTACCTCACCAGGAGGATCAAGGGACTCAAACAGATGGCATATGCTGCTCGGTTAAAAAAACTCCAGCTCTACTCAGTCGCATACTGCCTACTTCGAGGCGATCTATGCCTGACATATAAAGCTATGTCCAACCCAGAATTAATGGACATGCTCCACCTCAGTAAATCTAAATCCCTTAGAGCCACGCACTCGAGGGACTTGAACCTCAGCACAGAAATAAATAGAACATGCTGGAGGGACAGATTCATAACCCAAAGGCTCCCTTCGCTCTGGAATAGAATTCCAATTCATGTTAGGCAGAGCACCTCACTGACTCTCTTCAAGAATAATCTTGATGAGTGGATGGGGGATAGTTGGTTTGTCCCGAGGATTACTTCCGTGTCACTATTAGACAGAGGCACAATAAACTAAACTTTAAAAAGGGTACAGTATACTCAAATCAAGGTGTGGTGTAAGCCAAGCACAATTCAGCTAGGCTTATAAATGCCCCAGGGCAGATAGCCTAGTATGAACATATGAACCTATGAACCTATGAACCAAGGGTATGTGTGAATGTGCATGGACATCTGTTTATGACAGCAATAACCCATTCATTACATCGGACTGCTATTATCATGGAACCAAGGGTATGTGTGTATCTGCAAGGACATATTTTTTTGTGAAAGCATCAACCCATTCACCATGTGGAACTGCTAGTATCATGGAGGCAAGGGTATGTGTGTATGTGCCAGGACATTTGTTTGTGACACCATAAACCCATTCACCACATGGGACTGCCTGTATTCTTGAACCAAGGGTATGTGTGTATGTGCATGTACATCTTTTTGTGACAGCATTAACCTATTCACCACATGGAACTGCTAGTATCATGGAGCCAAACGTATGTGTCTATGTGCATGGACATGAGATTATAACAGCATTAATCTATTCACTCTCATGGAACTGCTATCATGTACCCAAGGGTTTGTGTGTATGTGAATGGACATGTGTTTGAGACAGCATTAACCCATTCAACCCAAGGAACCTCTAGTAACACGGAGCCACAGGTATGTCTGTATGTGCATGGACATGTGTTTATGACAGTATTAACCCATTCACCACATGGAACTGCTAGTATCATGGATCTAGGGGTATGTGTGTATGTGAATGGACATGTGCTTATGACAGCATTAACCCATTCACCACATGGAACTGCTAGCATCATGAAGCCAAGGGTATGTGTGTATGTGCATGGACATGTGTCTGTGACAGCATTAACACATCCACCCCATGGAACTGCTAGTATCATGTAGCCATGGGTATGTGTGTATGTGCATGTACATGTGTTTGTGACAGCATTAACCCATTCACCCCATGGAACTGCTAGTATTATGGAGCCAAGGGTGTGTGTGTATTTGCATGGACATGTGTTTGTGATAGTATTTAACTATTCATCACATGTAACTGCTAGTATCATGGATTCAAAGGTATGTGTGTATGTGCATGGATGTTTGTGACAGCATTAACCCATTCACCACATGGAACTACTAGTATCATGGAGCCAAGGGTATGTTTTAATGTGCATGGACATGTCTTTGTGACAGCATTAACCCATTCACCATATGGAACTGCTAGTATCATGCAGCCAAGGGTATGTGTGTATGTGCATGGACATGTGTTTGTGACAGCATTCACCCATTCACCCAATGGAACTGCTAGTATCATTGAGCAAAGGCTATGTGTGTATGTTCATGGGCATGTGTTTGTGACAGCATTAATCCATTCACCACATGGAACTGCTACTATCATGGAGCCAAGTGTATGTGTGTATGTGCATGGACATGTGTTTGTGACAGCATTAACCCATTCACCACATGGAACTGCTAGTATCATGGTGCCAAGGGTATGTGTGAATGTGCATGGACATGTATTTTTACAGCATTAACCCATTCACCCCATGGAACTGCTAGTATCATGGAGCCAAGGTTATGTGTGTATATGCCAGGACATGTGTTTGTGACAGCATTAACCCATTCACCAAATGGAACTGCAAGTATCATGGAGACAAGGGTATGTGTGTATGTGCATGGACATGTGTCTGTGACAGCATTAACACATCCAGCCATGGAGCCAAGGGTATGTGTGTATGTGCATGGACATGTGTTTGCAACAGCATTAACCCATTCACCACCATGGAACTGCCAGTATCATGGAGTCAAGGATATGTGTGTTTGTACATGGACGTGTGTTTGTGACTGCTTTAACCCATTCAACACATGAACTGCTAGTATAATAGAACCAAGGGTATGTGTGTATCTGCATGGACATGTGCTTGTGACAGCATTAACCCATTCACCACATGGAACTGCTAGTATCATGGAGCCAAGGGTATGTGTGTATGTTCATGGAAATGTGCTTGTGACAGCATTAACCCATTCACCACATGGAACGGCTAGTATCGTGGATCCAAGGTTATGTGTGTATGGTAATGGGCATGTGTTTGTGACAGCATTAACTTATTCACCACATGGAAAAGCTAGTATCATGGAACCAAGGGTATGTATGTATGTGCCTGGAGATGGGTATGTGACAGCATTAACCTACTCACCTCATGGAACTTCTAGTGTCATGGAGCCAAGGGTATGTGTGTATGTGTATGGGTATGTGTTTTTTGACAGCATTAACCCATTCAGCACAAAGAACTGCTAGTATCATAGAGCCTAGGGTATGTGTGTATGTGCATGGACATGCGTTTGTGAAAGCATTAACCCATTCACCACATGGAACTGCTAGTGTCATGGAGCCAAAGTATGTGTGTCTGTGCATGGACATGTGTTTGTGATAGCATTAACTCATTCACCACATGTAACTGCTAGTATCATGGAACCAAGGGTATGTGTGTATGTGCATGGACATATGTTTGTGACAGCATTAACCCATTCACCACATGGAACTGCTAGGATCATGGAGCCAAAGGTATGTGTTAATGTGCCTGGACATGTGTTTGTGACAGCATTAATCTATTCACCCCATGAAACTGCGAGTATCATGGAGCCAGGGGTATATGTGTATGTGCATTGACATGTGTTTGTGACAGCATTATCCCATTCACCACATGGAAATGCTAGTATCATGGAGCCAAGGGTATGTGTGTATGTGCATGGACATGTGTTTGTGACAGCATTATCCCATTCACCACATGGAAATGCTTGTATCAAGGAGCCAAATGTATGTGTCTATGTGCCAGGACATGTGTTTGTAACAGCATTAACCTATTCACCCTCATGGAACTGCAAGTATCATGTTGCCAGTGCTATGTGTGTATGTGCATAGGCATGGGTTTGTCATATCATTCACCCATTCAACCCATGGAACTGCTAGTATCATGGAGCCAAAGGTATGTGTGTATGTGCATAGACATGTGTTTGTGACAGCATTAACTCTTTCACCACATGGAACTGCTACTATCATGGAGCCAAGTGTATGTGTGTATGTGCATGGACATGTGTTTGTGACAGCATTAACCCATTCACCACATGGAACTGCTAGTATCATGGAGCCAAGGGTATGTGTGTATGTGCATGGACATGTGTTTGTGACAGCATTAACCCATTCACCACATGGAACTGCTAGTATCATGGAGCCAAGGGTATGTGTGTATGTGCATGGACATGTGTTTGTGACAGCATTAACCCATTCACCACATGGAACTGCTAGTATCATGGAGCCAAGGATATGTGTGTATGTGCATGGACATGTGTTTGTGACAGCATTAACCCATTCACCACATGGAACTGCTAGTATCATGGAGCCAAGGGTATGTGTGTATGTGCATGGACATGTGTTTGTGACAGCATTAACCCATTCACCACATGGAACTGCTAGTATCATGGAGCCAAGGGTATGTGTGTATGTGCATGGACATGTGTTTGTGACAGCATTAACCCATTCACCACATGGAACTGCTAGTATCATGGAGCCAAGGGTATGTGTGTATGTGCATGGACATGTGTTTGTGACAGCATTAACCTATTCACCACATGGAACTGCTAGTATCATGGAGCCAAGGGTATGTGTGTATGTGCATGGACATGTGTTTGTGACAGCATTAACCCATTCACCACATGGAACTGCTAGTATCATGGAGCCAAGGGATTGTGTGTGTTTGCATGGACGTGTTTGTGAAAGCATTAACCCATTTACGACAAGGAACTGCTAGTATCATGGAGCCAAGGGTATGTGTGTATGTGCATGGACATGTGTTTGTGACAGCATTAACCCATTCACCACATGGAACTGCTAGTATCATGGAGCCAAGGGTATGTGTGTATGTGCATGGACATGTGTTTGTGACAGCATTAACCCATTCACCACATGGAACTGCTAGTATCATGGAGCCAAGGGTATGTGTGTATGTGCATGGACATGTGTTTGTGACAGCATTAACCCATTCACCACATGGAACTGCTAGTATCATGGAGCCAAGGGTATGTGTGTATGTGCATGGACATGTGTTTGTGACAGCATTAACCCATTCACCACATGGAACTGCTAGTATCATGGAGCCAAGGGTATGTGTGTATGTGCATGGACATGTGTTTGTGACAGCATTAACCCATTCACCACATGGAACTGCTAGTATCATGGAGCCAAGGGTATGTGTGTATGTGCATGGACATGTGTTTGTGACAGCATTAACCCATTCACCACATGGAACTGCTAGTATCATGGAGCCAAGGGTATGTGTGTATGTGCATGGACATGTGTTTGTGACAGCATTAACCCATTCACCACATGGAACTGCTAGTATCATGGAGCCAAGGGTATGTGTGTATGTGCATGGACATGTGTTTGTGACAGCATTAACCCATTCACCACATGGAACTGCTAGTATCATGGAGCCAAGGGTATGTGTGTATGTGCATGGACATGTGTTTGTGACAGCATTAACCCATTCACCACATGGAACTGCTAGTATCATGGAGCCAAGGGTATGTGTGTATGTGCATGGACATGTGTTTGTGACAGCATTAACCCATTCACCACATGGAACTGCTAGTATCATGGAGCCAAGGGTATGTGTGTATGTGCATGGACATGTGTTTGTGACAGCATTAACCATTCACCACATGGAACTGCTACTATCATGGAGCCAAGTGTATGTGTGTATGTGCATGGACATGTGTTTGTGACAGCATTAACCCATTCACCACATGGAACTGCTAGTATCATGGAGCCAATGGTATGTGTGTATGTGCCAGGACATGTGTTTGTGACAGCATTAACCCATTCACCACATGGAACTGCTAGTATCATGGAGCCAAGGGTATGTGTGTATGTGCATGGACATGTGTTTGTGACAGCATTAACCCATTCACCACATGGAACTGCTAGTATCATGGAGCCAAGGGTATGTGTGTATGTGCATGGACATGTGTTTGTGACAGCATTAACCCATTCACCACATGGAACTGTTAGTATCATGGAGCCAAGGGTATGTGAGTATGTGCATGGACATGTTTTTGTGACAGCATTAACCCATTCACCACATGGAACTGCTAGTATCATGCAGCCAAGGGTATGTGTCTATGTGCATGGACATGTGTTTTGACAGCATTAACCCATCCAGCACATTGAACTGTTAGTATCATGGAGCCAAGGGTATGTGAGTATCTGCATGGACATGTGTTTGTGACAGCATTAACCCATTCACCACATGGAACTGCTAGTATCATGGAGCCAAGGGTATGTGTGTATGTGCATGGACATGTGTTTGTGACAGCATTAACCCATTTACCACAAGGAACTGCTAGTATCATGGAGCCAAAGGTATATGTGTATCTGCCTAGACATGTGTTTGTGACAGCAATAACCCATTCACCACATGGAACTGCTAGTATCATGGAGCCAAGGGTATGTGTGTATGTGCATGGACATGTGTTTGTGACAGCATTAACCCATTCACCACATGGAACTGCTAGTATCATGGAGCCAAGGGTATGTGTGTTTGTGCATGGACATGTGTTTGTGACAGCATTAACCCATTCACCACATTGAACTGCTAGCATCATGGAGCCAAGGGTATGTGTTTTTGTGCATGGACATGGGTTTCTGACAGCATTAACCCATTCACCCCATGGAACTGCTAGTATGATTGAGCCAAGGGTATGTGTGAATGTGCATGAACATGTGTTTATGACAGCAATAATCCATTCAACACATGAGACTGCTATTATCATGGAACCAAGGGTATGTGTGTATCTGCAAGGACATGTTTTTGTGACAGCATCAACCCATTCACCATGTGGAACTGCTAGTATCATGGAGCCAAGGGTATGTGTGTATGTGCATGGACATGTGTTTGTAACAGCATTAACCCATTCACCCCATGGAACTGCTAGTATCATGGAGGCAAGGGTATATGTGTATGTGCCAGGACATTTGTTTGTGACACCATAAACCCATTCACCACATGGGACTGCCTGTATCCTTGAACCAAGGGTATGTGTGTATGTGCATGTACATGTGTTTGTGACAGCATTAACTCATTCACCATATGGAACTGCTAGTATCATGGAGCCAAAGGTATGTGTGTATGTGCATGGACATGATTTTGTAACAGCATTAACCTATTCACCCTCATGGAACTGCTACTATCATGTACCCAAGGGTTTGTGTGTATGTGAATGGACATGTGTTTGAGACAGCATAAACCCATTCAACCCATGGAACCACTAGTATCATGGAGCCACAGGTATGTCTGTATGTGCATGGACATGTGTTTGTGACAGCATTAACCCATTCACCAGATGGAACTGCTAGTATCATGGAGCTAGGGGTATGTGTGTATGTGCATGGACATGTGTTTGTGACAGCATTAACCCATTCACCACATGGAACTGCTAGTATCATGGAGCCAAGGGTATGTGTGTATGTGCATGGACATGTATTTGTGACAGCATTAACCCATTCACCACATGGAACTGCTAGTATCATGGAGCCAAGGGTATGTGTGTATGTGCATGGACATGTGTTTGTGACAGCATTAACCCATTCACCATGTGGAACTGCTAGTATCATGGAGTCAAGAGTATGTGTGTATGTGCATGGACATGTGTTTGTGACAGCATTAACCCATTCACCCCATGGAACTGCTAGTATCATGGAGCCAAGGGTATGTGTGTATGTGCATGGACATGTGTTTGTGATAGCATTTACCTATTCACCACATGGAACTGCTAGTATCATGGATTCAAAGGTATGTGTGTATGTGCATGGATGTTTGTGACAGCATTAACCCATTCACCACATGGAACTGCTAGTATCATGGAGCCAAGGGTATGTGTGTATGTGCATGGACATGTGTTTGTGACAGTATTAACCCATTCACCACGTGAAACTGCTAGTATCATGGAGCCAAGAGTATGTGTGTATGTGTAAGGACATGTGTTTGTGACAGCATTAACCCATTCACCCCATGGAGCTGCTAGTATTATGGAGCCAAGGGTGTGGGTGTATGTGCATGGACATGTGTTTGTGACAGCATTTACCTATTCTCCACATGGAACTGCTAGTATCATGGATCCAAAGGTATGTGTGTATGTGCATGGATGTTTGTTTGTGACATCATTAACCCATTCACCACATGGAACTACTAGTATGATGGAGCCAAGGGTATGTTTTTATGTGCATGGTCATCTGTTTGTGACAGCATTAACCCATTCACCACACTGAACTGCTAGTATCATGGAGCCTTGGGTGTGTGTATGTGCATGGACATGTGTTTCTTTGACTTAAGGGCATTAATGCAGCTACATGGACAGGTCTGTGTGTCATTATGTAGGTGCATGTGCTTGTGTGGGTGTGTGGTCACCCTGCTGGAGGTTAGTAAAGAAGCTCTGTGTATGAGTGTGTGTGTGTGCGTGTGTGTGTGTGTGTGTGTGTGTGTGTGTGTGTGTGTGTGTGTGTGTGTGTGTGTGTGTGTGTGTGTGTGTGTGTGTGTGTGTGTGTGTGTGTGTGTGTGTGTTATCTGGTGTGTACATATGTGTATGTGCACATGCAGGTGTGTGTGTGTGTGTGTGTGTGTGTGTGTGTGTGTGTGTGTGTGTGTGTGTGTGTGTGTGTGTGTGTGTGTGTGTGTGTGTGTGTGTGTGGTTTGCTTATCATGAAGCAGTAGTTAAACAGTGGCTGAGGGAATCAAACCTTAGACTACACTATGAAAGTTTTTAGCAGTTCACAATCTTAATCATCTATGTTAAAATTATCACAGTTCAGTAAATATTTATGTGACATATTTACATCCTGAGGAGTCAGTAAAGCTGTTTTGGGTAGTGAGTGTGCACCCACATGAGACTAACACCCTGGGTGACTAAATATTTGATTACAGTAAAATAAGATGATTGCTTCTTGTACTTTATCCTTATGTTCCTTAATATGGGAATAAGTCATATGACTAGTGACTTTTTAGTTCAGAAATCATTAGTTACTAATAACGGAACAAATTTTCAAGTAGCTTTGATTTTTTTAACTTATTTTGTATTTCTTTTTGAGGTTTTTTCTCTTGCAAGCTAAATATAATAAGTAGATACCACAGTGGTGAAGCTTCCAGTTTGTAGGATGTTGTAGTTAGCTTTGCCACACAAAATGGCCACAATATCAAATCAGTAAAGAGCTCCTCAGTCTGTCAGTCTCAAGTGAATGGTTTTCTTGTTTAGTAGTATGAAATATGATCATACCATTTCAGGAAAACTTATGTAAATTGACCAAAAACTACTGCTTCATGGCAGTTGTCTGTTTTGGGTATAACCTCCCACTGTATACAACATAACCCTTAATAATTATTGCTAACTCTGTCCACTGCAGCTCAGGTGAAGCACATTTACTGCACCAGTCCACATAAGCTTTCTGAAATTTGAGTGAATCCCTGCTTCAGCATGCAAACAATAGTGTGACTTCAAGCAGAAAAAGTAGTAGTGTGCTAGTTTTATCTGTGTACTGTAACATGCAGCATTGCTACTTTAAGAATGATCAAGTCCCTTCCTCTATTTCTGTTTGTCCGTCCCTTTTCTCGTAAGTGGTGACATGTTTACCATAAAACATCCTTCATTATATATATATATATATATATATATATGTACATATTATGCTAGAATTCAGCTGCCTTGTAATACAGCCACAGATCACAACATGCAGGTTTGGGATTATGCATTCAGCCTCCTCTTCCCTTTGATTCCTTTATGCATTCTCAAAGGTATGAAATGCTTTATGTAGATTAACTTCTAATGTGTGATATTTTAAAATGTTGCTGTCACGTTCAAGGTGTGTAATAAACTGTTATATACAAATCAATTAAGTTAAAAGAAAACCTGTATTTTAGTCATTATTAATCATGAAAAAACAACTAAATATTAATGTTTTATTTTCTAGATCATCTGGAAGCTTTTGTTGTTACAAAAATTTCTTAAAGTCATAATATAGGTAGAAATAAACTGTGAGAATCAGTTTCTGCTCAGCAGATATACAATTTGTTATTGGAAATACAATTTGTTATTGCACCTATTTGCAATAACTGCCTTAAACTGCTCAGAAACAACATCTGTACATATTTACATTGTCAACCAACATTTCACTAGACATTAATGTTGCTTGGTTCACTTTGAAAATATCCCTTGTACAGGCAAAATAGGTTGTTTACCTTGAGATTGCTATTCAACCTTGTGATTCTAGGAACCATCACAGAATATTTAATGACTGCTTTACAAATACTCCTTGGATATGCCAGAACCTAACAGATAGCATCAGTTTGCTAATTTTACGTGTCTGTATGCTGTTTGCAATATAGTGTACCTAGCAGGGGACTTCCTAGAGCTGAACCATTATGCAGTTTACATCTTGCACTGCCTCGTGCACACTTGTTTAAAGCTATACAGCACCTACGAGATGTTCAATCTTTGTGTTTTACCCAGGTAACTACATTCTAATACTGCATTGAGAACTTAGCCAGTAATGCCTAGGCTACTAACTGCCATAAAGCAGAAGTGAAAGCATTTATGCTGAGTTTGAATCACAGTCGGTACTGTAATTGTGTTAGTCTGTCTAAACTCCTCCTACCCAAATCTTTCATTTACCCTGTCTCATCCTATTTTCTTCCAAACAGTTCTTTCCCCTACTGCCTGCCTTTGGCCCCTACCGACCAGACCAGTGGACTATAAACAGGGAACGCCATAACAGGGATACCATAAAC
This sequence comes from Protopterus annectens, assembly GCF_019279795.1. Classification (NCBI taxonomy): domain Eukaryota; kingdom Metazoa; phylum Chordata; order Ceratodontiformes; family Protopteridae; genus Protopterus; species Protopterus annectens. The sequence goes on along the minus strand of NC_056743.1, from coordinate 1,857,641,494 downwards.
TGGGAAAACAGAGTTTTACCTGCAAAAAAAAGTGTATGTGTTACAATATTCATCCTAAATTCTGTAAAGGTGAACACAACATATTGGGCCAATGTTGAGCCCTCCCTTATCTCTCTCTAGCTTTTTCCCCCTCCCTTCACTCTTCCAGCCATTCCAACCCTGCACTTCCCTACTAGATTCCTATAAACTCCTAACAATCTGGCTATACTACAGGAACTACCTATAACATCTTACTGATGAGTGTTAGACACTTACCTTGCAATCTTTAGCCTGGGGTTCTAGCCCACTCTGTTCACTATGCTCACTTTGATCCCCTCCCTGCCCCCTATTCCCACCTGCCTTCAGTAGCTCTACATTTATTCTTAGCCATAGCTCCTCCTTTAATTCCCACCAATTAGGCTACACGACTGTTCATTCCCTCCCCTTACATCTGGCACAATCATGCTACTACCTAATATAATAACAATCCTAATCTGCTTAGTTCTAGCTCACATTACATCCTACCAATGCTCCATAGTCACATGCCTCAACAACTTCCACTGTACTCTCTCAACATCTTCCCTCAAACATTTACACTATGACTACACAACCCCTGCCACCAAAAGTATCTTCCCAATACACACACTCCATTACCAAACACCTAACACACTCAAAAATAAAATATTCCTAAGATACCTTAAGCAATTTACTATGTATATAAAACATATCCTAAACACCCTTTCTAGACTAGCCCTCGCTGGAGACATCCATCCTAATCCTGGTCCTGTCAAGTCCAACCCAACCACAGCCCCTAGTCTAAGCAAACCCCCATAACTCAATTCATAGCCAACAAAAAAACAACTGACCTACTTATAATGTCCCTAAACATCAGAAGCATATGCAATAAAATCCAAGATCTATATGCCAGCATAAGCTTATATTCCCCAGATATTCTCTTCCTAACTGAAACCTGGCTCCAACCTCACATCAGAAGTGAGGAAATACTTCCACCTGAATATAATATCCTTCTTGTAGACAGATTGTCCAAAAAAGGAGGTAGTGTAGCATTGATATTTAAACACCACCTCAATATCCAACTCCTGAACACATCTGCCCCTCATTACAACAATGAAGAAATCCTCTATGCCAATCTCAAAGTAAACCCAAACAAAACAATCAATATCATAGGATGCTATTTCCCACCAGGGCAAAATATAACACCCCTAAAAAGTCTCTTGAGCTGGGCTAATCTATCTCTACCCCAGGAAACCATCATTCTCGGTGACTTTAACATCAACTAGCTATCCTGTAATAATCTCCCAACCATTCACCTAAATGTCCATGGGTTCACTCAACTCATCCAATCCCCTACCTGAATCAACAAAAATCCTAACGATCATACCTTACTTGACTGGATCCTAGTCAACAAAGCCCCCTCACTCTTACCTAGCAGGCTGCTTACCTGACAGTCTCACTGACCACTCCCCCACTTTCCTAATTAGGCACCACACAAACAGTCTCAAGCCCATTACCCACAGGCAGATACAGAACAAGTCCAACTTCAACCCCAAGTCCTTCAACTCCTCCCTGCAAAAAATTAACTGGTCACCACTAAAATACCTCAACCTAGATGAGGCTGTCCACTTCTTCAACAGTACCTTCCTCTCCATCCTAAACACCCGTGCTCCTGTAAGAAATACCAAATCCAGATAAAAAAATAAAATTAGACAAATCCCTCTACTACAACTCCACCCTAAACTCTACCAACCATAATCCTAAGCAATTCTGGTCCACTATAACTCTATCCTCCACCCAGGGAAGGTTGACACCCTCCAGCCATCCATTTCCCCCCTCCTCCAGCAGTATTGCTGAATCCTTCAACAAACACTTCACTGAGACTATAACATCTCTAAACAAACAACTCTTCCCTATATCAGCCCCTAAACCCCCACTCCTCTTTTCTTCCTCACTTCAGTACCTACCTCCAACATAAAAGGACTTTTGTCAAAACTTAAACCCACCAAACTTGCAGCTGACAACCTCCCCTTTGAATATTTGAAAACTGCAGCTGATGCACTAGCTTACCCAATTTCAATTCTAATCAACCATTCCATAACTAAAGGCTATGTTCCCTCTATATAGAAAATATCCCACATCATTCCCCTCCACAAAGGCAGCCCCTCCACCAACCTCTCCAATTACCGCCCCATCGCAATCCTCTCCCCTCTCTCAAAGATACTTGAAAAATGTCAACACCCAGGTCTCCAACTACCTCCTAGCTAATAATCTTCTCTCCAATACCCAACATGGTTGCAGATCATATCACAGCACTACCTCCACTCTGCTTTCCTTAACCAACACTATACTTCATTACAAAAACAATGGCCTCCTCTCCACTGCCGTATTTCTAGATCTTTCAAAGGCCTTTGACATGGTATCTCATGAGCTACTACTTTCTACTCTCACCATCCTCTCCTTCTTACAATCAGCCTGCAACTGGTTCCACAGCTATCTACACAGATGCCAGCAATCAGTAATCTGGGATAATAACCTATTACCTCAACTCCCAGTTACTCTTGGAGTTCCCCAAGGGTCTATCTTTGGCCCTCTGCTATTCTCACTTTTCACTAACAACCTACATACTGCCACCACACAAGCATCTCTTATACAGTATGCAGATGACTCTGCCCTCATCTGCTCTGCCCTCACTTTACCAGAACTCCAACAAATCACACAGGAATCATTCTCTTCTGTAGAAAGCTGGGTATCCAATGCTCAATCCTACTCAATCCAAGTAAGACCAAACTTCTCCTGTTCCAACCTTCCAAATCCACCCAAAACACCTCCCACTTCAACATTCTCGCCAAAGACAATACCAACATCTCTCCATCTGAACACACAAAATTACTCAGCATGGAGATTGACAACAAACTTAGATTTGACACTCACATATCTCTCACAATAAAAAAAGTTCACAAGAAACGTGGTGCATTATATTGAAGCCACCAATTCCTAACCAAGTTGGCTAGAATCTCCATAGCCAATTCCCAGCAAATCTCTACCCTACTCTATGCATCTCCAATACTTAATAACCTTAGGCAGACAGACCTGCACAAGCTGGATGCTTGTTACAACAAAATTGCTAAATTTACCACTGGGGCCTCCTACCACAGTCATCATTGTATCTCCCTTAAAGAACTAAACTGGCTAGAACTTCCACAACTCCTTCACTTTAATCAACTCACCCTCACTCATAAACTTATTAACTACCCCCACAACATCCCATCCCTTCAAACCCTTCTCCAACCCTATCACTCCACTAGGCCCCTATGATCAAGCAACAAAAATCAACTCATTGTCATCAACCCAAAAACCCAGCAGGAGAAGCCCTATTTTCCTGTACCATATCTAAACTTTAGAACAATCTTCCCCCGTTCTTAACTACTCTACCTTCCAGCAGCCTTTTCAAGACTGCACTCAAATCCCACTTAAATTTGCACTGGCTTTGTCCTTGCTCTAATCCAGACTAACACCCCCACCCCTGACCCCCCCACTTAGATCCTTAGCCCATCTATACAAACACGACTACTAACCACAGTCAGAATATGCTAGTTGACTTTGCGTACTTTAAAAATTGTCTGACAACTTTGTTACAACTTTTATTATAATCAACAATAAGCTATCTTAACTTGCAACATTTACTGTATATACTATTGATAATAAATATCTAGTTACTGTATTAATGCCAACAACCTGTAATGTTGTTTCCTATTGCCTCAACTTTGTATCACTATTTATCATATACATGTTGTGGAGCTTTTCTCCCCAGGCATCTGCTGAAAAAGGGCCTGCGTCCAGTCAGAATTTCCCTGTAAACAAATGTAAATAAATAAATAAATAAATATGCTAAAGTTTATAATCAAGTAACTAATCTCATTTTGTTTTTGGTACAGAAGGGGATGCCAGCATATTGACCTTTATTTTATGAGGAGTGACTGTAGAACTTGTTGGATGATACAACCAAAAAAAATTAACAGGAACTGCTGAATTTGCTATGCTTAAATAATAATCTAGATACAGGGGAAAGGTAGATTGTATGCCAGGGGCTAAACAGATATGCTGATCATTTCATTTATAAATATTATTTGGGAAGGTGGTGGGCACATTATCACCTGAAGTTTATACAAAATGAAGTAATTTGATGAGGCATCAGGATCAGAGCTTCCCAAGTGCTAAACAATTAATGAAGGGACTATAATACAATGACAATAACTATGTAATTACATGAAAAAATCTGATTATGACTGTATAGGTCTACAGTAAATGTATATGAAATAGAGAAAACAAAGATGGACAGGAAATCTCATTAAAAAAAGTTTTTTACTCGAAGTCTGTGTGAGATGAACGTGCTTAGTAGTAATGAAATAAAATAGTACACAGCTCCTTTCATGTTATTTTTTTATTGTTTTTCACTAGTTCTACATATACAGGTCTTGATTGTTTCATTAGGCGTGAGAGCCATGTTATAAACAAAGAGTCCAAAAATGGGACAAGCCAGTACCATAAAATAAACATTTACATTATGACAGTGTCAGTTGCTCAATAGGTAATCTACTCACCTTTGCTGCTAGAAGATCAGCAGGCTGGAGGTTCTCTTCCCACTCCAGGTAACTAGATTGCTGATGGTACAGTGCAGAATTAAGAGGGGAGTGCTATACTCTTGAGTATGTTGACCTTCAGATAAGATGTTAAACCAAGGACTTAACTGCTTGAACTGGTGGTAGGTAAGATAGATGTAAGATATCCCACAGTACTAATTAAAAAGAGTAGGGGAAGTTCCCAGTCCCTGGACCAATTTCCACTAGTAGTATAAATATATCTTCAGGTTTCTCCTGAAAAGAAGTTACTAGTCAAGTGGGACTAACCCAGTCAACAAAGGATAAATAAAAACGAAAATCTCAATACTCAGTGTCTGTGTTTTGTGCAATGATTTTTAAAATTTAAAATGTTTTGCTATTAACTGATTAGAAAAATGCATAAATAATGAATGGTCTGCTTATAATTATTTATTTTATTTATTTATTTAACATTTGTTAACCGGGAAAGTCTGACTTGGAACAAAGCCATTTTTCAGTGTAGGCCCAGGGAGAAATGCTCCAGACATTTAATAAATACATTGCTATTTAACAGAAGAATCTAAAAATCCATTACTTTTTTATTATACTTATAGAATATTTTCCATATCAAACTTTTAGAAATGTAACAATTCAATTAATTTCATAATGCACATCACTATGCAATAATCAAAACTGCTATCTTTTTATTATTTTGCTATATTGCCACTAGGTATTCTTTAACTGATTCATATTTAAAGCTTTATTTTAGTCTCTCTTTGCAACTGAACATGTTCTCCTGGACTGTTAATAACTGGGGAGCTGATACAATCCTAAGTACTGAGTATTTTCCATACAGAGTGTTTAAGGGATTTGTAAAATTCTGTAGAATGTGACAAAAATTCATGGAGCTTTTATTTATTGAGCAAATTAGAATGACAGTATACTTAGCAAGTTATTTTGTTGCCTTAGATATGTGTTCAGCTTAAAACTTTTAAGTCTATTTATGTATTCAATTATTTGTTAACTATGTAGGTGGATTGCCACTTGAAAACAAAAAAATGAGCACTCCTAAAGGACGACCCATTCACTGGAATATGAATGAGTTTATTGCAAAATGCCAGGAAAAAAACACATACATTAACGCAAACACTTAACATTTCACTGTGTTTTCGTCAAACACTCGACTTCCTCAAATGTATGCATAATTAGTCATTGTGTCTGTTAATATTATAACTTGCCCCCCCCCCAAAGTTCTTTTTAGCCACAAATTGAACTCAAAAAGCAAGAAAAACATAAATGCAGTGAATAATAGTTGTCAGGACCATAATATAGAGAAATAAAACCGTTAGCAATGGTTTCAGAACCACAGTGTAGAAAGAGTACACAATACAGAGAAATTGTACAAAGAATGATGTTAGTAGAAATACAAAATAACAGATGAGTTTATTTATTGATTCAATTCAAATAAAGTCACATGTTGACTACACATTAGATGGAAAATATATATTTTGGTAAATATTTACCTTCTTGCCTTCTTGGATTGGATGCTTCAAGGGATTATATTCAGAAATATCAAATCACACAAACACTGAATGTAAAATATTAAACCCAATTTGCTAAATCAAAAAGCATGATATCAGCAAAATAGGTCCTGCAGCAGATCCCACAGGAGCGGCAGTCATTTTTTGCAGGATTTAGTGGTTAACAAAAAAAAAAAAAAAAGAGGCTAAGACCATACTCAGTAGGGTCTATATCACCAAATCAAAAGGACCTGTAATCGAATGGCATTTACATCATAAATGCCGGTCACTTGAGGTGTTTATATGGTACAGTGAAGATCGAAAAATTTGCCCTTTCCTCACTGTAGTGTGATCTCAGAGTTGGTGTATATAATTAGCGGGAGTGTGTGGGGCACAAGAGTGACTTTGATGGCTTACATTTTTGATGTAAATGCCATTCGATTACGGGCCTTTTTGATTTGGTGATATAGACCCCCTCAGTTACCCAGACATTTATTTCCTCATTAAGTGCTTTTATCTCTTAAAATTGCATGAAACTTCATCAGAATCTGATGGATTTTTATGTAATTTTAAGAGACCTGGGTTCTTAATCTAAGGTCTGTGTGAAAGAGACTGGTCTTGTCAGATTTATTTATTTATTTATTTATTTTTGGGGGGGGGGCAGCATGATTTTCCTGGCACTGACGTTGTGTGTTATTTGTCAGTGTATTTGTATTTAGTAGTAGACTAAAGAGACTCAGTTCATATTATTCAGTCTATTCTACTTCAACCACATTCCATTCCATATTTTGTACTATAGCCTCTAAAAAGTATAACGATTCTAACCTGCTGCTCCAAATGTTTGCATCTGTACTCCTTGAATATATAGTTTTCAGCAACGTTTGAAAAGCTGTCAGTATCTGCTGCTTCCAGATCTCACTAGATTGCACCAACATGCTATGATAACTTATCAGAAAGCCTTTTCTATTACAGGAGTACCAAAAATTGATATTTTGAGACATATACCATGTTCATAGTGATGTCTTAATTCATATGCTATCAGTCTTACAATCATTTCTCCCACCCTCACACTTGACCATCAGTTGCCACTAGCTCCTATCCTTGCTTACTGGGTCTGTTGGGCAAACCTTTGATTTCTGTCTCAACCAAACTTATACTGAGGATGGTGATGCAATCAAGGATGCTTATACAGCATCATACTGCTAGCAGGGAGTGTGCCGTAATTATCCTGACTGAGTGGGAGCTTTGTGACATTCTTGATAGCTGCCTTTGGGAGGTGCATGTTAGCTTCTGCACATGTACAAACTCCTCACCAGGTGGCATACTTCTTTCAGCATGGAGTTTGCCAGACTCTTAATGCTGTTGTCACAGTGAGCCTAAGCAGACTTCTTCTCCACAGGATGAGTGATCTGACATTGTCCACTCTCTCCCATACTTTCTAGCCCAGTCCCTCCAGCATGCATGCCACCAGTTAAATTGAGGTTGTTAGATGCACATTAAGGGTTTTATACCTCTGTGCCATATCTTACAATCACTTATGACCTTAGGGGAGGGTAAGTGTGTTATTTATTAGACTGAATAGAAATGTGGGTGACAGTTGTACTGCTCTTGCTGTTACTGGTAGATGGTTTACCCTTTGGAGTAGGTAAGCAATGAGGTATTCTTGAGATAGTCAGGCAAATCTGCATATTTTGTTTACTGCAACTGTATTTTGTTTACTGCAACTGGAAGCAAGTTGCTGCAGTGGTGGTGCTGCAGTAGCGTTGTCGCCTCACAGTAAGACATTGTCCGGTTCGATTCTCAGTTAGAGCGTCTTCTGTGTGGAGACATGCATGAATGGGCGTACCTTCGTTGAAGGTTGTGTGTCAGGGCTGGCAACTCGGCATGTAAAAATCTACTGCCAATCATTAGCAGACCGGAGTTCTGCTGTGGCGACCCCTAACCAGGAAAAGCCGAAAGACACAACAACTGGAAGTTAAGTTGGTGTTAGTTTAGGTAGTAATACATTTTTAGCTAAGATTGTCTTGCTTCCCATCATTTTAAGTTGGAGAAATACCTTATCAATTGTTTTCTCACGTTTATGTCTAAAAGATAAGGCCGATTCCATCAACAGTTCAAAGAACTTCTTGTTCATTCAGTAGATTATATTACCAAGTGGGTCTTTCAGTACCACAGATTTTATATCCTTCAACCACAAATATCTTTTGGGTTGTTATCTTATGGTTTATGCGCTGTGCACTGAAAGGAATTCTGGAGTTTGTTTTGCAGACTTGGTTGAGATTTACTGGCGTTAAGAAGCAGGATGTCATTCACATAGATGGTTTAATGAGTGTTTGAGGAACAAAAGGTGAAGTCATTTAGAAAGATGGGAAGGAGGATGGGCCCAGTGCCGACACCTAGTGGACACATGAAATACTGACACCTGCCAGATATGTGAAGAGAAATAGCTAGTGCTCTATGTGGAATTTTCCACTATTAATTGAAATGTTTTGCTACTTAGATTGTCTGCAAATTAGTTTATAACACCAGGACCAAAGTTAATATTTAAATTTAGTAACAAAACGTGGTCTACTGCTTCAGAGGCCTGAGTCATATCTACAAACACTCCTATGTATAAAGGTTATTGTTCATATTATTATCAATTATATCAGTTACTTTGCAAACCACAGAGATGATGCTGAAACCTTCTGTAAAGCCATGTTGGACATTTGCTAAAAGTCCATGAGTATTAATATAATTTGTTTAGATATGGTTTCTAAGTAGTTTTCTGTTTGGGCTGTTGCTTGAAATAGAGCAAAAGTGCAAGTTTTTTTTCAATTGAAATATTGATAATGGAAGTATTGGAGAGTGTTTCATTTGCCAAACTAAACTGGTAGTGATTGACAGGTTAAAATATAGGCAAAAGGACTCTCTATGAGCTACAATTTTATTAAAAATGCAGAAGAGTAGGTATGCACGTTTGATTTTTTTCTTTTTTCTTTTGCCGACTTTAAAGTTAAATTAGTACTTTGCCATAGATTTCTCCTGTAGTGGAAAGTTGATAGGTAGTATCACAATGTAAGGTAGATGGGTTGCCAGTAAAATTTGGAGTGGTTTGATTACTTGGAATATTGTTGTGCCTTGTATGTAATGTGTTTGGTGTTACTGTCCACGGATAGGAAGTTATTTAGAATTAAGTTGCCTGTGTTGCTTTGTTATTCTTTGTATGCTTCCTGCAATTCAATATACTGTTGCAGTGATAAAACAAAGAAGAACGTCTGTTGTGCACTTCAATGATTATTAACCTGATGCAATGCTGAAAACAGCATGAATGCACAAAGTATTGATGAACCAGAAGGAAAATGCATCACACAGGAGATACCACACAATGGTTTATTATGAAACAAATCACACAACAAAGTAGAATTGCTTCACATTTGCTTTCATCCATCTAAACAATTGGACTTCTTCAGAACATAGTCTCTTGTTCAGACAACCAATCAATTTATAACATAAGCTTACATGGCCACATAGAGCAAACACTAAAGAAATATACATAAACATCAAATTTAGTATATTTTAAATACACATTAAATAAATTTTAAATCCATTTAAATACATTTTAGATCATATTAAAACCTGATTAACAAAAATAAGTATACCCACTTCCTCTGAAATATTCATGAAAAATAAATTGTAATATAAAAAGTTTAAGAGACCAAATTCATAATTTGGCAGCTTTTAATGTAAGAATGGAGAGAATTGATGTATTTTCATTTAAACCTGGTTCTACAGCCTTGTTCAACTTTAACTGCCATAAGAGCTCCAAGCTCCAACACTCAAGTCAGGGACTACTCTATCAAGAATACCAAAATCAAATGTTTTAAAACAGTGACATGAAATAGAATGTTTATAAAGCACATTATTACTCTTAGCTCTCCTGATGTCATAATAGTGCTCATAAATGCATTTCCTCAAAACCGTCACATTATTACTCTTAGCTCTCCTGATGTCATAATAGTGTTCATAAATGCATTTCCTCAAAACCGTATTGATTTTATCTACATAAAAGGCAGGGCATGTGCAGCACTCAGCTAAACAGACGACGCAGGTGCTAGCATAATTACCTTCTTCTATGTTAATTTTCACTTGTTCACTGCCCCTTTCTCTAAAAATACAAAGTTTTGCTTCTAATATATACCTGCCTTGATTACAGAAGCCACATTTCATAGTACCTTTCAAAAAGGTTCATAGGTTAATACTAGGTTAACTGCCCTAAAGGGTCATTTAAACTCAAGCCAGTAACCACAACTGAGAATCATAACTTGCATCTTTGGTCTGTGAGGTGAAGACCTTAACCATTATGCCAAACCCATCCAGGTGTAAGTTTTTTTTCATGGTTTTGTCCCTCTTATAAACAAAACTGGGTTGTGTTCCCAGTAGTGTGAACAAAGCACCATTCATTTTAAAGATATTCTGATTGTTTTTAATAATGTATTTAATTGCTTGAGTCTCAGTACTGTATTGTTAAATCGATGCCTTGTCAAAGGAATGATGATAGTGGTTAAGCTCAACTCCATCGGTAATTTATTTATTTATCATGTATTTACCGGGAAAGTCCAAATTGGAAGAAAGCCAACTTTCAGCTGAGGCCTGAGGAGAAATACTCCAGGCACATGTTTTTGTAATGTGAGAGGAAACCAGAGCACCTGGAGGAAACCCACATGAATGCAGGCAGGACATGCAGACTCTATATGGAAGGCACCCCAGCTGAGAATCAAACCAGAGAACCTCTTGGTGTGAGGCAACAATGCAACTGCTGTGTCACTGCTGCACAACAACAGTTTCATAAGTTGTTGTAACTTCATCATTTCTGTCTAGGGCAGTACCCAACAGAGGTCTATATCTATTACCCCATCAAGTTAAAATGTCTGCCTGTGCTTCATTAATCATACCTTTGCAGTAGCCCCTATTGAGAAACATTTTGGATAAAGCATCAAATTCCTTAATAAGAATGTCAGAGATCATTGTCACAAGCCTAATGAATCATCCCTAAATTAAACCTCTTTTATGTATGTTGGGATACAAGCTTTTATAGTTATATACTTCAGATTATACAATCACCCCCCATTAATATTCCAAAACGTGCACACTGATTGGCCAGCATGCCCATTGTAAATCCCACGATATACCAACAGAAAAAGGTCCTGTTGCCTGGACTTTTTTCTGTTGGTATAAAGTGCTCAAAACATTTTTTTTAACAAATTAAAAAATTAATTTTGGATAAAGCATCAAATTCCTTAATAACAATGTCAGAGATCATTGTCACAAGCCTAATGAATTGTCCCTAAATTAAATCTCTTTTATGTATGTTGGGATACAAGCTTTTATAGTTACATACTTCAGATTATACAATCACCACCCATTAATATTCCAAAATGTGCACACTGATTGGCCAGCATGTCCATTGTAAATACCACGATATACCAACAGAAAAAGGTCCTGTTGCCTGAACTTTTTTCTGTTGGTATAAAGTGCTCAAAACATATTTTTTAACAAATTTAAAAAAAAAAAAAAACTGAGACTTTCTTTTCTCTGTTGTTTCCATTTCTAAGCATTGATGTACTGGGTATGTGTGGGATGCAAGTCCCATATGCATGCTCAGTACATCAAAACAAGGGGGCAGTGTACCACAACCAGTGGAAGAACAGTAATGTGCCGTTATACAAAGACATTATTTAAGGAAAGTAAGTTTTTTTTCTTAAATAATGTCATTGTATAATAGCAATAACTGACTCCGTGGTTGTGGTATATTGAAGATTTACCCACGGCTGGCTTTATTTAATCACTCGGGCTTTGCCCTCGTGATTAAACCACACCAACCATGGGTAAATCTTCAATATACCATATCACGTCATTGGTTATTACTTAATTATTCTAGTTTGTTGTGTGATTTATTTCATAATAAACAACTGTGTGGTATCTCCTGTGTGACTGACTTTCCTTCTGGTTCATGAATACTGAATGCATTCTTGTTTTTTCAGTATGGTACCAGATTGCTGTTCCAGTGATGCCTTGGAGAAGATGCCTTGATAACTTTCTGATTCCTAAATAGGCTTTCTTGGATGAATTTATTTATAATCTACTTTTCTTTATTAATAATGCAGATGTTTGATGAAGGTTGTCACTCAGAAGGTTTACCTTCCATGCTCTCTAGTCTTTGCTGTGTGTTACTTTAATGCTACTGGTGAGCCAAGGACATTTTGACCTCTTAGTCTTGGCCTGCTTGACAGAAAAGAAGTTATACACTATCAGTTTAGTGTCAACACTGAAAAGGGCATTTTTGCAATACTATTCATCTTCTGACCTTACTTTCTTAAATTCTGATAAGGGGCACCCCAAGATAAGTTGAAGACATATTTTTTTTAAGTTTTGAATGACCAGCTGCATAATACAAGACAGTGGTTAGTTCTATTGTTTGCTTGAACTGATATCCTAAGCATCTATAGGGTGTGGTTCTAACTGTTAGGATAACCAAGGAGGTCTGCAAGTTTCATTTGTGTAATTTTGTTGGGTTCATTAACCAGCTGTGTTAGTCCCATTGCACTGAGTAGCCTATTAAACTGAGTTCATTCATGACCTACAGCATTCACATTAAAACTGAATATTGCGGTTTTATTCAGGCTTCCGGGTACATTTTGAAAGTGTTTGGTCAGAGTTACATTTGTGGGTGGTGGAATATGTTACCCCTAGGGGAATTTTTTTTGTGACTCCATGTAATACTTAAAGTTGTAGCAAATTGGAGGAAGTCATATTTTTTTGTTTGACTGAGATATATATTTTTGCAATTTCTAAAGCCTTTTATGTTTTTATGTCATAATAATATACAGACTCCTTCTCTTCTACATCCTGTTCTATTGTCTGTATGAAGAGAGTATCTTTAAGAATAAAAGAAAAGGTGTAGAAGCTGGCTTTCACTCAGGTGTCTGTTATGGCTGTTATATTAACCTACTCCATTAAGGTCCTGGATCAGAGTTGTATGCACTTTTTATGTCTTGTTTTCATCAGGGCAATTTTAAGCATTTGTATTTTGCAAGTTGGTAAAATATTAGTTCAGATGCCTTGTGGGTAGCAGAACAGTTTGTATATGCATTTCCATCTTGCTTTAGTTTTTAGGTGAGCTAGGCAAAGTCTGTGTAATTTATATTTCCAATTAGTTTGAAAAGGTAAGCTATTTCTGTAGTGGGATCATTTGTGTTTGTAAGTGCTTTGGTATGTGATATAATCATTCAGCATGCATTTCTAAGAGATGCAAAAGGTTTCATGGTAAATTTTGAGATATAATTTATGTTTATTGCTTTTGGGGTTGGTTTTAATATTGTGAACTATTATCTATTAGTGTGACAGAACAAAACAGCAGTAGGCCAATCATAAGTAATGTAGGTATTAACTTTATAGGATTCACTGAGGATGAAAATGAAATGCTGTACTGCTGGAAAGGGAATGAAAGTGAATAAAATAAGAAGGAAAGAGAAAGAAAACGGTACCACAGCCGCCATCTTGGGTACTTGTTACGTCAAGATTTAGAACAGCAAGCATGGCCTTATCCCTCACGTAAGGCTGGTGATTAGCTAAGGAATATGTAGTAGTGATTGTGTAGTGAACAAATATGTAGCAGGGGTTTAGTGAACAGGAATGTATTTCGAGGATATCTTGTTTGCCATTTAGAGTAGTAGAAAGTATATTTTCTGTTGTCCAAGAGTTTTATAGTCTTACCCCTCAACTAAGGCTGTTGATTAGATAAGAGAGGTACAGTAGAGATTGTTTAATAAATAAGGCATTACCTCCTGAATTGCCTTATCTCTCAACTAAGGCATTTGTTGTATGGGTGTTAGGAAACAGATGTGTCTCATGCCATTTAAGGGACCTCCTAAATAAGAGATAAGTTGCAGAGTTGAGAAGACAGTCTAGGTTTATAATAATAAGAGTTTAAAGTAGTACGTTGTAGAGTGGAGAGGAGGATCCAGGTTTAGAGTTATGAAGAAACATGTTACAGGAGTAAAACAGGTTAATAATGAAATGAGGCAAACGTGGAGAGTTGATTTTGTAGGGTGTTTGACAATAGTTATGATACAAGTAAAATAGATTCCTGTGCTGGATGGAGAAAAAGCAGGTGGAGTGCTGTGAGTTCTTGGGAGATGTATAAATAATATGGCAGTGTATTGGCTGTTAGAAGTTTGTTTAGATTGGATTGTTTATGTTGTGTGGGGTTTGATTGGGTATAAATGTAATGATGTGGGGGAGAGTGGGAACAGTTTTGGAGACTGGAGCAGTGCTATCCCACCTGGATATTTCACATTATCACCTAATACATCAAGGTTTGAAATTTACCATTCATTATGCACTTTGTTCTGTTATTTACTTGCACAAATAAAGAAGACACACTGGGGAAAGTTAACTACTTTAGTGACAAATCATTTAGATGCTTAACAGTTGTTTATTTTTTTGCATTGATCCTGAAGACGAATGTCGAGTTACATTAAAATAATAAATAAATGAGGGAAAGGCAACTAAGGAGTCTAATACAAAGGGATGAAATAGACCCTCACATCAAAACATAGTTGGTGGAGACAAAGGGATGCTGTTAGGGAGGGTTAAGCAGCTGTTAAATATGATGCCGAGAATCGTCGCATGTGATCATAACACCAAAGCATTTCTACAGTCATATCTATGGCAAGAACCCCAGACTGAAAAAAGTACAAAATAAGCAGGGATAAAAATCTTCATCCATCTTAGTAAATGAGGGAAGGAATTCCCTAGCCATGTTACTAAGAATCATTTGAATTATGAGGTTCAGAGGAGTGTTTCTTCTTCAGTAAGTATCCCTAAAATAAGGAGTCCAGAGCTACAGTTATGTGCAATGGTTTTCAGAACCATATAGAAGAGTACACAATACATTGTACAAATGATGTTAGTAGAAATATAATACAAACAGGCTAACAGAGATTTTTTTTCTTTTTTTCCTTTTTTTTTTTTTTTTGGCATTTGCAAGAAATCTTCACAAATATTGTTTATTTAAAGTGTAGATTAAAACAGATTGTATTACTCCACCTCTGTAGGGTGGGGTGAGGGGTAAAAACAAGAAATGAAAGACTATTTCCAGGCACTACTGTTGTTAAAAAAATGTGTTCACTTTAGTTCTTGGGACCGAGTTTAATTTTATACATTACAGCTTCCAAGTTCAATGTCTTTTACCCCTTCAAAACTACCTAGATATTATTAAAGGTCAGCCAGTCAGTCAGATGAAAGTCAACCTCTTATTGTCAGCAGTGAAGAAACAGGAAATTACTGTTGGGCCCACAGACTTTCTGCTTCAGCAAAACTGTATGGGGGTGGGGCAAAACTGTATGGGGGTGGGGCAGAGAAGTAGAGGACAAGCAGAAAGGGGAAATGACTGTGAGGATAGAGACTATAAGAGGATTAAATATGTCAACTACAGATGATGTAATGGTAAGGGCTAAATGAAAAAAACAGCAAATGGTTACAAATAATATGGTCTATATTGTGGTAACTGTGGTAACTGTCTATATTGTGGTAACTGTTGTGGGAATAATGACAGCTATAATGTGACCATAACTAGCAGAGTTCAGACAAGCGCATTTCAGTCAGTGTAGCTTCAGCCACAAGAATCAGATGTTGACAAAAATAACACAACAGCTGCGAAACTCTGCAAGTGTATGAGAAAAGAAGAGGGAGGGTGTAAAAAAAATTAATTATTATTTCTTGCCAAAGCCAGATTCATATTTATCAATGCTTTTATTAAAGAGGGAAGAATATATGTGAAAGAACAGAGTTTTGGAATAAAAATAGCACACACACACACACACACACACACACACACACACACACACACACACACACACACACACACACACACACACACACTGTAAAATTATAATAGCAGTAGGCAATTACATTGGAGGGACAGGTATATCTTGCATAGGATGCAGCTGCTCTGGAAGAGACTCCCCACGCATGAAAAACAAAGGTCATCCCCATCTATATACAAGTGCAACTTGGATCTATGGATGGAAAACAAGACATTTACTACAGGGCTGTCTCCTATACTACTAATGGACAGAGGCAGCTCCTAAATGGTTTATCCCATGCATGAGTCCCCTTAAATTAGCTATGGTATGCTCCCAGTTATTCTCATCAGGGGCAATATATAATTAGTGACCATGGGATGGGTAATGCCAGTCTAACACAATATTGTTAATTTAAGGGGTCTATATCACATTATCGAAATTCAAAAATGTCGAACACCATAAGCTCAACCTTGGAATCTCAAAATGTGATATACTTGAACGCTCAGAGCAGCAAATTTTTTCCAAGGGAAAAAAAATTGCTATTCCAAGAATACACACACACAAAACAAGCACACCAAAATACATAATCCACACATACAGATTTCACAGAATCCTATACTAAACCATACATACACTACTAGCTATCCATTTACCTTAACCCAACCCTAACCCTAAGGTCCCTAACTAACACACACTCACCTTACCCGCTCCCTAACCCTAAGGTCCCTAACTATCGCATACTCACCTTACCCGCTCCCTAACCCTAAAGTCCCTATCGCACACTCACCTTACCCACTCCCTAACCCTAAGGTCCCTATCACACACTCACCTTACCCACTACCTAACCCTAAAGTCCCTATCGCACACTCACCTTACCTGCTCCCTAACCCTAAAGTCCCTATCGCACACTCACCTTACCCGCTCCCTAACCCTATGGTCCCTATCGCACACTCACCATACCCGCTACCTAACCCTAAGTCCCTATCGTACACTCACCTTACCTGCTCCTTAACCCTAAAGTCCCAATCGCACACTCACCTAACCTGCTCCCTAACCCTAAGGTACCTATCGCACACTCACCTTCATTCACACACTTACCTTAACCCGGTCTGTAACCTTCTCTCCACAGTCGAGGAAATAGCGAAGCTGCAGAAACAGCCCACCGAATACTTTCCCTAGGAAAGTATTCGATGTTCTGCAGCTTTGCTATTTCAAGAATTTCCTGAACAGGAGTTGATATTATAACATTTGAAGTTTTAAGACTTCGATGTTATAATATAGACCCAATTTAAGCACCACAAAGGAAAATGACTAGGCTTAAAATGGCCCACAAGAGGAGTTAGCCTGGTACTTAATTATAAACTTATGAAAATAAAGCAATGTAAAATTGATGTAAGAGAGTCAATGTCCTCCTAAGAATCTGAACAGAAGACTGGTTAAAATACAATTAGTAAACAATGCACATCCGAGGTATGAGATGCACTGCGGTCTAAAACTCTAAAACTAGCAGCAACTTCCAAATGGAGTTACCTTCCTCAATTTAAAATGTGTTCTCAAAATAAAATCACGTATATACTAGGCATTAGAAATAAACACAAATGCATTCCTCCTCTCTGAAATAAATAAAGCATAACAGAGTGTTGCCCCTTCTGTAACTACCCTACAATAATGAATACAGTGTTAGAATGAACTGTAAAACGTCTTCACAGATTGTGGAATAAGACAGAGTATAGCAAACCAGCATTGTTGTGGAAAAGTATAAAAAGAAAAGGTGAGCCTCTTTCAGAAATCTACTATACTTAAACAAGTAAACTGATTTCAGGCTCTGAATCACTTTTTTTTTTTAAATTTTATAAACTAGATCCACAAATTGAATGTCCTTATTCTCTTTAGGCAATACGGGATATTATTTAAGGTCAGTCAGTCAACTAAACATACACATCTTACGTTTAACTGAGTGTTGAGTTTCTTTATTTTCCTATATAGACTGGACAAACTAGTAAATAGGTGAACAGAAGCTCTCATCATATGCAGAATCCCCTCTTCTTGAACCTGCAGACATCATGTTTCGGTGAAACAGTGAGAGTCAGGAGATGGGGAACACCAGGCAAGAATACAGAGAAATGTCATTCAGCATTAAAGGCACCGGTGTTGGGTTTCCTTACTTTTTGTTTGCAGAGACTTTTCAGTTAGTGAGCAGAAGCCCTTCTTCTGAGGAAACTTCCTTAGTGTTGAGGCCCAGTTTAGTAAAAAAGCATTTCTTGGGTCTGGGAAGCACTGAGCAAGCACACAGGAAATGGGCTCTTAACAGGAAGGAACCATGAAGGGCAACTTTCTTAATTTTCTTTTTGCATAGACTTTTAAATGTGTGAATTAAAACCATTGTCTTGAAGAAAGCTTATTTCACTTGACTGAGCAAACTTCCTGGTTCAGGATAAAGTACAGTTTTGTACCTACCATAAATGTAGATGTTCGAGTGCTCATACAGCTGCAGTCATAACAGATGGGTTATCCTGCCGTCAGGCGGGTCCTCGGTCGGCCGAATTCCAAAGTCTAGGTCCGGCATCGGTTGTCGTCGCTTCTTCCCTGACGTCAGTGCAGCAGGGGTATAAAAGAGCCAGCAGACACCATCTTCTTCAGTTTTTCTTGCCCCAGATGTCAGGTGCCCCCAGAAGGAAGGCAAAACATAAACTCATGTAATCATGCAATATAGAATAATCAAAAAACAGTAGTTTCAAGAAAATACACCATAAAAGAATACCCCAAATAGGTTGTATGAGAAGGTGTTTGTCATAAGGCCTGTCCTAAGAGGGGATGGAGGGAGGGAAACCTGGACTGCAGCTGTATGAGCACTCGAACATCTACATTTATGGTAGGTACAAAACTGTACTATGTTCATCGTGCATACAGCTGCAGTCATAACAGATGGGTAGAATCCCAAAGCTAAGTAGGGGTGGCAGGCACTAAGTGGAACTAGGAGAGGCAAGGATGCCCTGCAAGACAGCTGTGGCAAATCCTGCTCTAGATTTTGAGTAAAGTGGAAGGTGATAGTGTTTGGAGAAAGTGTGCACTGAACTCCAAGTGGCTGCTTCCAAAATGTCCTTGGTAGGAACCCCCCTGAGGAAAGCTGCAGAGGTAGCTGTGGCCCTTGTGGAATGGGACCTGATGCTAGATGGCACAGCTTTTCCATGAAATGAGTAACAAAAGCGTATGCAGTGGGCTATCCATTTTGAGATTGTCTGTTTGGAGATAGCCTTTCCTTGAGCACCTGTAGCATAGGACACAAAGAGTTGCTTGGATTTCCTGAATGGCTTTGTCCTGTCCAAATAATAACATAGTTGTCTGTGAATGTCCAAGGAATGCAGTAGCCTTTCCCCTTTGTTTTGTGGGTTAGGATAAAAGGTAGGTAAGTGGATAGTCTGATTCAAGGCACTTGATACTACCTTTGGCATAAAGGTAGGGTTGGTTCGTAAAGAAACTCTGTCCTGATGGAAAATGATGAAAGGTTGCACAGCCATGAGGGCCTGTAGTTCCAAAACCCTGCGTGCTGAGGTGATAGCCAGAAGGAAGGCTGTTTTCCATGACAAATATTGTAGTTCTGTTGAAGCAGCTGGCTCAAATGGAGGAAGGGTCAGTTTTCCAATATGAAGTTGAGGTCCCAAGCAGGGACTGGTGGTTTCCTTGGGGGTTTTATATTCTTAGCCCCACTGAGGAACTGTCTTAAGAGAGGATGAGAGAATAAAGGAGGATCTGTGTTGTATTGTGCAGAAATGGCTGAAGCATGGATTTTGATGGAGGAGAAGGAAAGTCCACTGTTTAACATCTCAGCTAGGTACTGTAATATTTGAGGTATGTTTCTTACCCAAGGATTCTGGCCCTTTTTCTGATTCCAGGCACAAAACCGCTTCCATTTGGTGGAGTAGGCTTTTCTAGTAGAAGGTCTTCTGGCCTCCAAGATGACATCCTGCACCTCCTTGGAGAGGAGGGTCTGTTGTGAAATCAATGGATTCTCCATGCAGTTAAATTTAGGGTTTTGAGCTGGCTGTGAATAGTTTTGAAGTTGTGCTGGGACAACAGAAGAGGCACTAGAGGTAGGATCCATGGTGGGGAATGCGTCAGGCTCTTCAGGAGTGGATACCAGTGTTGTCTTGGCCAGTCTGGAGCAATGAGAATCATTTTCGGCCTCTCTGCTCTGGCTTTTAGTAGAACTTTGGGCAGCAGAGGGAGAAGCGGAAAGGCATAGACTGTCAATGTTGTCCAATTGAAGGAAAGTGCGTCCACTTTCCAGGCCTGTGGATGATAGGTCCTTGAGCAAAATTTTTTCAGTTGGTAATTTCTGTGGGTAGCAAAGAGATCTATGTCTGGCTGTCCCCATGCCTGAGTTATCTTTGCGAAAACTTGAGGATGTAACTTCCATTCATGTGGATCTGTCATATTTCTGCTTAGGCTGTCTGCCAGTGTGTTTTCCTTCCCTGGCAGGAATTGTGCCTGAAGTTGGATTTGCAATTGCAGAGCTGTGTTCCAAAGGGCCATGGCTAGTCTGCACAGGCGGTATGAATGAGTTCCCCCCTGTTTGTTTATGTACCACATCACTGTGGTGTTGTCTGTCCTTATCAATAGCTGGCCTGGATGCAGTAGGTCTTTGAAGGCCATAATAGCATTTTGCACTGCTAGCATTTCCTTTTGGTTGATGTGTAGGTGCTTCTCTTTTTGGGACCATTTTCCCTGAATGCACTGATCTTTCATGTGTGCTCCCCAGGCATAGTCCGAGGCATCTGTTGTGATGATTTGATTTGCTTGGGGTATGCAGAAAGGGAGACCTGTGTTTCTTTGGCATGCTTGAGCCCACCACAGAAATTCCTTTTGAAGACATGGAATGAGTGGTATAATTGTTTCCAAACTGTGGCTGTGTTGAGACCATAAGTTTTTTAGGTACCATTGAAGTTTCCTCATATGCAGCTTTGCACATGGGATCAGCAGGATGCAAGATGCCATGAATCCCAGAGCCTGCAGGACTTTCCTTGCAGTCAACCTGGTGAAGGTTGCCATTTTGCTGAAGTATTGAGATAGTTGCCCTTGTTTGTCTGGCGTGAGGTAGGCCATCTGGGTGTTTGTATTCAAGCTGGCACCCAGGAAAATTATTGTTTGAGAAGGTATTAGTTTTGATTTTTTTTTGTTGACTGTGTATCCCAGAAAGTTCAACAGTCTTATTACAAATGCCAGGTGTTTCAGAAGTATGTCCTTGCTGTCCGCTTGGATCAGGCAGTCATCCAGATATGGGTATATTTGTATTCCTTGAAGTCTGCAGAAGGCAATTACTGATGCCAGGCATTTTGTAAACACTCTGGGCGCAGTAGATAAGCCAAAGGGCAATGCAGAGAATTGATAATGGGTTGAACCTGCAAGAAATCTGAGGTATCGTCTGCAATCTTGTCTGATAGGGACATGCAGGTATGCCTCCTTGAGGTCCAATGTTACCAGCCAAGACTCCTTTCCCAGCAGCATGGGAAGAAGCTGCTGTAATGTGAGCATCTTGAATTTTGGTACCTGTAAATATGTGTTTAGGATGGATAGAGCTAAAATAGGTCTCCAATCTTTGTCCTTCCTTGGTACCAGGAATAGTCTGGAATAAAACCCTGGACCTTGTTCTTTTGCAGGCACCTCTTGAATAGCTTTCATGTCCATGAGAGCTGAAATTTGTTTTTGTGCCTCTGCCCTTTGATTTTGTGGCAGGTTTGGCATGCCTCTCATTTTTGGAAGGGTGTGAAAGTGGAATCTGTAGCCTCTGTCTAAAATGTCCAGGATCCATTTGTCTTTTGTGACCATATGCCAATTCTTTGAGAATAATGCCAGTTTTCCACCTAAAGGTGCTGCCATTAAAGCTTTGCTTGGCAGGTAAAGAGGAAAGTCATTGTGTCTGCTTTCTGAATGACTGTGATCTATCTTCTCCACCTCTTGGGGTTGGTGCTTGCCATTGCCTGCCTCTGAATGATCCTTGAGATTGCCCTCTACCTCTCGGGCGCCTGTATCTACCTCTTTGAGGTCTGTCCATGGCTGGAAAGGACCAATTTTTTGAAGGCCAGTTTCTGCTGAAACGTGGAGGTTGTACCTGCAGGAAATCTTTCACTGTTTGCATTGATCTCACCTTTTCCTCCATTTTCTTTAGTACCTCCTCAGCTTTAACACCAAACAATACATCTTTTTGAAGAGGTGCATCCAGTAATTTAGCTTTGACATGATCTGGTAAGGCTTGTTCTTTGAGCCAAGCATGTCTACATATGACAGACCCTGTAACAGCAGCTCTACATGAGGCCTCTAAAGCATCAAAACCACATTGCAAGGTATGTTTACCCACTTGCTCTGCACTATGCAACAAATCCTGCAACTCTTTTAAATCTGGTTGCTCAGGTTGTGTAATTTTGCTTTTCAACTCAGATAATAAAAACTGTTGATACTTTAACATATGGAACTGACAGTTTAATGCCCTCATGGTTAAAGTGGCCGAGGTATACACCTTTTTCCCCCACCTTTCTAAAGCTCTGGAATCTCTCTTTGAAGGTAATGGTATTTTAGCAGTAGAGGCCTTAATTCCCTTTGGACCCTGTGAAATAGTTTCTGGGTTAGCACTATGGCTTTTGTATAGGAACTGGTGTGAATCTGGAACCCGGTAATACCTGTCAGGTTTAACAGGAGCCAGAGGTAAAAAAAATGGGTTGAGGCTGCAAGAGAAAATCCCTGAGCCTTTTCTTGGAATCTGAGTAGTCTTGGCCTTCCCAGTGAAAGTGTTCCCTCAACGTATGTAGGGTTTCCCCAAAAGAGTAATCCTCAGGGAGGGAGACCGAGGGAATAGACTCCTCTGCATCAGAGTCTTCAAAAGTAGAATATGTATATTCCTGGTCCTCAGAACGTTCAGAGGTAATAGAGGCTTGATCTGAGGAAGGGTAGTCTTCCTCTAATCTGGGCCTTTTGTCTGAGGGGGGTTGAGAACCTCTGATAAGAGTAATCAAATCCTCAGCCATTTTGAGCATCTGTTTTTTAGGCATAGGGCCTTGAGAGGGGGTCTGTGGTCCTTGTTTTTTTAGTTTTCATGGCTGCTTTAGATTTTGTGAAAGCCTTAATGGAGAAGGAGGAAGGCCTGAAGACACCTTGAGAAATGGCAGGCCTGTCTAAACTCTGGGTTTCCCCGCCAAAAGTGACATCGGTATCTGTAGTCGAAGCGGGGGCTGAAGAGCCTGCGACCTCAGGCACAGAAGATACCGGTAATGAAGTGTCATTGGTAGTCAGGAGCTGTGTAGGCGCCTCGCTGAGAACTGGAGAACTGGTAGTCGGCCTTAGCGTGGTGTCAGTAGAAGTCGCGGACCTCGTATGTCGGTCCTTATCCTTGCGTCTTTTACCCAAAACTGGAGTCGGAGTATCCGACGACATAATGTAATTAAATGTTTTACCAAAGTAGTGATGGGCGAACTCCGCCCGATGCTTAATAGTGCATTTGTTGAATCTAGCACAAAAACGGCAGGCCGAGACGTCGTGGTCTGGGCCTAAGCAAGGAATACAGAAAGAGTGGAAATCCTTATGCGGTATTTGCTTCCCACATGAAATGCAATTATTAACTTTGTCTGACATCGGTCTGAGGCAGGAAAAGTTTCCCCAACGGGGTACTTAGCTTTCAAGAAGACTTCGGCTGAAATATTTTCGTAAATCTCAGGAGCTGGCCGACCGGCACTTGCGAACTGCTTCTGCTTCGGGCACCACGCGGCAAGAAAGACTGGAGAAGATGGCGTCAGCTGGCTCTTTTATACCCCTGCCGCACTGACGTCGGGGAAGAAGTGACGACAACCGACACCGGACCTAGACTTTGGAATTCGGCCGACCGAGGACCCGCCTGACTAATAATCTGATAATCTGTTATGACTGCAGCTGTATGCACGATGAACATCAGCAGCGCTAGGGCCTGGGAAGCACTGGAGAAGCATACAGGAAAGAGGTTTTCAGCAGAGGAATGACTAGAGAGACAAGTGTCCTTATTTTCTTGTTCATACAAACTTTTCAATAAGTAAACATAAGCTTTTGCCAGAGGAGAAGTCTGTACAAGTGAGCAGAATTCTCAATTAGTTAAACAGCATCAGGTGTGGGCTGAGGATAACCAGACAATCTGTCATGAAAAAAAAATTCAAGAAAGGTGAGTTTCCTTATGTTTCTACTTGAAAATACTTTTAAATGGGTGAATCAAACCCTTGTACTGAGAATTACTTGCTACTGTTGAGCCTGTAGGCTTCCCAGTTCAGTGAAATGACAGACAGTGGGGGCTGTGAAGCACGGCTCATACATACAGGGAAAGGGCCGTTACCAGGGAGGAAACTGAAGAGTTGATTTTCCTTATTTTTTTTCTGTTTGCAACAACTTTTAATAAAATGAATGATGGTTAATAAACAATGGATAGAACGGGAGTAAATAAGAATTAACTCTTTGTAACAGTTAATTTTAGATTGCAGATAATTTCATTCCTTTATTTTACACTGATAAGTGCCAGGCTGCAGTAAATAATTTGGGATTATAGCAGCAGCAGCATACATATAACTAAGAAAAGTATCAAATATCAATCTATAGTACTTATCTATGCAAGAATGGTACTGCATTGAGTTTTCTGAGGTTACTTCCACACATTTAGGCCAGCTACTTTACAGAAAGGTGCAAAATGTGGAGGTGTCTCAATTTACATGAAAAATAATCACATCTTAAGGCTGGTCAAGCAGTATGATGCACTTGAGCTCCTCCATTACCATATCCTTGTGAGCTATAGGTCCCCCTCTATGACTCAGGAAATAAATACCACTTACTTAAATGAAATCAAGTCACTCTCTGTTTAACCCAACAGTAGCATAGCTAGAGTGAGCTGAGAGGGACATCTGCTCTAGGTGCAAAGTGTTGGTAGACATGATCAGCCAATTCCTATCTCTATTTAATGTAATACAGGCTTTTAAAAGCTGGTATTGAATTTTTGGTAAAACCTGCATGCTGTAGCTTCCTTGTGTGGTCTTAACTGCTTGCGACATTGTAAGCAGTTTGCAACAGTTTAAAAGTGAAAAAAAAATTGTTTTTAACTAAAACTTGAGCACTATAGGCTCTGTGCAGGTAGGGTATACACTGTAGCAAGCAGTTTGCATACACTGTAGCAAGCAGTTTGCTACAGTTTAAAAGAAGACAGTTTTTAAAACTAAACTGTGAGCCCTGTAACTATGGATATGTTTGTAGAAAGTCATTTGCTACAGTTTAACAGAAGATTTTTTTTTAAATAAAATGTCTTAAAGGAGGGTCCTTAATGACTGAAGTAGAGTGGGGGTGGGGTTGTCGTGCACCTGGCCACCTGATTGGTATGCCAGCAGAAGCTTTTCACTGGAAGATATGAGGGCATGGCTCTGACTGTAGTTATCGGCTTATTTCAGTTAAAGTTTGTTGTTTTTTTTTTGCTACTCATTTGAAGAGCTGAGCAGTCTGAGGCTGCTGATTCCTGCTGTCAGCACAGGGCACTGTTTGAGCCAGCTATGCTTCTGCAACCCATCCTCATAATTATGAGTGGCTTCAAATACCCCCATATAAACTCTGAATCATATATGACTTCAGACTTGCGGGCTCAAAGATTCCTGGACCTAGTCCTTAACAATATATTGGAATGCTGTAATACCCTGAGTGTAACATCTTCACTGGTCAGGTCAGGCCATAAAGTTATCTCTTTCAAAATAAAAATAAAACTTAAGACACCAGGTAACCCTAGTATTTTTAGAAATTATTTGAAGGCTAACTTCCCACATTTAAGTGACACAATGGGAAAATTTCAAGCTGCCCAAACCCATGGAACACTACTGTCTACATAACGTTATTCAAAAAATCTCTGAAAATGTATAGCTGAATGGAGTCAGTGGTACCTATCTGGAATATTCACAGGACTAACTGTAAAAGCAAGCCAACCCGGTGGAATTATATTAGTAGTCACTGGTCATTTTTCCCCTCTACTCATCACTCATTAGACCCATTATAGAGTACAACTCCCCTTTTTTGTATGTACCACGCAAGACATCTACAACAACTGGAAAGGCCACAGAAATACCTCACAAAGAGGATTACCGACCTCAAACAGATGCCCTACCCAGACCGTCTCAAAAAACTCCAGCTTACTCAGAGGTGATCTCTGCCTAACATACAAAGCTATATCAAACCCAGAACTGTTGGACATGCTTCACTTAAAGAAATCCCAATCCATCCAAGCAACATGCTCTAGGGACCTAAACATTGTCACCACAATAAACAGAACATGCTGGAGGGATAGATTCCTGTCCCAGAGACATCCCATACTCTGGAACAAACTACCTATCTATATCAAACAAAGCTCCTCATTAGCACTCCAAGAAAAATCTTGATGACTGGATGGGAAATAGGAAATTTACACCGGGGATCACCTCTGTGGCTCTGCTCGACAGGGGCACAGGAAAATAATTTTCTTGGGTGGGGAAAGCCAGGGTACCTTTTTGGCTAGGCTTATATAGGCCCAAGGGTCAATAGCCTAGTACCTACCTATGGACTGATAGATTGTATAACAAAAGGAAGAAAATCATGGATAAAAATGGAAAGTGCAATATCCAACAAGGTAAGAGTTACCTCATCAAACTAATTAAGAAACTCAGGGGAGTAAATAAGTCTAACAAAGCCAAATCTGGAATAAAAGTAGCCCCTAAAGCTGAAGACAACCACAACACATTCTTCAGGTATGTTCAAATCCTCAAAGGCTAATACATGCAAAAAATAATAATTTTAAATGGAGCCACCTATACTGATCCAGAGGATATAGCAAATTCACCCCAGATACCTCTCAAGAAAAAACCCAACCACAACTTTCCCAGCAATCAGTGGGGAACATATCCCCGATGCACTCTCCAAAACCAAAATCATTGCATTAATGGGATCTAATAACATCCCAGGTTGTCTAATAGAATGAAGCATGACCTATTGGGGCCACAAGAAGCAGTAGCCTCCAAAAGGCTTTGTCCCAAGTGAATGTAGAATTGCAAGTGTTATCCTTCTGCACATGAGGGGCTATCCATGGGCTTGGGAAATGATCAACCTATATACCAGACTATTCTCATATGCATGGCGATGGAAAGAATTATCATGGAAATAATAAACAATAACACAGGAGACCTTCCAAGATTGGATCCAACCATGTGTGGTTTCATCATGGAAGATCACCAAAGCAATGGACAAGGGCAAAATGATGTATACTGCCTACTTCAACCCAGCCAAAGGATTTGACACAATACCCCACTAAAGCATTGTAGACAAGCTCACAAAAGTAGATATCAACCCCCAATAGCATAGCTAGGAAGGGTGACAGGGGCAACAGCCCCTGGCACAAAGTGGGGGGGGGGGCACAATCAGGCAATCCTGATTGCCCTATAATGTAATACCCACTTTTAAAAGCCAGTATTGCAGTTGCAATCAAATCTAAACAGTGTAGTTCTCCATGTGTGGTCCAAACTGTAGCAGCTCCTTTTTACATTGTAGCAAACAGTTTGCTATAGTGTAAAAGTGTTTCTTTTTAACTAAAGCCTGAGTACTGTGGTGCTCCATGCAGGCTGGGTATAAACTGTAGCAATTGTTTGCTGTATTTGTGGCAAGTAGTTTGCTACAGTTTAAAAAGATGTTTTTTTTAACTAAAACATGAACACTGAAGTCTCCATACAGGCAGGTATAAACTGTAACAATTGTTTGCTACAGTTTAAAAGAAGATTTTTTTAAATAAAATATGTTAAAGTAAAGTTGGGGGAAGGGCACAGAAATGGGACCTGAATGGCTGGGGCTGGAGGGTGTGTGTGTGTGTGTGTGTGTGTGTGTGTGTGTGTGTGTGTGTGTGTGTCATGTATCTGTCCACACAGTTAATGTGCCAATAGAAGGGACAGCCATTTTCTTCTCTTTTTGCTGGGAGGGTGTGGCTCTAACTATAATAAGCTGATTACTTAAGGTGCTTTTTTTTTTTTTTTTGATTCTTCACTCGAAGAGCTGAGTGGATGGGGTGCTGGTTCATAGCACTGGTCCAGGGAGCTAACTGAACCAGCTATGCTTCTGTCAACCCCTACATCATATTTTGATACCTAGCCCAGGGCTTGGTGCTAGGACCACTCCTTTTTTGGATTTCTTTCTCTGTAGTCAAGTTCAGCATCTAAGGTCTCTGGTTGACCAAGTTCACTGATAACTGCAAATTAGTCACAGTCACATAGTGCCCCAAAGAGACAAATATCTTCCAAGAAGGTTTGATGCAGACTAATAATTGGTGCAAGAGTCATAGGGCAGGATTCCCGAAGCCTCCGTGTAAGAGTTAACAAGTCTTACACAGAGGCTGCAGTTAAACGGTGTGACGTCAGCATGCCATGCATATTCATGAGGGCATGCTGACTCACACCCAAGGCTAACATGGTCCGTGTAAAAAAGTAGGGGGCGTGTCCACAGGGCGAGTCCTGTAAATGGACACACCCCCAGAAGAGTCACAGTCCCTAAAGTAAACCCCACGAGCGACTCCGCGGAAATGTCAACAAACACAACACTACACATGCCCCCACAGACTTTAAATGGAAAACGTAAAAATGAACAGTTAATTTTTTTTTTAAATGTTAAAAATGTTTGCCCGTAATTGCGCTCATTTGCGTGGGTGTACCCTTCGCTTAGCCACAGTAAGCAGTCAGTGGAAAAGCATATAAGATCTAAATATGCAAAGTAAGCCAAGAAGCAATAGCGCAGCGGTAGAGACGTCGGCGGAAGAGGAGGCAGTCACAGTTCGAGTCCCAACCACATCATTTTCTATTTTTAGTGAAATAAGCACGAAACAATCCACTGACATATATGTACATATATATATAATTATATTTTATGTAAAATGTAATGAAATGGGCCATGTATTTTAAAGAAATGTGAGACAATAAAAAAAAATAATAATTTCAGAAATGCCCATAGCTGAGCTATGCTCTAACAAGCTGAGTATGACTGCCCGCAGGTGAGCATTGGTTTAACAGGTGTAATATGAGTGCCCGGAGTTGAGCAGTACTTTAACATGCTGCAACCATGTGCCCATAGCTGAGCTGAGCATAATATGTATGCTGACAGCCAAATGACACATAAACCAGCGTAACCCGTTTGCACGGAGCTGCGCACCGCGCCAACAAGCTCACTGTTGGGCAATGTTGAGCAAGCTGTATCAAAACTGCCTTTATACAGACACACCTCCTAGCCTGTGTAGACAGTCATAAAATAAAAAAAGCAATGGCCAGGCTCGAACCCAGGATACCATGCACCATATTCAAAGTACTGAACCACTAAGCCATGACAGCTGCACTGAGAAATGCAGTATTAGCATATATATAGGAATGAATGTAAAGAGAAGCATGACAAAGCAGGTTTTGTGAAGTTGATACATTTCCAAAATGGCCAATCACAGATAAGTGCGGGAAAAATGGCATATATAAGCCCCATAGGCGGGAATACACAGCATAACTGATTGTGGAACCTATTTGCAGTCAGGATGTCAGGCGTAGGAGAGGGTAGTTGCTTCCGAGCACAGAGGTGGGGAGCTGAGGAGTCCAAATATATGGTTTGGCTCCTTGTCCACGATCATGAGGCTCAACTCATGCAGGGCCAGGTCCTGTAGGGAGCGTACAAGGCTGAGGTGTGGGACCGGTTGGCACATGATCTCACCAGTGCCACAGGAATACCAAGGACTGGTGAACAGGTCCGTCACCACCATGCGGACCTGAAGAGATGAAAGCAGGACCAACTGAACCGTTGGATCCAGGAGGCCCGGCAAATGCCCAACGCCCCACTACTGAGTAAGTTCCATGTAATTATGTATGTAAGAAATTATCCTAGCCAATATTATGGAGATGTATATTCCAATATTACTTCATTTATATTACAGCTGCAGGTGTGCATTCTGCAAATCGTCGAGCCTATGCTGATAGGCTGGTTCGGTTGTGCCACCAGGCAGGTTAGTAATTATTTCCCTGTAATTGCTATAAAATATAAGTGGGACAGCTTGTAAAAGAGTTCAGTGTAGTCACTTATTAATAAAGTTCAAGTAACAGTGTAAGAGAGATTCTGCAAGTACTGTGTGATTAGATAAGTGATGCAGCCTGTAATCTAGAAATAAAAATGAAACAAGTCTGAAATAGAGATGTTCCACCAGTATTGTAATGGTAGATAACCTGCTGCAGGCTGAAAATTACAGCTAAACAAGTTGAGTACAACACATGTGTGCAATACATCCCCGTTTAAAATCTGACACATGACACAAGTGAGTCTGCTGGAAAGGATTGTTGTAACCAAGGAAAACATGTTCATAAAGCCTAGAATTAAGTACCATACTGAATTGTAAAAATAAAACAAGTGAGAGTGTGAGAAAGAGGTATGAATCCACCAAGAAAGTTGTAATAACTCCTGAATAAAGTATACTGCAGTCAGTACATAATGAAAAGAATGAGACAGGCACAACCAAAGAATGAAATGTATGTAATAAAGTACTGAAGCTGGAATGTCTGTCCCACAATTTGGAGATGTTGCTGTACCCTTTAAATATGGAGATAGTATGGTTGTATGAAATACCAAACATCCACAGTTGACTAGAGCCATATAAATCAAATGTAGCAGGATGCTGTAGCTGAACAGAGCCAAATATGAACGTGTATGAATAAAAATGCAATGTATATTAATGTAGCAGTAACATTCCTATCACCAGCATACCTACGGTTACATATAGGAAACTGTAGTAAGACCTGTAGGGTATATATATCTGCAGCTACTAGAAATGTACAGCATATGTATAGGTATTTGAAGTTATTAATGAAATATGTCTTCATCCTACCCTATATTCACAAATAATCCATTCCACATCAAATGGGTATGTGTATTCACAATTAATTCCTCTGGACATTTGTCCTGTTGGTTCATATATATTTGCATGTACGTTGATGCATGTGCCCTGTTGACATATCCAAACCTGATGGCCTATTGCCATCAATCAACCCTGCATGCTGTTGGATTGTGTACTGTTGTTCAAATTATGCATGTGTTATGCTTGCTGTTCAATGTTTTGACTTTATGGGTGTTTGGTTAATGGGAATACTAATGCATGCTGTTACAACTAATTTTGAATGGTATTGTTTGTTACTAACCCAAAATGTCATAAAATATTGCTAAACATAGGACAACAGGGAAGGCAGGTTCCAGTGGACCCACCTCTCCCACCTCAGCTGGTGAGTGCACCTGGCACTAGTGCCCAGGCCGAACCCTCCTCCGGTGGCCCTGTGCCACCTTCGGGTTGAAGCGCTACAGGGGATGGGGCTCATCCCCCCTCTGCAAGCGTGGCCGGAGGAGACCGTCCACTCACCCTCCGTAGTGTCCGGTCTGTGGTGCGTAGGGAGATCAGGCAGTCCATGCTTGCACCCCTACGCCAGCTTGAGGCACGGATGGCACAACTCACGGGCATGCCTGCTGCCCATCCTACACAGCCCCCAGCACAGCCCCATCCTGGGCAGTGAAGGCGCAGTGGCAACTGCCCATGGGTGGGGATCTCAGTTCCACTGTTGCCATCTGTGGGCTCATGTGCTCGTGATATCCAAACATCCGTCCCCGTCAATTGTGTTTCCCCTCACATGTCATACTCCGCCCCTGTATGCGTCTTGTTTGTCTTGTCTGTTAACCTCCCCTACCTACCTCCCCGCATATACCTACTTCCTGTAACTGACATTCCACTCTCACCTGAAAAAAAAAAAAAAGGGCACTCTGTTCCCGCAAAAAAATTACACCCCATACATAGCTGCCCATTTCGCAGACATGTCTGCTGGACATGTGAACTGGTAATTACAACTGGCTGTACAACAAATTTTGTTGTCCTCACCCCTCTCTCAAGGGTGGAAGGTTTCAAATTTCACACCAAATTACACATGTATGCACAGCTGTTGCTGATAAAGAAATGGGCAGCTATGGGCCTTTCCTACACCCTTCCTGCAAATCCCGAGCTTGTTTTCCTACTGTCCTACCCTCTTTGTGCCCCCTTTTTCACCACTTTCCTGCCTCCCCATTTTCATTTCTTTCAAAGAAGTTAGCACGGGTGTGTGCAAGAGTAAGCACTGTTAAGCAGTTGTAAGCGGGTATGCACTTGTGTGTGCTTAGCTAAGCGTGTGTGCGCGAAGCTATATGCCAGTGCGCATGCGTGAGCTCCGCGCAAACCAGCGCTAACCCACTTACAACTGCTTAAAAGTGCCTTAGTCACTCTGAATGATAAGGCCTGTAGTCTGCTCGGAAGCAAAATAAAATCCCACTGTCAGTCTTGAACCCAGGACCTTGGAAACACTAGTCTGCGTGACTTACCACTAAGCCATGACTGCTATACAAGAGCATCGTGCTGAAAGCAATATATCATAAAATAGTAGGAATTAATGTAAAGGGAATATAGGAAGGCTATTACACAAAGCATTTCATGTATCTTTACCGGCAATTCATGTGGATTTGTATAACATTAGTGTGGGAAGAGAAACAGCCATGCTAGTTGGTAGCTAGTAGGTAATAATGTGACAGTAGCAACTTGCAAGCCACACACACTATCAGAGCAGGATAAACACTGCCATATTTGAATAGGTAAGAGGCCAGACCTAGCAACTGTGACTGATTTACAGGGATGTCCCTGATTTGAAAACAAATGTTAACTGTGCCCCACTGACTCCCTGTGAAATGTACTAACAGTAGGCAGAAAGGTGTTTCAACCCATTTAATGGTAACTATCAATTACTGAAAGTATGCACTACTTGCACGTCAGAAATGGTGTAGTAATACATATGCTCAAAATACCCCACAGTCACAACTTCAGAATATCTGAAAAATATCACGGGTGTATCCCACTATGTACCATTCCCTGAGGCTGATGAAAGATACACCTGAGAGTATCTGAGGCCTGAACAACACAGCCTGAAATATGAGAGACACACCAACCTTTACACTCACAGAACAGTGTCCACAGCATACCAGCATGGTCCCCACCTTGAAAATCTGAAAGGGCTACGCCTACCTAACATAACATTTTATAGCACTGACCTGAAATCACAGTGAGAACTGCAATCACCACACAGCAGGCTGCATGCAATTAGTAAATGCTGGTTAACAGGGACCATCACATGCACATGTGCAGATACCTACAAAAGCATCCTGTACTCCCAGTCCACACATACAATACTTTCATTGCACCATCTGGAGGGAGAGACAGAGAGAGAGAGAGAGATAAAAAAAAAGAACTAAAACAACAAAACAAAATAAAACCAGATAAACAGAAACTAACACTGCCAAAACCAACAGCAACTGGCAAGATAAGCAGCAGCAGGTCAGCAAGCAGCAAGCCAGCACAAACAGCAGTAACAAACAAAGGTAATGTAAACTAATAATCTAATAGTCTACATACTGTAAACCCTCCATATCGGTTAGCAGTCTGTATCTATATATATGAAGCATATATGTGCATAGGGCAGGGGACATACTGCAATGGTTAGTGAAGGATGGACATACATATGGATGTGAAGGTTGCTATGTGCACATATCAATGTAGGTTGTAGTGCAACTTACAATGTAGGTTGTACAGTAATGGATGTTTAGCAGTATGTTAGTGTATGTATACGTATGTGTAAATAAAAAGGTATAAATATATATATATATATATATATATATATATATATATATATATACATATATACTATGCATATATGTTTACATAGATAGAGAGGGATATAGAAATAGATAGACATATATAGATACATAGAATATGTATATACATATATATGTAATAGACACATACATATGTAGATATATGTAGATACATACACATATACAGACAGATATGACTGTCTACAGCTATGTATGTATATGACTATCTCTCTCTCTCTCTCCCACCCCCTCTCTCTCTCTCTCTCTACATTTATATATATATATATATATATATATATATATATATATATATATATATATATACTGAGTGAGGCACATGTGTGCAGATGTATTGCAACAAGTGCCTGGTGACGAAGGCATGGGCTGAACACCAGTGTGGATTCTGGAGTACCATACCCCATTCCAAAACACTTACACCACTAACCACCACATATGTGGTTGCCTGCCTACTACTGCATGTGTCAGGAGGGAACATGGGCAACAAGTGTACAATAGGCTCCTCATTTATATTCACAGTGGCACACTAGTCCTGTAATACCTGTACATGGTATGTGTCAGCAGACATGGTGGGTAAGCTATGGAAATGTAGGTCACTGTACCCCTCTACACCTCACAATGTCCAACACGGTATGTACCTCCCATGACAGCTACAGAAATGGAGAAGGACACAGTCATACCTAACAAACTGTGACAATGCACTCAAACACATTACATATGCAGAGTGACTGACAAGACCACAGAGTGCCCTCATACCACCTACACAGAGGTTACCACTGCTGGATATACATAGTTAAGTCACACCCATGACGGTTGTCCAACAACCATGGTAACACCTCACAACATCCACAGCTTAAATGACCTATGTCTGTCATCCTTGTCACCGCAGTAAAGAGCACATGGTGGAGGTACAGGTTCCTACCCACAAATAAGACATACCCTGGAGTAAACCACACAGCATTAAGAAACAATGCTCCCCATTTGTAGATGTCAGACATACCCCTGTTGAATGTTATGCAGATAGGTAATATGCCATATGAGTCACCCTGTGTAACTGTTTGACAGGAGCAAGTACGATCACATCACATGTGTCACAAGGGGCAGGGTAGCATAACAGTATGCTGCTGTAGGCCCAGGGCCAATAGCATACTACCTACCTAAGACACACTGCACACACACGTACTCATTGCAAACCAACTATGTGAGGTGGAATGAGTGTGCCACTGACTGTGTACATGTTCTGTAATGGTGTGATTGCTCAGCATGACTGTCTGTCTGTCATGGTAGTGTGTGTCCTTGGTGTGAGGCCAGAGACAGATGTGTGAGGTATTAGAATACAAATATACTACATTGCCATAGGTGTGCTGTGATTCCCTGTATGTGACTGCGGTGCAGGTAGGGTTATGGCAACAAACAGTAGGGTGCATTACCAGTGAAATATGTAAAGTGCATTGCATGCAGTGCATGGGTTGATAATGTTCCCCATACAGTACCGTGATACAAAGCCCCAGTGTGAGGTTGTGCATTGGACCTGAAACAGTGTGCTGACTGCTGGAGTATACTAGTTTGTTGTATGGAGTGTGCCAGGTACTGTCACACAGTTGTTGACTGAGCACTGATATGTGGTCATTTACATGTGTATCCCCCAATAGACAGACAGATGCTATATATATGGCAGTTCAGTGATATAACTACAGTAGAGTATTATGTGTGCCATATCACTTGCTGACATATTTTTCTTTTCCTTCCAGGGCAATGGTGCACCAGCGCAATCCTACCTACTCTGCTGCAGAGGAAGAGGAGATACACCAGAGCCTGGTGCGGGATTTTGCAACACTCTTTTCCCGCACCAGCCAGAACCAGCAGGAGAGGGCTGCACTGTGGCAAGACCTGGTCCGTCGGGTAAATGACATAGGCATGCATAACCGGACATATGAGCAGGTACGCTATCAATGCAGTGATTTAATTAGACATGTCCGTCAGTGCGCGTCTGATATACACAGGCAACAGCTTGCCACAGGTGGTGGGGTGGCTATACACCCCCCCTCGCCAGACTGGAAGGGCTCCTCCTAAGTGTTGTGGCTCCAGCCCAACAGCAACAACATCAGCACACATGCGTAATGACGGAGGCTGGAGCCACCCAGCATCAGGACTTGGAGCGTGCAGGTAACATGCCATATGTATAGTTGACTGTTCTGTACACTGGTAGTTTATGCATGTGTGAGGTGTGTCCTGTGTTTGTAGCTGTTATCCTGGTAATTATTGTGCAAGAGTGATATTCTCAATATCAGCAGTAGACCTGTGAAAGCCAACTGTTGTATTACTGAACTGTATCATACTCACAGTATCAATGGCATAGTTGTGCCCACTGACAAATGTCTTATTTGTGCAGGTCCCTCTGGTGTAACAGCAAGGCAGCCAATCCATGCTGGTGAGTGTGTAATAACAATACATTTAATACTCTTAATACTAATAGTAATAATAGCCTCAAACAGTATTGCTATGTGTTTGATTGCAGGTGTGTTTGTGTCTGTGTGTTGGTATCTCATATACTGACAAGTGTGCATGTGTGCATGTGTGCATGTGCGCATGTGTGCATGTGTGCATGTGCGCCTGTGTGCCTGTGTGCATGTGTGCATGTGTGCATGTGTGCCTGTGTGTATCTGTGGTAACATTGTGTACACATTGTAAACTGTGTTTCCTGTCTTCCTCCCACAGGTTCTGGTGCTGCTCTGGTGTTGTGCAGCAGGGAACCTGAATCAGCTGCTGGGGATAGTGATAATGATGATACCTGTGTAATGGCACACGGAGGTGTGCCAGGGTCCGTTGTTGGTCAGCCAATCGACAGTACACAGCTGTCAACCCCATCAATGCACACAGTCATCCTGCCAATACATCCATTGTCACCAATGTCCCTAGGTGATGGACAGGATACAGTGGGCAATGACCAGGGTAATGTGGTATCAGTATACTTGTGGTTGTGTTACAAAGACCATTAAATATACTTATTTTAACCAGTTTTACTTCATTTATTGGATACGTTCCTCTTTGGGGGCTCGCAGTGGTTTTTTGTTGTTTTTGGTTCATTGTGGGTATATCCCAGCATGCCTGATGCAGTAACAGTATGATTGTCATTGTATTGTTTGGTACACCCATAGTCATTACCATAGTGTAATGTCTGCACATCTTTGCATACGGGTGGTAAGGCTGTAAACAGAAGGCTACCTACATAGGTAGCACAGGGGATAAGAAAATAATGATACTCAATGATGGACATGTAAACCGCAAGTTGCATGCAGTCCACACCCGACTCTGCATGGAGGATGTTGATATCTGTGCAGTAATACACAACAGGTTCAAGACTCCCAGGAGCACCCTAGCACTACCAGGTTACACCTCATACCATGCTTGACAGACCCAAAACACAGAACTAACTATGACAGGGGGGTGAGTCACATTAAATGTCAAGGATACTGTGGTGGCAGGACAGGTAGCATACATCCTACTGAGTTGGGAACTGCTGATTGAGGGCTCAGTGTCTGTTATTCTAAATGTGTATTAGTTCAGGTTTAAGCGCTTGGGTTTCAGGCCAGTTATTTTACATTATGAAGGTACATGGTCTGTACACTTGTGGGAGGAGAGGCTGGACCCTGCCCATCTGACCTGTGAATGTCTGGGTAAAAGCTTATAGTGCCTGCATATTTACACTGTTGCTTACTGGCAGTGGTACACCTTGTATGCTGTAGCATAGACTAGATCCAGGCCTGCTGAATGTAGCTTTGTTTGCATGCTGGTTTGCTTGTTATTTCCCTGAAACACTGATTCCACCTGAAATGCAGCTTTACAGCACCTCTGTGGATCCCTAGTGACATCTGTATTGCTTACTGTACTTATTTCCATGTTTCACTTGACAGAAAGTCACTGTTTGTCATGTTTGCATGTAAGTTGCCTGGAAAACATTGCATATGAGTTACCTGGCACTTGCTCACTAAAGCATTTCTATATGTCAGCACTAACAAATTAAAAGCACTACACCCTCACAAACTCACCTTGAGTACCTTGTTCCCCATTGGCCCTTTGTGTTGTTAATTATGTAGGAATTCCAAATACTATTCTAGCATGTCCAAAGGTCAGTAATCAATCCCCTCTCTGGTCCAGTTGGTGAATCTGTGAGTCATGTGACAATGTTACAACTGCCTCATGTACACAGACAACCCTCTCCCCTTCCCATAAACTTCCAACACATGTGAGAGATGCAACCATATAGCCAAACTGGAGGCTAAGCTCTCTCAACTCAGTACTGGCAAAACCTGTGAGATGGAGAAGGAAACTACAGTCACTACAATACCAATCTCACATAGACCTACCACGACAGCAATCCAAACACATAAATACACAGAAACATACTTGGAGTCTCAAAATAACATCCTGCCTAAGCAGCAGACACCTCCAAAGCAGACACACATGCAAATGCTATGCCAGAACGCAACACGTGCTACACATAGCTCACAAAGCCAGTGTGCCAAACAGTCACAGCCCATAAGGTTAAACAACACACCTGATACACTTGTAATAGGTAACTCTATCATCAGGTACACTGAGGTCCCGCTCACCAGGCTGAACAAGGAGAAGGTCACGGTGAGATGCCTGTCGGGCACTATGATCCACCACATAACACAAGCACACAGGTCACTCCAAGTCATGTACAAATATGACTCAGTCATTGTCCGTGCCAGCGTAAATGACCTAAGACGTACCTCCCTGGACTACATGATGGGAGACATAGAGGGGCTCTCTGAGCATGTGGCACAGGCTGGTATGACCCTGACCTTGAGTAGCATCTTACCCTCACCAAGAATGCTGCCACAATATGGAGACAGGATGATCAATTTCAACAATTGGCTTATGTTTTGGTGTCATTCAAAGGGGATCCAATGCCTGTCAGCGTGGGATGACATGCTTGACAAGCCACGATGCTTTGCTAGGGACGGCTTGCACCCGTCACTCATGGGCTTTTGGACATTGGCAAAGGCTCTTGCTACACACATACTGCCTTTTTTAGGCAAGGCTCAAAAGACAAAGCCACCTCCATAGGTATCACAAGGGATAGGACACTAATAGTAATGCTACTCAATGCCAGCAGTGTAAACCTCAAGATGCATGCACTGGAAACTGTCCTTAGCATGGAGAACATCAATATCTGTGCAGTAACAGAACCCTGGTTCAAGGCTCCCAAGTGCATCCCAGCACTGCCAGGTTATAACTCATACCATGCTTGTCGTCCCCTAAACTTGCACCGAACCAGAACAGGAGGGGGATTTTCCAAATTCATCAAAGATACACACACCTCCAGGTTGGTGGCACAGCACAAAGCATCAGAGACTATCCATGTGCAACTAACAGTGGGTAAGACTGCCTTCAAGTTCATAGCCTGGCACACACCACCCTCCCATACCCAGGAAACCCACTTGGCCTTCCTGACAACACTGGAAATATGAAGGTCTCTCCAAACACCATTATATCGGTGGACTGCAACTACCCAAACACAGAGTGGGAGCATTACTCTAGCTCCAACACCCTAGCTCAAAGGTTTCTAGCATTTATACACTCAATTGCTATGGAACAACTTGTTACCACTCCCACAAGAGGGGAAAACATGCTGCACCTGATCATCAACAACATGTGGACTATATGCTCCAGACCAGATGTGTATCCCTCGCTGGTAAGATGACACCATATACAACTCTCACTGTATATTCACATACCACATGCAGCCCCTGCACAGAAAACCACAGTCATACAGTTGTGTAATGCTAATTTCATGTATTCACACGAGGCAGGCGTCAGACATGGGAACTATTTAAGGTCGCAGGTACATATGTCTATGTGGCACACACATACCTCATGTGTGCATTGACATTACTGATATAATCTATGTCGTACGATATTAGGTACAACACCCCACACACATGGACAAACTGTGTGACAAAAAACACACATGGAATTTGTAGGATTCAAACCCCTACCTAACTATGTTATGACACTTCTGAGAGATGCAGTAGCAGAGTGCGCTATTTGCATTACTGGGAGGTTTTTCTTCTCCTGCTGTACTTATAGGGTGCTGACATCATCAGTGTTTAGAAGTTGGAATGTGCATCATGTGGTGTGTTCTTCTAGTTGACAAAAGGGACATTTCTCTTTCACATTGAATTGCACACACCCTAATCCCCCCCAATCACACATACTGAGCATTTGCAGGATTCAGACCCCTACCTAGCTATGTTATGACAATTGCAAGTGACGCATTAGCAGAGCACGCTATTCAAATTACTGGGAATCATTTCTGCTCCTGCAATATTTATAGGGTGCTGACATCATTATTTATAAAGAGGTATGTACATCTATTACTATCTGTCAATAAGGGGGATAGCATATATATGCATTAACTTTGCAGAGGCACAGTAGCCTCCTGTACTGTGGAGGCAGACGCCAACTACACTCTGGATAAGCTTATGTATTCCCTAGGGCAAACAGCCTAGTATTGACCTCTACATCCATATGTTTAATTGTCAGATGCACAATATCTGTTGCTGATGAACTGTTTGTGGGTCTTTATTGCCATAGCTTTCCCTATCTCTATGAAGAACTTGTGTATCTGTGGAAGATGTTTGAATATGACAGGGTTCCACTACTTTACTTATGTCTCTGTTGTCATTTAACTGTGTGCACTGGGCAGATTGCTGTATTGTGGAGGTTCCTGGATTAACACATACAACTGCCAGATATGTGTGGGCAACTGCTGAACTGAGACATGGCCTAAGTGTGTGAGCATGCCCAGTTCACACTTTACATGGCTTGTTGCCTGACATATGTCTCATTAGTGTACGAGCATGCCCAGTGTGAGCTTTCCATATGTTGAGATCTGTGGTCCACCACATTTGTGGTTGTGTGTGAACTTAATCTATATTTCACATGTACAGTTGTGTGTTGGACGTCATGTTGTGTTCTTACTGCACAACTGATTTGTGTCTGTACCTAATAGGGATTATGCTGTGCCTGCAGGGTTTCCATGGGATAGTTTATATACAGTTGTCAACATCCTTTCATACTGACCTAACACTGTACTGTTGTATAGTGTACTGGTTCAGTACTTTCACTGTGGTGGACAGTATCCTCTGTTTCAGTCCTATCACTGATGTAAATATTTATAGTGAGCACACCAGACTGGTTAAGGGACAGTTGTGCAGATATGACCATGTTGCATTTTGTTCAGATATGGACAACTTAGACCAGGATTGTCCAACATTGGTAATGTATTCCACAACTTGGGTGGACATTCACAAACACTAGCTATGTGCCCTAGGCCATATCTAATGCTAGTCAGAGAGTGTTTGTCCTTCAACACACATTTTAACTGGAGTTTGCCATGACATATTTCAAGGTTAGTGTGCTGTGCCTCTGTCTACCCGTCACATACAAGTGATCGCCAGGGTAATCCTACCATCTCCCAACCACTCATCAAGATTCCTCTGGAAGAGAGTCAATGAGGGACTCTCTGGATAACCTGTACTGGGAATTTACTCAAGAGTGGAGGGAGCTTCTGGGTTATGGATCAATCAGTACAGCATGCCCTATTTATGTCAGTGCTGGGGTTCAGGCCTGTCATGTGCATAGGCCACTAGCATTCAGATTTTACAACATGTTCATTGATTCCAGCTTGGACATGGCTTTATACATCAGGCACAGATCTCCTGTAGCCAGACAGTATGGCACTGTGTGGAGCTGCAGTTTGTTTAATCAGGCAACACATGGCATCTGTTAGAGCTTTTTGATCCTCCTGGTGAGGTACTTTTGTGGTCTTTACAGTTGATGCAGGTGTCTGCTAAGGTACATCCCACAAGGGCCATTGTACACAATTGTGAGGCTGATGATGGATGACTGGAGAGGCACAGTGACCTCCCCTGATCTAGATGTGCATACCTTCATGATTAAGTGGGTATGTGGTATGTTTCTGTAACCACTACGGACACATGGTTGTCACATGCAAGATATCTATCAACTTGTGTCCCCAGGTCTCTTATTACTCCTATAGTACTTCATGGGTTAACACCTATGTGGTAATTGGTGGGCACATACTGTTTTTCTAAAGGGGATGACTATACACTATTCTGCATTTCGCTTGATGACATGGCTGTGGCACCAGTTGTCTGTTTCTATGTGGCCCTTTTGTAGGATGCTTGTGTCAGCTGGAAGGTCCGATATGGTGGGCAGTTTGTATTAATCTACAAACCTGTTCAGACACAGTCCTTCCATGTTGGCCTGTACCTATGGGAATTATATACCATACAAGAGAGGTCCCAGGACCTAGCCTTGTGGGATGCCAGGTGTAGCTGGTTTGTAGTCTGACATGGCTGCAGCATTTCTGACCATGTCAGTTCTGTCCTTGAGCTGGTTTGCAACCCATCTACTTGAATAGGGTTTATATTTATGGCTGGTGAGCTTATCTATAATGAACAACTGGGATATTGTATGGAAGGCTTTAGCAAGGTCCAAATAGGCTGTGTGGACCACATTCGCCTCATCAATGGCCTTGGTGCCTGTTTCACATGAGTCAGACATGTTTAAGGGGCAGGATCTGCCCTTAAGAAAGCCACAATGGGTAGGGTCCAATGTCTGTAGGTAACCAATATCATCATATCTGGGGTCCATGATGATCCTTTCCATTACTTTGCTGACCAAGCTAGTCAGGGTTCTGGGGTGTTAGTTTGCAGTATCCATTCAGGCACCACCTTTGTGGTGAGGGACCACTGTTGCTGTACACTGCTCTTTGGGTACTTATCCTGTGGTAAGACTGAGAGTGATCAGTAGTCCTATTTGGTGTTCCATTCTTCTTAGAGTTCTTGTTGGACACAACCCAGGACACCATCTGGTACCATTGATGCTGTGTGGTTTGCTTTGAAGATGCTGGCTGTTACCTCAGCATCTGCCATGTCAGGGGGCCAGCACTCTGCTGGGATAGATATCTGGCAGTTTGGTGGTGGTGGGGAGTTTGCACTGAACCTGTCAGGTTGGATATTGGCAATGTGTGTGGGTTTGGTGTATTCTTTGTGATATTTCAGTAATGCAGAGCATATGTGTGGATTCTCACCAAGGTTCCTACCATCAGTTATGACAGCTGTGTGATTATCCTTTGTGTCCTGCACAATTTGTATCATCATAGGTTCATAGGTTCATACTAGGCTATCTGCCCTGGGCATGTTTATGCTTAGCCAGACTGTGTGTGGCTTTCGCCACCCTTTGCAATGTGCATATTATGCCCATTTAGGGTTTACCTTACTAGAAGTGACACAGAGATGGCCCCCAGTGTAAATCTACAATCTCCCATGCACTCGACAAGATTTCTGTTGAAGACTGTCAATGTGGAGCTCTGCCTAACATGGACTGGGATTCTGTTCCAGAGTGTAGAGAGCCTCTGGGTTATGAATCTGTCCCTCCAGCACATCCTATTTATTTATGTGTTGAGGGTCAAATCACTCGCTCTGGTGTCTCTGCTGGATTTGGAGTTTCTGCAGTGGAGCATGTCCATTAATTCAGGATTGGACATGGCCTTGTACATCAGGCATACATCGCCTCTGACTGGGCAGTATGCAACTGAATAGAGCTGGGGTTTCTTCAGCCAGGCAGCAGATGACAAATGTTTGGAACCCTTTATCCTCTTGGTGAGGTACGTTTGGGGTCTTTTTAACTGCTGCAGGTGTCAGGTAAGGTACATGCAACATGGGGCATTGTACTCAATTATGGGCCTGATAAGAGAAGAGTATGGGGGCACAATGACCTCTCTTGATCTAGATGTGCATCCTTCCATGTTAAGGCGGCCAATATAGACGGTCTTTTTAGCCACCTTGGCAATGTGAGTGTCACATGACAGGTTATTGTCCACTTGTGTCCCTAGGTCCCTGATTACTTCTTCCGTATGTTCATAGGTTCATAGGTTCATAGGTTCATAGGTTTATACTAGGCTATCTGCCCTAAGGCATTTATAAGCCTAGCCCAAATTTTTGTGGCTTCGCCACCTTATATGAAAAATACTGTGCCCATTAGTTTGTTGTGCCTCTGTCCAGCAGTGACACAGATATGATTCCCGGGGTAAACCTACGATCTCCCATCCACAGGTCTAGATTTCTCTTGAACAGAGTCAGCGAGGTGCTCTGCCTCACATGGACCAGGTTTTTATTCCACAGCATAGGAGTCTCTGGTGATAAATCTATCCCTCCAGCATGTCCTATTTATATCCGTGCTAAGGTTTAAGTCGCTTGCTCTAGTGGTTTTGGTGGATTTGGATTTTTGAGGTGGAGCATGTCCATTAATTCGGGTTGGACATGGCCTTGTATGTCAGGCACATGTCACCTCTGAGCAGAGGGTATGCGACTGAATAGAGCTGGGTTTCCTTCAATCTGGCAGCATAGGACAGTTTTTGGAGTCCCTTTATCCTTTGGGTGAGGAACTTTTGGGGTCTCTCAATTGCTGCAGATGTCGGGTGAGATACATCCCGAATGGGGCATTGTACTCGATCATTGGTCTGATAAGTGAAGAGTACAGGGGAACAATGACCTCACTAGATCTGGATGTGAATCCCTTCATGATCAGGTGGGCAATGTAGAAGGTCTTTCTAACCACTTTAGCAATGTGAGTGTCAAAGAAAGGCCACTGTCA
This sequence comes from Protopterus annectens, assembly GCF_019279795.1. NCBI lineage: Eukaryota > Metazoa > Chordata > Ceratodontiformes > Protopteridae > Protopterus > Protopterus annectens. The sequence continues at coordinate 1,857,597,073 of NC_056743.1, read as the reverse complement.
ACCTGGGTCCCCAGGTCCCTGATAACCTCTTCTGTGCTTAGTGGATTGCCACCTATATGGTAGCTTGGGGTTACCTTGTTTTCGAAGGGTATGACTATACATTTTTGGCGTTTAACTTCAGGCCATGGCTCTGGCACCAGCTATCTGTTTCCGTGAGTCCCTTCTGAAGGATATCCGTGTCCGATGCACTTTCCACTATGGGCCCAGTTTGCAGTCGTCTGCAAACTTTGTCAATAAAGTCCTCCCATGTTGGCCTGTACTTCTGAGAAGTAGATGCCAAACAATAGGGACCAAGGACCGAGCCCTGTGGGACACCACTTGTGACCCGGCTTGGAGTCTGACACAGCGCCAGCAACTCTAACCCTGTGGGTTCTGTCCTTAAGCCAGTTTGCAACCCATCTTGTGACATATGGGTTTACATTTAAACTGGTAAGTTTTTCTACAATACCGAGTGGGGTATTGTGGAAGCTTTGCAAGGTCAAGGTAGGCTGTATGGACTGCCTTTCCCTCATCAATGGCCTTGGTGACTGTTTGAAGAAGTCGACCAAGTTCAAAAGGCATGATCTTCCCTTGACAAAGCCAAACTGGGTCGGGTCCAATGTCTGCAAGTCCCTATATCTTTGTTTATGAGCTCCATTATGATCCTCTCCATAGCTTTGCAGACTAGACTTGTTAAGCTTATGGGGCGTAATTACCAGGGTCCGTGGAGGCCGCCTTTGTGGAGTGGGACCACAGTTGCCGTATGCCACTCCTTGGGCACGTATCCTGTGGTAAGGCTGAGATTAAACAGCTGGCTTATGTGCGGGTTTAATTCCTCATTTAGCTCGTGTAGCACACAGCCGGGGACACCATCGGTCCCATTGATGCTGTGTTTTAGCTTTAGAGAGCAGCTTTCACCTGCGCATTTGAGATGTCCGGAGGCTACACTTTCGGCTGGGATAGTTATCTCTCCTTTAGGGGAGGGGTGAAGTTTGCACTGAACCTGTCTGCCAGTATGTTGGCAATGTCTGTGGGTTCAGTGATTTTGTATCATTTGGACTAATTCTGAGCATATCTGGGAGTTTCCACCCAGGTTCCTAACATAGCTGAAAAAGGCCTTATGATTGTCCTTTGAATCCATGGCAATTTTCTCTCAAATTGGCCTTAGTTGATTTTATGAGTGCTCGTATAATGATCAGGGGTGACTTCCCTTTTATGGATTTTGTTCTATCATGTAATAGCTTTCTCCTCTTATTGTAAAGTTTGTTAATGGCTGGGGTCCACCAGACTGGACGTTTGCCCTTTGTGGAAAGAGTCTTGGTTTTATTTGGGATTGCCTGATCCATGCAGTCCTGGAGGTGTTCATAGAAGGCATTTGTAAGGCTTCCGCAACTTGGGTTGTGGTTTCCTCTGGCTCAGGGGCCTTGAAGGATACCACACCAGTCTTAGTAGTGTGAAGTTTGCTTTAGAAGTTCTTCACTATGGTCTTTTTGTTTGGGGTGGGGCCGGATGTGGATTTCCAGTGAGATTAGTTTATGATCAGATCTCACCAATGGGGATATACTTCGGTGTGGAGCATTTTGTCCCCATGTTTGTGACAATGAGATCTAGTATATTTTCTCCTCTCGTGGGAACAGTGACTAGCTGTTCCATGGCATTTAATTTATGAACTCCAGGAACCGTTGGGCTAGAAAGTTAGGGCTTGAGTAATGTTCCCAGTCTATATTCGGGTAGTTGAAGTCACCCAATATGATGGTGTTTGGAGATACATTTATACCCTCCAGTGTCTTCAGGAAGGCTGTGTGGGGTTCCTGAGTTTGAGAGGGTGGCCTGTAGCATGCTACAATTTGTAGAGCAGTTTTGCCTATGGTTAGTTGCACCTGGATGGTTTCGAAGCTTCGTGCGTTGCCACCAACCTGGAGGTGTGGGTATCCTTTATGAATATGGATACACCCCTCCTTTTGTGGTGTGGTCGGGTTTTGGGGCGGAGCGCATGATATGAGGTAAACCTAATAGTGCGGGGTGCTCTCAGGAGCCTTGAACCAGGTTTCAGTTACAGCACAGACATCGATGTTCTCCATACTGAGAAGGGCCTCAGTCGTGCATTTTGAGATTTAGACTTCTGGCATTGAGCAGCATTACCCTCAGTTTCTTCCATTTTTGTTTTCTAGGGTGGTAGGTTTAGAATTTGAGCCTTGCCTAAAAGGCACTATGGGGGTGGCAAGAGCCTTAGCCAATATCCGGAATCTCAGGGGTGACAGGTGCAAGCCGTCCTTGCAGAAGCAGCGTGGCTTGTCAAGCATGTCATCCCAGGCAGACAGACACTGGATCCCCTTTGAATGACACCAGACATTAAGCCAATTGTTAAAGCTGATCATCTTGTCTCTATATTGTGGCATCATTCTTGGTGAAGGAAGGATACTGCTCAGGGTTAGGGTCATACCTGCCTGGGCTACATAATCAGAGAGCTCCTCTATGTCTCTTTTCATGTAGTCCAGGGAGTACGTCTCAGGTCGTTCACACCAGCATGGACAATGACTGTGTTATATTTGTACTTGCCGTGGGTGACCAGTGCTTGTGTTATGTGGCGGATTCTAGCGCCCGATAGGCAGCTTACTGTGACCCTCTCCTTGTTCAGCCTGGTGAGTGGGACGTCAGTGTGTCTGACTATGGAGTCACCTATGACAAGTATGTTTGGTGTTGTATTTGGCCTTAAGGGCTGTGACTGCTTTGCACACTGCTTTTGTGGTTTATGTGTTGCTTGTGGGGTGTCTTGAGGTAGCAGTTGTTTGGGTGTCTGCTTTGGAGGCCTCTGCTGTTTAGGTAAATTTTACTCAGAGCCTCAGTATGTCTTTGTGTGTTTATGTGTTTGATTCAGTGGAGTGGTAGCATTATGTGAGGCTGGTTTTGTGGTGTGTGTAGTTGCCTTCTCCTCCTGTCTGGTCTTGCCAGTCCTGAGTTGAGAGAGCTCAGCCTCCAGTTTGGCTAAATAGCTGCATCTCTCAAGTATTTGTGTTATGTGGGAGGAGGAGAGGGTTGTCTGTGTACATGAGGCAGTTATAACATTGCCTCAAGATTCCCAGATTCACCAGCTGGACCGGAGAGGAGATTGACAACTGACCTTTGGACATGCTAGAATAATATTGGGAAATCCTTAATTGAAAACAAGGGCCAGTGGGGAGTGAGGGTGTAGTGCTTTTAATTTTTAGTGCTGACTTATATAATTGCTTTAGTGAGCAAGTGCCAGGTAACTTGAGTGCAATGTGTTACAAGTAACTAAATGCAAAAATGACAAACAGTAACTTTCTTTCAAGTGAAACAAGGAAATAAGTACAGTAAGCAATGCAGATATCACTAGTGATCCACAGAAGCTGAGAAGTTGTATTAGGTGGAATTAGCTTCCAGGGAAATAACAAGCAAACAAACAACGTGCATATAAACAAAGCTAGATTCAGCAGGCCTGGATCTAGTCTATGCTAGAGCAAACAAGGTGAACCAATTTCAGTAAGATACAGTTCAAATATTCAGGCACTATAAAACTTTAACCAGAAATTCCCAGCTCAGAAGGGCAGAGTCCAGCCTCTTCTCCCACAAGAGTGCAGACCACGAACCTTCTTAATGTAAAATAACTGGCCTGAAGCCCAAGTGCCTAAACCAGAACTAATACACTTGGACACTGGGCTCTCAATCAGCAGTTCCCAACTTAGAAGGATGAAAGCTACCTGTCCTGCCACCACAGTGCTTGCCACAAACCTTCCTAATGTAAAACAACTGGTCTGAAGCCCAAGTGCTTAATCCAAAAGACTTGAATGATAGCTACACTTTATTCAAGTTACAACCAAGCAGTAATAAATACCATTGAATACTTTAGAGAATGTCTGGATTAGTGCTCAAGTTACACAAACAAAGCTAGATCCAGCAGGCCCGAATCCAGTCTATGCCACAGCAAACAAGGCACCAACTTCAGTAAGAAACAGTTCAGATATGCATGCACTATAAGCCTTTAACCAGAAATTCCCAGCTCAGAAGGGCAGAGTCCAGCCTCTCCTCCCACAAGAGTGCAGACCACGAACCCTCTTAATGTAAAATAACTGGCTTGAAAGCCCAAGTGCTTAAACCAGAATTAATACACTTTTAGAATAACAGACACTGAGCCCTCAATCAGCAGTTCTCAACCTAGAAGGATGTAAGCTACCTGTTCTGCCACAACAGTGCAGACCACAAACCCTCTCAGTGCAAAACAACTAACTGGTCCGAAGCCCAAGTGTTTAAACCAAAAGGCTTAGAATGAGTTACACCAAGCAGTAATAAATACAATTGAGTATTTTAAGATGATGCAAAAGTAAAAAGAAGTAGGTAAAAACACAAGTACAGTAAAAGCAGATGAAATTGTTTTTTTTTTTTTTTCTGAACAAGTGCTGAGATCAAAGAAACAGATTTGAGTGCTGAAACTAGAAAACTGGCTAGTTATAAGAAAAAAAAACAAGCTAGAATGCTTCCCTCAAACACAGAAGGGCTTGGGGGCTCAGAAGCCTACAAATAGTCTGTACCACTTAACAAGAAAGGCAGGAAATAAGCTTAATTTTTTTTTTTTTTTTTTTTTTTTTTTATGTAATGGATTACCACCTATGTCGTAATTTGTGTGTACCTTGTTTGGTATTTGGAGAGACATTCATACTCTGCAGTGTCTTCAGGAAGGCTGAGTGGGGTTCCTGGGTTTGGGAGGGTGGTCTGTAGCAGGCTGCAAACTGTGAGGCAGTTTTAGCCACTGTTACTTGCCCGTGGATAGTCCATGCAGCCTCTTTCTGTGGTACCAACCTGGGGGTGTGGTTATCCTTGACAATTATTGATAGCCACCCTCCTATTGTAGTTTGTTCCATGTTTTGGGGCTGTAAAGCATGGTATAAGGCGTAACCTGGTTGTGTTAGGGTGCTCTTCTGGCCTTGACCCAGGTATCTGTTACAGTACAGATATCAACATTCTCCATGCTGAGGAGGGTTTGGTCTGCATTCATCTTGCAGTTTAGACTTCTGGCATTGGGTAGCATTACATCCAGGTTCTTATCCCTTGTGCTACCTATGGAGGTGGGTTTGTGTTTTCAGCCTTACCTATTCAAGGCACAGTGGGGGGTGACAACAGCCTTTGCCAGTATCCACACAGTCAGGAGTGATGGCTGCAGGCCATCCCTAGCAGGTGGAGCATCATGTCTTGCTCAGCATGTCATCCCAGGCTGCCAGGCATTGGATTCCCTTTGACTAACAGCAATACTTCAGCCTATTATTGTAATTGATCTTCTTGTCTTCATATTGTGGCATCATGCTTGGTGAGGGTGAGATGCTAGTCAGGGTCATCATGTTTGCATATACTAGATGGTGTTACCTTGCTTAACACATGGCAATCATGCCTCAGGTGGTGCTGCAGGGCTGCCTATGTCGGATGCACATACTACATTCCCTGTACATGTTTGAAAGCAGGTTGTGTCAAGTTAGGCATCCCTTTTACTATATGTGTGAGTCAGAGAGAGGTATCATTCCCAGGGTTCCTACTGAGCCAGTGTATGTGCTATGTGTTGCCTCTTTGCCAAGGCCAAGGCATACTGGACAAGCCTCCTTCTGCCTACTGGGGCAGGCTCAGGTTGTTCCTCCTCTGAGTCACACTCTGCCTGTGATGGCCTTGGCAATGGTGGGGGGCTGTTTGTCCCGGCCCTATGCTGGTCCTGCTGCAGCTGTTTTCACAGAATCATATTATGTAGCATAGCACATACCATGACAATTTGGGTACATGAAGTTGGTGAGTACTGCAAGGCTCCACCAGATGTGTCCAGGCACTGGAACCATGACTTGAGCAGCCCAAACACACACTCGATTACATTTCGTGTTTGTGCATGTGCCTCATTATGGCATTCTTGTTCAGGTGTGTGTGCATTTCTGATGGGTGTCATCAGCCACGGCTCCAGTGCATAGCCAGCATCCCCCAGTAAGTGACCATGTGGGATGTCCCCATTGGCAAATGTCTGGTACAGCTGCATCAGATGCCAGATATGGGAATCATGGTAGCTTCCAGGGCAGCCAGCACACACATTCGTTATTATGCCCTGGGCATCACACACGACCTGGCAGTTGATGGAGGGGAAGCCCTTGCGGTTAATGTAGGCCCTACCCCGCTCACCAGCTGGTGCCTTGATGCATATATGCTTGCAGTCTATTGCACCCACTACCTCCGGGTATTCCGCTATTTGCTGGAAGAGACACATATTGCTGGCCAATGCCTCACGGGAATTGGGGAAATATACATGATCTCCGACATGTGCTGACATGGCATCCAGGAACTGGTGCAATAACCTGGATGCTGATGCCTGTGAGATCCCCATCATATCACCAGTTGGTCTCTGGAAGGTACCTGTTGCTAGTATTCTTAGGCCAACACATACCTTGGTTTCCACTGGGATGGGTTCCCCCTCTGTTGGTTCTGTGTGTGAGGTGTGGCCTGCACAGCTCAACAATTTGCTGCAGGAGGTCTCTGTCCACTCTATAGCACTCCACTATCTCCAGCTCATGTAACCACTGGTAGGTGACCCTGGGCCTGTACACTCTTCTCTGTCTCCTCACTGTGGGTTGTCTGGCAGCATTTGCATTGTCACCACCCTCAGCAAGTCGCCTATGTCTCCCTATAACAGCTATGGCAGCCCCTAGCATTTTTGGTCTGTGTGAAGCTTTTTCAGTTTTCACTTCTAATAGCTTACTCCTGTCTTGCAGTGTCTCTTGAGAGAAACATACTGCACTGCTGTTTGCAAAGTTTTAAGTGCTGGGCTGGGCTAGTATTCTGCCTGTGTAATTGCCTGTTTCTAATTGTTTTCACCTGCTAGCTCTACCAGTATTCCCTGCTAGCTTCCTACTATTTCTCCTGCTTCCTTTTTCCTTTCTGTTTCCTCAGGGGGGAGCAACGTGCATACCAGCGAAAACTCACTCACAGTGGCTAACACGCATGCACACATGCTTACACAGACTAGAATCTGCCTATTCGGGTTAAAACGCGCGCACACCAGTGCAAACAGGCTTACAAGTCATTACACAGGCTCCTACATGCTTACTCTGCCTTAGACGCATGCACTCTATCTTACTCGCGCCTCCCAGCATGCACACGCGTGCATGCATGTCCAGCAAGAAACTTTGGTGTTATCCATAATGTACACCTTCCATTTCTTGGCTTTCCCATGCCTATCTGTTGACACTCCTCTTTCCATGATGTGTGACTGACATCTTTCACATGCCACTTTGCTCCAATGAGCTTGATTTCTTTCTGACATTCCCCCCTGTGATGTCACATATCTCCTACTCTGTTACGCCCCCTTATCTAACTCTTACACTACACAGAATGTGCTCATTTGCTATGTGACAGTGTGATTCACTATCCTACCACTCATTTACATAGGATTGCCTACTAATGCTTAGTTACATGTCTTACACTCATCTTCCCCCCTTAGCAACCACTACACAGTGGCCATGTTGTTTTCAGTCTGCTAGTCCCTGCATTGTAAATACATGCATTGCATAAAACCCATATTTGTGGGTTTAAACCTTTATTTTTAGGTTTTTTATAACGCAGCCCGTTTGTGCGGCGCTGCGCTACATTTAAACATCAGCGATCGCCGAAAAAATAAAACTTTTTATTTTATGTTTGCATCAGGTTACCTTGCCAATGGCCACATATTTGGCCATTGGTATGCTGCTAGATACATATGCACCCTTTATTTGGAGCTGACAAGGTTCCATTGTGTTATTTGCAGAAACATACTCAGTTGTCAACTGAGTACATTTCTGCAGCTAACACAACTCTTACAAGGGCTGGTTTCAGCTTCATGGATCGCTAAACTACCTCATTTGCATGTCTTTCGGTTGCAAGTGAGGTAATTAGCATATCCACGCCCTCTCCATGTAAGAGACATTTTAGCTGGTCTCTTACAGGGAAATTTGGGCTGTTTCTGGATCGCTATGGCTGCATGGAGTCTTACACGACTCTTAGACTCAGTGCAAGCCATTGTGAATCCTGCCCATAGTCTAAATCTCAATGTCAAAAAATGCATAATAGTATTTTTCAAAAAGGCAACCTCCCCCTGGAAATTACTGCATTGATAATACACCCATAAGAGTTGACGCTGTGGTTAGGAATTTGGAAGACATGTAGGCAGTGAGCTGACATTTAACAATCATCTGTGTACTATAGCAAGGAAATCATTCTACATAGCACAACTTATAAGTATGGTTATGGGGTCTATGTCCAAAGATATCATTGCTCCATTATACTCAGCTCTTATCAGACCAGTCACTGAGTAAAACACCCTCTGTGGTATGTACCTGACTGGACATTTACAACAAGTGGACCAACCTCAGAGGTTACTCAGAAAAAGAATACATGATGTAGAAAATATATCCTACATGGATCCATCAAAGCCATTTCTATGTACTCAGTCTTGTAATGACTGCTGAGGGGAAATTTATGCCTGGCCTTCAAAACATCCTCTGATCCAGCCCTTATGGACCTGCTGCATATCTGTAAAACAATTATCGTCAGAAACACCTGATCTAAGGATATAAACCTTATCTGCAACATAAATATGACTTGGAGGAACAGTCATGTGTTTTGAAGACTAACCTTTCTCTGCAAGAGACTTCCCCTCCATATGAATCAGATTTCATCCCTGCATGTATGGGTAATCATAAATTTACTCTTGGTCTGCCACCTATGTCCCTATTAGAAAGGTAAAGCTTATGAATGCTCAAACACTCATATCAAAGCTATAACACCTATAAAATAGGTGGTATCATAACCTGTAAAATACAGTTGTGAAGCATGGCTATGCTTAAAAAGGCCCTTTAGAGTCATTGGCCTAGTAATCACCTATGAACCTATATAACAGATACAGCACATACCAATAAATAAATGCATGCTGTTCTGGTACAGCTGCAGTGTGGCTGTGGTTCTGAAGAGGATCAGCAGGTGGCAGTCATGCACTTTGCAGTGTAATATTATAGTCTACATCCACATGACTGCCACCACTGACAGAGGTTAGTACAGAAAAAGACAGAATGTCTTTACCTGCATTGCTTAAACATTCTAATGTCATTGTTCGAAGTAGAGACTGCAGAATCAGAAAATGTCAGCTATGCAGCAGGTAACACACTCACCTGTGGATCAGAATGCTGTGACTTCAATTGTTGCACCAAGCAGATTGATAGCTGACATTGCAGTGCAGCATAATTAGGCTGCTGGACTCCTGAGTGTGTTGTCCGTTGGACAAGATGTTAAACTGAGGCCCTATCTGCTTGAGTGGGAGGTAGCTCAGGTAGATGTAATAGGTCCCACTGAATCTATTGAAAAGTGTAGAGGTACTTCATTTAACAAGCATAAAAAGAACATTATTTATTTATTTATTTAGCATTTGTTGACCAGGAAAATCTGACTAGGACAGAGCCTATTTTCAGTGGAGGCCTGGGGAGAAAGCTCTAGACATATTTACATGTTTAAAAATATGTAGCACAAACCAACTACAGAGCTACCATGTAGCAGGTAAAGCAGCCAAACGAAGGATACTTCCAAGTAACAATCAGGCAGAATGGTACTCAGCTTCAATCCAACTTAGACAGATTTTAAAGATCCACACAGGAGCACAAACCATGTAGCAGGTAAAGCAGCCAAATGAAGGATACTTCCAAATAACAATCAGGCAGAATGGTACTCAGCTTCAATCCAACTTAGACAGATTTTAAAGATCCACACAAGAGCACAAAGACCAGAATAAAACTCAAGTTTATTAAAACAAGAGGTGAGCGCTTTCGCTATGAGCTTCTTCAGACCTAATAACCATTTATTTAACATTTGTTGACCAGGAAAATCTGACTAGGACAGAACCTATTTTCAGTGGAGGCCCAGGGAGAAAGCTCTAGACATATTTACATGTTTACAGAACATACATACTTACAGGCACATATATTGACACATTTCTGTTTTTTTTTTTATCATTTTTCTTATAACATCCTCATTGTTATTCTTCCATAACTGGCCCACAGTCCTTCTTCCACAGCCATATTCTGATTTTTTTGCAATAGATCTGCAAAAATCCATTTGCCATTAATCAAAATGTAATTCAATCTTTCATTGTGAATAACCCATATTACATAAAAATTCTTATCTACCCATCTCACATATTCTTCCTTTTATTACTATAATATCCATGCATAACCATATTCTCAAAAAAAAATTTCCTTCATGTAACTTTTTCTAAAGTTTTGTAACACTTTTACATGTCAAAAACATACCCCATGGATTCAGCAAGCCCTGCATGTTGTGCAGGACTAGTGCAGGAGCTCCAGCAGGCAATATGTCTGCTGTGCGATCCAGGAATAAACTGTAGGGACGTGCATGAGCGCTCCTGCACTACTCCTGCACGGACTCAGCCCTGTATGCAAATTACCCCATTTGCAGGTAAAATCCATGCAAATGAGGTGAATTTGATATCCAGGAAGCTGAAAGCTGGCCGTGCAGGACTAGTGTAATCTGCAGAAATCTACTCGGCCAGTAACCGAGTACATTTCTGCAAACTACAAAACGGAGCCATGACAACTCCAAATAAAGGGTGGATATTAAGTAGAAAGCATACCAATGACCAAATATATAGCCATTGGCATGGAAAACAGTTGCAAAAATAAAAAAAATCAACTTTTATTTTTTTTTTTAGCCAGTCTCGGCTGTTTAAGCTTAGGGGGAGTTTAAGCTTAGGGCAGTGGTGTGCAAATGGGATTGGGCGAAAAATAAAAAAAAAAAAAGCCTAAAATAAGCATTCTGACCAAAATCACTATTTTGCCATTATACTCAATAGCAGGCTATAAGTAAATCCTTACTGGTGGGAAGAAAGCAATAAACCTTTGTGAATAAAGAATTTTACCCAGCAGTTGCTATGTCGTGCTGTGGTTGTGTGGTTCTACAGTTTCTTGTGGCAGGCAGAGGAACACATGGCCAGTGAATAGTGGTTACTAAGGGGGGAGGTTCAGTGTTGGACCTGTAAATATGCATCAGCAGGCAATCCTATGCAAATGAGGGGAATGATATTGAATCCCAGACTTCCCCTGCATGCTAGTCAGCACCCACCATGGTAAGAGCAGGAATAGTATGGTGCAAGCCTAGGAGTTAGCTAACATCATGTGGGGGGGGGGTGTCAGGCATACTGTAAGTGGATTGGAGCCCTGTGGCTCAGGTTTTCCCTTAGCTTAGCAGAGCTAAGCAAGGAGTTGTATCTGAGGCTGCCTAGCACTCTTTACATTGCCTAAGCGGGTGTGCATGCTGCGCACCGAGTTTTAAAGGAAAAGAATAAGTAAACCAGGAAATAGCAGCTCTGAGCACATTTGAGCATTGTGTTTGTGCTGCATGCCCCGGGCTTAAACAGGAAGGCAATGGGAAGGGAAAACAGCAGTAGAAAGGTAATCAAGGAGAACTAGCATAGCTGGCAGGTGAAATGTATCAGAATCAGCCAATTACACAGGCAGCAGTCAGCCCAGCCCAGAACACTACTATAAACTATGCAAACACCGTTCTCTCTGGTTTTTCCACATACTGTACACCACTGATGTATACAAGCGAGGAATTTTAACAAACAAAAGCAACAAAATGATAGGGGCTGCAATAGCTATCATACAACAACACGTGGAAGAGGCTGAGGGTGGTGAGAATGAGAATGCTGTTGACCAACACACAGTGAGGAGACGGAGAAGAGTGTACAGACCCAGAGTAACCTAAGAGGGCTACATGAGCTGGAGATAGTGAAGCACTATAGGGTGGAGAGGGACCTCCTACAGCAAATTGTTTAGCTGTGCCAGCCATGCCTGACACACAGAATTAACAGAAGGGAACCCATCCCAGTGGATACCACGGTATGTGTAGGCCTAAGAATAGTAGCTACAGGTACCTTCCAAAGGCCAACTGGTGATATCATGCAGATCACACAGGTATCAGAATCCAGGGTGCTCCACCAGTTCCTGGATGCCATGTCAGCACCTGCATGTGCTCACTGGCATGTGCTCACTGGCAAGTCAGCACATGCTGGTGAGCACGTATATTTCCCCAACACCTGTGAGGCGTTGGCCAGCAATATGCATCTCTTCCACCAAATAGCAGAATACCCTGAAGTAGTGGGTGCTATAGACTGCATGCACATATGCATCAAAACACCACCCAGTGAGCGGTGTAGGGTCTACATCAACTGCAAGGGCTTCCGCTCCATCAACTGCCAAGTCATGTGCAATGCCCAGGGAATTATAATGAATGTGTGTGCGGGCTACCCTGGAAGCTATCACAATTCCCCACATCTGGCATCTGACACAGCTGTACCAGAGATTTTCCAGTGGGGACATCCCTTATGGTCACATAGTGGGGGGTGCTGGTTACATACTGGAGCCATGGCTGGTGACACCCATCAGAAATGCACACACACCTGAACAAGAACTCCATAATGAGGCACACACACAGACCAGAGTTGTAACAGAGCATGTGTTTGGGATGCTCAAGTCAGTTCCAGTGCCTGGACACATCTGGTGGAGCCTTGCAGTACTCCCCAGCTACATGTACTCAAATTCTCATCATATGTGGCATGCTACACAATATGATCCTGTGGAAACAGCTGCAGCAGGAACAGCATGGAGCAGGGTAACACAGACCCCCACCAATACCAATGCCTGCACAGGCACAGAGTGACTCGGAGGAGGAACAACCTGAGCCTCCCCCTGTAGGCAGAAGGAGGCATGCCTAGTATTCCCTGGCCTTGGCAAAGAGGCAACACATAGCACATACACTGACACAGGTGGGACCCAGGGAATGACACCTAATTCTGACTCGCACATACAGTAAAAGGGATGCCAAACATGACACTACCTGTGCTTAAACCATGTATAGGGAGTGTACTATGTGCATTCAACATAGGCAGCCTTCCAGTGCAATCCTCAGTACTGGCACACCCACAAGGTAAGTCACTCTCCTTACCAATTGCTGAATGGAGTAGTATGTGTTGTTACCTGTATCTATGGTATGGATATGGGCATGCAAGGGAATCAGGTGGCTGAGTGGGATGTCAGAAGATAGTAGACACCTATAGTGGCAGCATGAGATCTGTAGCAAATACTGGTGTCACCATAGTAGCCAGTACTACACATGATGACAAATCCACTGCAGGAAATGTGCTGGAACACATGTGTGTCCATATGACAGACACATGCCATCAGGGAGGCTCATATACCCAACAACAGTCTCAGTCAGCATGACAGGTGTAGACAAACACAAACAAGGGCTGTGCTAAGGCCTCTGATTGATGGCTATGGATAACCTCACCCTGCAGGCCTACACAGACAGATTACAAGAGGTCAGGCAGTGGGATGTTAGTTCTGAAGGGTAATAAGTCAGAAACTAATATGTAAGTTAATCAGCCCTAAGACCTGTAGTACACTGATATGCCTCTAGTCAGCATGATAGATTAGAAAACAGAATGAAATGAGTACCTGACATACCAGTACAGTGATAGCCAATGTGTACAAGTGTTAGGTATGCCACCCAATCCTATGTAGATATGTAGAAACAGTCAGGTGTGCCCCCCCCCAATCCTGTGTAGAAATGTAGAAACAGTCAGGTGTGCCCCACACTCCTATGTAGAAATGTAGTAAAAGTCAGATGTGCCCCCCAATCCGATGTAGACATGTAGAAACATGTATGTGCAGATATAATACCAGTGGAGCACAGATGGCCAGAGGTGGCCAAGGTAGCAGGATAGATTGTAGCATTTGCACAATATGCAGGTATGTGTGTGTTAGGTTGGTGGTGTGTTTCATATTGTGTGAGAGTGGTCAGTATGTATGCATGTTGAGGTTTGATTTGGTGGCCATTGCCCATTACTGCCAATGACAGAGCCAGGTCCTCACAACTGCAGGGCCAAAGACAATTCCCCCCAGTATAACACATGCTAGCAGTAAGCCATTGTAAATGTATGGTGGTAATATGTGTCAACATCTGGAAGATGGACATGGCATGACTGTTGTGCTAGATATACAAGCAGTACACAGGGAAAAGTACCCCAGGCATACAGTATATAATGTGTAACTGTGAAATGGACACACCCTTGGAATTGTACATACAGGTATGCATCACATTATCTGGGCTTATAATAGGGAATACCGATGTCGTCTGGCCGAACTCTTGCATATCAAAAAGGTGATAGGACTGATATATTGTGAAACAGCTGATGTCCCTACACAAGCCAGCATAACTGGCATGCCCCATGCATATCTGTGAGTCAGGTGCAAGTAGTGTCCATAGCACACATGCACCCAGCTCACCCAAACACCACCCACAGGTACCTCTCTGGTCATATTTCTGCTGTTGGTAATGGGTACAATATGACCCCCACTTGTGTATGGCAATAGTGAAAGAATGCAGCATGCAGTGCAGGTGTCCCATGCAGGTGTGTCCCTAGCTGTAAGTAACACCCTGCCAACATCCACACCAGCTGATCAATACAGATAGAAAGTATTGGCATGAACACCTAGCACACCTACCCTGTCACAGGGGAATATACCGTATGGCAGTCTGGGACTGTAGGACTGACAGAATGCAACAGCCTGCTACAGATGGCCTGCATCACCACCAAATGGCCTACAGGCCTCTGCCAAAGGCATGTGTCTCACCTGTACTGCAGTTTTTAATTTCTCTGAGTCTTTTGGGTTTCTAATACCATGACAAGAATGGACCCTATTCCCAAGTCAAACTACGATTAAAGTTCATGAAATTAGTATTGTTTCACTCTTTTGATGTTAGCCAAAAGTGCTCTTCACAGCACCTGCAATGTGCCCAGTAATGACTCCTTCTGCAAGTCATATGGTGTTACATGAATTGGTAACATATCTAAATACGATTGTAAATTCTTTTTTATAAGACCAGTTGCTCCTACTACTATTGGAACTGTCTGAGTATCTTTCTTCCACATGGCTCTTGTTTCTGCCTGCAGATCAAGGTATTTTATGACTTTGTGTCTCTCTGTACGCAAGACACTGTAGTCACTAGGTGCGGCGATTTCAATGATCAATGCTACTTTTGTCTTCTTTTCTTGGACCACTATATTCGGTTTTCTAGCATCTATCTTTTGTACTGTTGGTTTTGGGTGATCCCATGTGATGTAATAATTTTCTATGATTCTCTGTGGCTCATGTTTCCAGTCTTTTTCAGCCACTTTGATACCATAATGTTTGCACAATCTCCAGTGTAACAATCTTGCCACATTATTATGCCTTTCAGTATACAGTACTTGTGCCATTAGAGAGTTGCAACCAGCAATAAGGTGTTTGACTGTTTCTGATTTGGTTCCACAAAACCTGCATATGTCTGTTTCTCCCACATGTTCAATGGACTTAGTAAACCAGCGTGTACGTAGCCCACTATCTTGGGCGGCCAATATTAACCTTTCATTTCTTGATGTAAATTCACCTCTCCTTAACCATTCTTGCAATTGTTATTGATCAACATGAGGCTCTTCCAGACATTTTCTATACTTGCAACAATATTTATGTTTTTTCCACATTTCTTGCCTTCTCACCTGGTCCTTCACCTTATAGCTTCATAAGTTCATACTAGGCTATCTGCCCTAGGGCATTTGTAAGCCTAGCCAGAGTGTGTTTGACTTTCGCCACCCATTTTAAATGAGTTTTACTATGCCCTTTTTCAAGGTTAGTTTACTGTGCCTCTGTCTAACAGTGACACAGAAGTGATCCCCGGGGTAAACCTACAATCTCCCATCCACTCATCAAGATTCCTCTTGAAGAGAGTCAGTGAGGGACTCTGCCTAACTTGGATTGGGATTCTATTCCAGAGTGAAGGGAGCCTCTGGGTTATGAATCTGTCCTTCCAGCATGTCCTATTTATTTCTGTGCTGAAGTTCAAGTCCCTCGAGCATGTAGCTCGAAGGGATTTGGATTTTCTGAGGTGAAGCATGTCCATCAATTCCAGGTTGGACATGGCCTTATACGTCAGGCACAGATCGCCTCTAAGTAGGCGGTATGCAACTGAGTAGAGCTGGAGTTTCTTTAACAGAGCAGCATATGGCATCTGTTTGAGCCCTTTGATCCTCTTGGTGAGGTACTTTTGGGGTCTTTCTAGTTGCTGCAGGTGTCGGGTAAGGTACATCCCAAATGGGGCATTGTATTCAATTATGGGTCTGATGAGGGATGAGTAAAGAGGCACGATGACCTCTCTTGATCTAGATGTGAATCCCTTCATGATAAGATGGGCTATATAGAAGGTTTTTCTAACCACTTTGGCCATGTGATTGTCAAATGAGAAATTGCTATCAACTTGGGACCCAGGTCCCTAATTACTTCTTCTGCACTTAATGGGTTACCACCTATGTGGTAATTTGTGGGCACTTTGTTTTTGCCAAAGGGGATGACTATACACTTTTTGGCGTTGAGCTTGAGGCCATGGCTCTGGCACCAGTTGTCTGTCTCTATGAGACCTTTTTGGAGGATGCTTGTGTCAGCTGGAGAGTTGATTATGGCAACCAGTTTGCAGTCATCTGCGAACTTGGTCAGCCATAGTCCACCCATGTTGGCCTGTACCTCCGAGAAATACAAACCGAACAAGAGAGGTCCCAGGACTGAGCCTTGTGGGACGCCGCTTGTGACTGGTTTGGAGTCTGACATGGCTCCAGCAATTCTGACCATGTGTGTTCTGTCCTTGAGCCAGTTTGCAACCCATCTAATGACATAGGGGTTTATATTTAAGCTGGAGAGCTTATCTATGATGCCTGAGTGGGGTATTGTATCGAAGGCTTTTGCAAGGTCCAGGTAGGCTGTGTGGACCACATTCCCCTCGTCAATGGCCTTGGTGACTAATTCAAAGAAATCGACCAGGTTTAAGAGGCAGGATCTACCCTTAACAAAGCCAAATTGGGTAGGGTCCAGTGTCTGTAGGTCCCCAATATCTTTATTTATGAGTTCCATGAAGATCCTCTCCATAGCCTTGCAGACCAAGCTAGTCAGGCTTATGGGGCGATAGTTACCAGGGTCCATTGAGGCACCACCTTTGTGGAGAGGGACCACTGTTGCTGTATGCCATTCTTTGGGTACATATCCTGTAGTAAGGCTGAGGTTGAACAGTAGCTTTATGTTGGGGTTCAGCTCTTCTTGGAGTTCATGTAGGACGCAGCCCAGGACACTGTCTGGTCCCATTGATGCTGTGTTTTTTGCTTTGGAGAGGGCGGCTCTTACCTGAGCACCTGAGATGTCAGGGGGGCAGCACTCTGCTGGGATAGTGTGTCCTGTGCAATTTTTCTCTTGAAGCTGGCCTTAGATGATTTTATGAGGGACCGTAGTTTTTTGCTAATACTGATCAGAGATGCCTTCCCTTTTAGGGATTTTGCTCTATCATGTAGTAGCTTCCTTTTTCTATTGTATAGTTTATTTATGACTGCGGTCCACCAGACAGGACGCCTGCCTTTGGGGGATTGGGTCTTGGTTTGATTTGGGATTGCATGATCCATGCATTCCTGAAGATGTCCATAGAATGCGTTTATAAAGGATTCTGCTGTTTGGGCTGTATTTTCCACTGGCCCGGGGGCTTTGAAGGATTCCACTTCGGTTTTGAGGAGTGTGAAGTTTGCTTTAGAGAAGTTTTTCACTGTGGTTTTCTGTGCAGGGGGTGGGGTCGAGATGTGGATATCCAGTGAGATTAATTTATGGTCCGATCTTACCAGTGAGGGATATACCTCAGGTCTGGAGCATAGAGTTCCCATGTTGGTGATGATCAGGTCCAGTATGTTTTCCCCTCTTGTGGGAGTGGTGACAATTTGTTCCATAGCATTTGAGTTTATAAATTCTAGGAACCTTTGGGCTAAGGTGTTAGGGCTTGAGTAGTGCTCCCAGTCTATGTTTGGGTAGTTGAAATCGCCCAATATAATAGTGTTTGGAGAGACCTTCATATTTTCCAGTGTTTTCAGGAAAGCCGAGTGGGGTTCCTGAGTTTGGGTGGGTGGTCTGTAGCAGGCTATAAACTGAAAGGCAGTTTTACCCACTGTTAATTGCACATGGATAGTCTCCGATGCTTTGTGCTGTGCCAGCAACCTGGAGGTGTGGGTATCTTTGACGAATACTGATACTCCCCCTCCTTTTGTGGTTCAGTCCGAGTTTTGGGGCCGAAAAGTATGGTATGAGGTATAACCTGGTAGTGCTGGGGCGCTCTCTGGAGCCTTGAACAATGGTTTCTGTTACTGCACAGATATCGATGTTCTCCATGCTGAGGAGAGTTTTGAGTGCATGCATCTTGAGGTTTAGACTTCTGGCATTGAGTAGCATTAGCCTTAGTTTCTTTTTCTTTGTGATATATTCTTTCTTTTGTTTTTTAGCACATTCATTTGCTGCCTGGTTTTTATCCACTTCTGGTTTTATTTCCATTCCTGCTTGACGTTGATATGCTTCTGATAAATTAAGCAGAGATGTCATCTTAGATTTATTCTCCTCATGTTTCAAAACTTTCACCACATTTGGATCTTGTGCGATCAGTAGATATGTGTGGAGTCCCACAATTGCAGATCTATACATGTAATCAGTTTCAAGGAGGCTCATCCCTCCTTCAGAACAGGGAATATATAATCTTGGTATAGACTGATTTTTATAAATCATTTGATGAGCATGAAGCATCCTTCTTGTTTTAATATCCAATCTATCCAACACTTTTTGGGGCCTGTCAATCACTCCAAAACTATAAGTTTGGACAGGAAGAACAAATTGATTTATAGCTTGGATCTTGTTCCTAGGTGTCAGTGCTGTTTTCAGGATTAATTTAAGTCTTCTAAAGTACTCCTTACTGAGCTTTATTCACATTTGTTCATGTTTTATTGCTGATCCTTCATCAATTCCCAAGTGTTTATACACCACCTCTTGCTCAAGTTATTTTATATCACATTCTTGTCCCAAACTGATGTTTTCCTGGTGCTGCAATTTTCCTTTTTTAAAGGTTGCTTTTGCACATTTAGCAAGACCAAATGACATTCCAATATAATCTGAAAAAGGTTTGACAACCTGCAGATGTGCTTTCAGTTCCTCATCTGATGAGCTATACAGATTTAAATCATCGACAAAGAGAAGATGAGAAGTCATTAGACTTTGTTGTTTTCTATAAGCCAAATTATAGCCATGGCCTAGGCTGTTAAGTAAACTACTTAATGGGCTAATGGCAAGGCAGAATAGCAAGGGTGACAGAGAGTACTGCCAATGTATGTTATGTCATGGACACCCAAATAACAACATAACACATTCCATAAAAGCCATATGCAAGGCCATGTGGACAAACCACAGTAACATGTCCACCATGTCCCACTGCATGAACTGTGGACCAATGCCAAAACACAGCTGTGATGAGGTAATAACTTTAGGGAAAGTATCAGAGAATGTTTGCATAATGTATGGAAGAGGATAGAATAATAAAGGGAGGGGCATGGGCAGCATGGAATGTGCAAGGTCCGACACACAGCTGTGTGCACATACTATCCCTGGCTGCAAACACAAAAATGGGTAGCTACAAACCTGCCCATACACCACAATAGGGGTAATGTCCTGACTTATGACCCCTACCTCTGGGTAACCTGTGTGAATCTGTACAGTTGTGAGGTATTTCCACAGCAAGATATTACGTTGATGGATGTACAAGTATGGCATCCTCTGCCACAACTGTACCAAGGTGCAGAACTGGATATACAGATTCAGCAGGAAGTGTCTGCAGCTCACCCCCCCAGAATGGCATAACTTTCCATGAATATGTAGGCATTTGCCCACAATACTGGACACAGCTTCATTCACCCTGTGTTCCCCAGGACGTCACTGTGAGCAAGAATGTCCACCTGATAGTACTTGAGGACATAAAACATCACAGTGTATAACAGTATACATGTCTGAATATCTCTGCTAACACCAGTACCATGTAGCAGAAGCAGTACAAACACAATCACCTACAGTACACACTATCCCTTGCACATGTCGACTTCATATTGCCAACTGATCTACAGATATCCTGCAGAAACAGTTTGCTACCTGTAGGTGTAGAACACAACAGCCTGCACTGGAGTACAAACTACCTGGAAAGGATCCACACATTCAATACAGAAGGGCATACTGGACATGCTCACACACTTAGAGAAATGAAGGCAATGTCAGACAACAACATACTGAAATGTCATACTGGGCATGCTCACACACTTAAATGAAGCCCATGTCTGCCAACAACAGTGGACCATACATATCTGACAGTTGCAGATGTTAGTGCATAAACTCCTCAGTATGCACCAGTCATGCTTTTCACATGCATTGGATAGGAATACAGACATATCCAAGGACAACACACTATAATATGCCAAAAGTAGACATACATAGATGTGTGGAAAAGAGTGACCATGACAAAGAGCCTTCCATCATGATGCCTGTCCCATCCAACACACAGCCAAATGGCTACAACCACATGATGTGTAAATGTCACTCACTGTAGAAATTTGCCACTGGTATCTGTCAGCATTACAGACTCTGTGGTGCAAGTGCTAGCTGTGCAACATGACTGTACAAGGCAGTTGTATACACGTACCTGTGGAATATAAACCTGGGTGTGCCTGCATGTGGTGTGTCTACCTCTAGATGAATGAGTTATGGCCCATGCACACACACTGCCCTCCCCATAGTCCTACTTACCTACATACCTTGAAATGCAATTGCTCTCCACCTACCTAACCTGCTTAATACATAAATACTTTATAACACATAAAGTTTTTTCTTCCTTACACACTATTGATTAACCCTATGTACTGCCTTCATGCTAATGCTACCTCTATACCACTCTCAGAGGACTTAAACCTCTGCATTAATTCAACTCATGCTAATACTCATGCATAAATAACTCATCCATGCTAATGTTACTTCTATATCATTCTCAGATGATTTAAACCTCTGTATTAATTTAACCTTGTACTACTGTTCTCAACCACTAAACATGTAAATATGCTTTACATCCTACTCCAAGCTGCTGTTTAATTTTTGTTTAGTTTTTGCTATTTTGTATGTAAAATTTGCTTAGTTTGTTTCTGTTTCCACTATGTATTGTACTATATTATAGAGCTTGCACTATGTATTATTGGAGCTTTTCGCCCCTGGTTTCCACTGAAAATGGGCTCTTTGAGCCCAGTGGACCTCTCTTGTCATCAAACTGGAAAAAAAATAATACTATGACAAGCCTGCTGATGTCATCCACTTTGAAATACACCTTTGGGAACAGAGAGCAGATCTATCTAAGGCTTTTGACATGGTCAATCACCCTTCTTTAATAAGCATCCTAAAATCCCTCTCATTTGATAACCTTGCTATTAAATGGTTTAGTTCATATCTGAGCAACAGGCAACAAGCTGTTCTTTGGGATAACCACATTTCTACTTTATTACCAATTTCTATTGGAGTCCCTCAGGGCTCTATTCTTGGTCCACTTCTCTTCTCCCTCTTCATTAATGACCTTCACTTAGTTATCCCTCAAGCTACCTGTATTCAATACGCAGACGACTCCAACATTATTTGTTCCGCTTCTTCTTCTATAGAACTACACTCACTGACTCAAAATATCTTCAATACAGTAGAAACATGGTTTACTAGATGGTACCTCCTTCTAAATGCCAAAAAAACTAAACTTCTTCTCTTCACCCCTACCTCTCGGACCCCCCCCCTTTAAACTTCACTATCTCTTCAGACAATGCCACCGTCATCTCTCCTGACACAACAACTAAACTGTTAGGAATAACCATTGATAATAAACTCACTTTTGATCAACACATCAACAATACCATTAAATTAGTCAACAGAAAAATCGGATCCTTATACCATATCAAACTATTTCTAACCCCATCTTCTAGAGCTAAAATTGCTCTCTCCCATCTCATATCTACTCTCTTTTATGCCTCACCTATTTTCACCAACCTTAAGAAAGCTAACCTTAACAAACTAGTCACTTGCTATAACAGCATTGCCCGCTTTGCCACTGGGAACCCCTATCGAACCCATCACTGTCTTAATTTGAAATATTTAGGCTGGCTAGAGCTCCAAAATGATCTTTTAATCTCACAACTCACTATTGCCCATAAAATACTGTACCAACCTGACAATACCCCTATACTCTCACAACTTTTAATCCCTTACAATAATCTTAACTCCCTTCATTCCTCTTGTAAACTCTTGACCAGATCAATAAGTTCTAACAACTATGCCGGTGACTCTTTATTCACTAACACTATTGGTAGAAGATGGAATCTGCTACCCAGTGATATAACTCTGATCACATCGCTTCCTCTTTTCAAACAAAAACTCAAGCTATACTTCCAAAATCACTCTGTTCCTGTAGTACACCAGACTGACATTCTTCTCTACCCCTTTTTACTTTACCTCTACTTCTTTCACTCCTCTTACTTTATACTGACCAATTAAGCTACTTCCTAGGCTACCTTTTGCCCAATGCATGGCTACCTTTGCTCTACCTACTTCTCCCAGCTCTCTCTTCTCCTCTCCTTGTCACTTCTCTATCTCCTTTCTCTCTTTACTGTCTACTGCTTCACCTCTACTTCCTAGACTTCTCCACTACTCCTTACTTTCCTCGTCTCTTGTACTCTATCTTTATTTATTCTCTTCATGATACTATTTAAAATAGCCTTGATTTATAATTATGGCATGCTTCAACTGACTATGTATTTTTCTTTGTCTTCTTGAATATTTTATGTAACCAGTCCTTTTTGGACACTTTCTATTGTTGTTTATTTTTGTTTACATATATGACTACTTTGGTATATTGTGCTTTTTTTGTGTGTGGAGCTTTTCTCCCCAGGCCTCTACTGAAAATGGACATATATGGGCTAGGCTTGTAAATGCCCTCGGGCAGATAGCCTAGTATAAACCTATGAACCTATGAACCTATATCCAGCTAGACTAGCCCGGTCAACAAATGTAAAATAAATAAATAAATAAAATAAGAGTAGCCCAGTAAACTCTGTGGTACATCCTATAACTGCTTAATGCTGTAGTGTGATTAACACGCTAGGTAGGAGTTCTAATCCCAGACATGACAAGTGTGTATGTGTGTGTGTGTGTGTGTGTGTGTGTGTGTGTGTGTGTGTGTGTGTCTGTGTAGGGGGCAATGCCTTTTTAGGCAAGTCACACTCACTACAATACAAATGCTCTACTTTGTCTAGCCTGCTGATGTCATTCACTGTGAATACACCTTTGGGAAAAAGGTAGATCAATGATCTTTGTGGCATGGTCTATAACTGTGTAATGATGCAGTGTGATAAACTAATTAGGTAGAAGTTCCACTCCCAAACATGGCAAGTATGTGTGTGGGTCTCTGTGTAGTGGGCAATGCTTTTCAGGCTAGTCACACACTACAATTCAAATGCCCTCCTTTGGCAAGCCTGCTGATGTCATTCACTGTGAAATACACCTTTGGGAACAAAATAGCCTGGTAATATCCGTGGTGTGTCCTATAGCAGCATACTGCTGTAGTGTGTTATAGTACTTTGGTAGTGGTTCTATTCCCCTACATGGTAAGTGTGGATGTTTGTGTGTGTGTGTTTCTTTGTCTGTGTAGAGAACAATGCTTTTTAGGCTAGTCACACTCACTACAATTTAAATGCCCTACTTTGGCAATGCTGCTGATGTCACTCATTGTGAAATACACCTTTGGGAAAGAAGTAATATGGTAATCTCTGTGGTGCGTCCTAATTGCATAATGCTGTAGTGTGTTAAGCTAGTTAGGTAGGAGTTCTAATCCCAGATATGGTAATTGTGCATGTGTATCTCTGTCTGTGTAGGCAGCAATGCTTTTTAGGCTAGTCACACTCACTACAATTCAAATGCCCTACTTTGTTAAGTCTGCTGATGTCATTCACTGTGAAATACACCTTTGGGAATGAAATTCCCCAGTAATCTCTGTGGTGTGTCCTATAACAGCATAATACTGTAGTGTGAAATAGTACCTGTGGTACAGGTTCTATTCCCACACATAGCAAGTGTGAATGTGTGTGTTTCTTTGCCTGTGTAGGGAGCAATGCTGTTTAGGCTAGTCACACTCACTACAATTCAAATGCCTTACTTTGGCAAAGCTGCTGATGTCATTCACTGTGAAATACACCTTTGGGAAAGGTGTAGCCCAGTAATCTCCATGGTGTGCCCTATAACTGTGTAATGCTGTAGTGTAATAACCTAGTTAGGTAGGAGTTCTAATCCCAGACAAGGCAACTGTGTGTGTGTATATTTCTCTCCTGTGCAGGGGGCAATGCTTTTTAGGCTAGTCACACTCACTACAATTCAAATGCACTACTTTGGCAAGTCTGCTGATGTCATTCACTGTGAAATACACCTTTGGGAAAAAAGGAGCCTAGTGATCTCCGTGGTGCATCCTATAACAGTGTAATGCTGTAGTGTGATATAGTACTTTAGTAGTGGTTCTATTCCCGCACACGACAAGTGTGGATGTTTGTGTGTGCGTCTCTTTGTCTGTTTAGGGAGCAATGCTTTTTAGGCTAGTCACACTCACTACAATTTAAATGCCCTACTTTGGCAAGTCTGCTGATGTCATTCACTGTGAAATCCACCTTTGGGAACAAAGTAGCCCAGTAATTTCTGTGGTGTGTCCTTTAACAACATAATCCTGTAGTGTGATATAATATTTTGGTAGGGGTTCTATTCTCACACATGACAAGTATGGATGTTTGTGTGTGTGCTTCTTTGTCTGTGTAGGGAGCAATGCTTTTTAGGCTAGTCACACTCACTACAATTCAAATGCCCTACTTTGGCAAGCCTGCTGATGTCATTCACTGTAAAATACAGCAAACCAGTCTCGTGCAGGAACGCTTCAGCTTGTATACGACACAACCATCAATGCCCAACGAAATCAAGTAATGAAGTAATGACTCCAACTCATAGATTAAACACCCAGGAACTTTCTTTATTTATGTCAGTTAGCGCTTTCACCCTAAAAAGGGCTTCCTCAGACTGTACAAACCATGTAAAAAGCACAGTCCTTATATAGTCATGCCAATTAAAAAATCAAACAGTTCAAATAATTGATTCAATTGAATTAATTTCGAACTGCAACACTATTGTGTTGCAGCCTCTTATACTTAAAATCACGAAACTCAATATACTACTATACATAATTATGTATTTTCATGTCTAAGCTACTCATGTTAAGAAATTTTCTTTCATTCATTGAACTTCAATGTTATACTTAACTACACGTAATTCATTCTTTATCCACCAGATGGTGCTAAACTCCTATTTCATATCTTTGCATTAATGACATTCAATGTATTTTAAAAACCATCTTGCACACATTCATATCAACATATTGAACTCGTAGTAACTAATGAATTCCATTGGAAAATAAGAATATGACTATAATGTGTAATTATATTAATCTAAAAAATTTTTTATGTGTATAAAAAATCCCATATATAAAAAATTTTTGTATATATCAAAACAATTTCTTAACATCTAAAAAATTTCCCATGTACATAAAAACCTGTATGCAGCAACAGTCTTAGAGCTTAATATTTCAAGGCTCTTCCTAATCTCCTTTTCTTTAAAAACGGATGTAGGCTTACTTTATCATTAAGACCAGGGGGACAATCAGCCTTACATCTGATGATCCATCTAGTCTCTTGTTCCAAGGTATAATTTTCTAAGTCCCCTCCCCTTGGGGTATTATTTACAATCTGTAGGACAAAAAAGCTAAATTTGTGTGTGCTGCCCTTTATCTTATGATGTTTGGCTAGGGCATTTCGCTCATCCCCTATCCTTATGCAATAATCGTGTTCCCTTATCCTTTCTCTAAACTGTCTATTCGTTTTACCTATGTAAAACGCTGTGCAGGAACAGCACTGGGCTAGATAGATCACATTCTCCGTCCTGCATGTAGTGCCAGTAAAGAAAGTGAAAATTTTTCCTGACACTGGTGACTTAAAGGTTGTATCAGTGTTAATTAAACCACACTGATTACAGCTACGACAAGGGGTCGTGTTAGTAGGATGTGTTTGGTATACATTTCGAACTTTATGGCATAACATTCTTTTTAGATTTAGTTTATTTTTATAACTAAACCTAGGTTTCTCACCAACTAAAATTCTAATCTCATCTTCTAGTCCTAGCAAATGCCAATTTTTTTTCTATAATGGTTCTTATATCATTAACATCTCTAGTGTAAAATAATGGTAAACTAACCAAGGTGTTATTAGGTTCTGATTCCTTATCCTTGAAACTGACTTCAGTCTCTATGTTTATTCTACTGGAAAAATACGGACGTGCCCTTGTGTTTCTCATACTATAAACTTCTTGTATTGTTCTCTCAACATCTCTTTCTTTATATAATCTATCCAATAATCTGGATTTCAGTCCTTCTACAGACTGGATGTTGGGTAAGTTCCGGGACTGTGTAGCAGGAAAAGAAAATGTGTTGTTGTTTTTTGAACCAAGTGAGGAGCGTGGGTCAGATGATGACAACGCAGAAGATTTACTTTTGTTAGCAGACGAACTGGATAAATTGGAGGCAGATTTCATGAGACTTAAAAGGCTACAGCTGCAACGGCAGCATTTCGAGGCTTGTTTGAAGAAACACATCATACCAAGAGGGCTTCGTGTTCTTAAGATGCCCACATCAGGTAACCACTTTCCTGAACTATTGTTCAAGTGGCAAAAGTTAAATATGGATTTGAGCTTCAACTATATGAGGCTCTTAATAGACTACCATAGACCTGAGGAGGAACTTTTAAGACAGAAAGTGACTGAAATGCATGCTTCCATTAACTTAAAGTATAATACTTCAAAAACAACTATGGGACTGGATAGGTTAATGGACAATGTCCTACTATATGAAAAACGGTTAATAAACCAGAAAAAGACTAAGATTGAAAGAGATGTTACCGACTTTAAAAACGGCCATGTCTTTACTTGGCCTAGAACTGTTACTACTGACGGACATGTTAAGAGAACAGGTTCTGATGTTACAGATGTTATTAACACTAATAATTCAAAGATAGAAGGCCATGATACTGTTGTTACTACTAATAATGTTAGATACAAAAAACAGCAGCAACGACTCAGGAACAATAGATGGTGGAAATGGAAACTGCTCGTACGACAAGACAGCGTATTCAATAAATATTTTAATGGCAAAAACCAATCAATAACTATTACAGGTTAAGCGCTTTCGACTGTTACCCAGTCTTCTTCAGAACACAGTCAATAAAATCCATTCAACATTTATACTGGTAGTAGTGCATTAATTGAATAATTAGTTCATAAAACCGCCAAATTTATTAAAGTCACAAGTGCATAACCAGCACATAAGCCCTAAGTACATATGTAAACAGTGAATTATACTAAAAAGATTGTGCAGAATAATCTGCAAGCTGATGGTAATAAAAAATGGTGATCCTAATACTGCTATAATATTTTATAAATATTTTTAAAATTTTATAAAAATTCCTATGAAAAATTCCATATATAAAAATGTTTTTGTATATAAAAAATTGCCTATGTACAATTATACCCACTCTGTTATTATGTGTATACATGAAGAGTCACTAGGCTGAATGATGATAATGATAATAATAATGAAAATAATGTCATAAAAACTGAGAACTCTCAAAATTTATTCCAAGGCTAAAAAAGGTTTGATGCTGATATACTCATTGAGGCCAGGTGGTCTCGTAGCATCTGTAAAAATCTGCCATTTACTCTCACTGAGAGACAATTTCATTTTCCAGTCCCCTCCATAAGGGACTGTCTCAACTTGATCTATGATAGAGAATAGGAACTTGTGATCGTTGCCTTTCTCCAAAATATGTCTATATAGTGCATTTTTAGAATCTTGTTTACCTATTTTATACATATGCTCATAAATCCGTCTGTTTAACTGTCTCTCTGTTTTACCTATGTAATGCGCGTTGCATGACGTACATATTGCAAGGTAAACTACCTGCTTGGATCTACAATTCCCTTTCCTACTAATGATAGTGGTGTGGCATGTGTCATTCAATTTGATGGTGTTATTCAAGTTAATATACTGACATTGTTTACAATTGCCACATCTCGCAGTCCCTTTTCGGTATCCATCTGTTGATTTGTTAGATGCCCCTCTTTCCAAAAGATTCTTCAAGTTGGGTGCGGTTTTGTAAACTATTCGGGGTTTCGTCCCCAAAATCTCTTCCATACCCATAACCATCAAAGTACTCCAGAACCTTTCTAAAATGTCCTTGATGATATAGGAATTAGGTGTGTACATGAGTATACATGTCCTTCCAAACGAATCCAAATGTCCACCTCCATCACGCTGATCCATGGTGAATTGTCCCAATAGGGGTTTGTAGATGTTACCCCATCTGTCTTGAACATATCTAATTGTCTCAGTAACCAAACCTACTGGATAATCTCTACTCAAAAACATTTCTTTGATGATGTTTAATTCCTTCTCCAAGATCTCTGGATTCGATGACATTCTTGCTGCGCGGATGGTTTGTCCCTTGATCACATTCTTAAAAACATGTGGGGGGTGGTTGCTACTATAGTGCACATAATCATTGGAAAAGGTGGGCTTCCTGTATATACTTGAAGTGAACCCATCCCTGTCGTGGCTTAACCAAACGTCCAAAAATGAAATACCTTTGTGGTTGAATTGGTGAGTGAATTTTAAAAACTCAACCGTACCATTTAGATATGTCATGAATTCTAATAATCTATCCACAGATGATTTCCACAATATAAAGATATCATCCAGGTATCTCACATATAATCCTATGTCAAGAAAAAACGTGCTCTTGAACACGTGTTCTTGTTCCCACTCGGCCATGACCAAGTTTGCAAATATGGGAGCACAAGCTGCTCCCATAGCTACGCCCTTGGTCTGCCTAAAATATTCTCCTTGGAAAGAGATGAAGTTGTAATCCAATACAAGTGACATCATGTCACTTATTAGGCTGACTTTTTCCCATGAGAAATCTGAGTAACGAGTTAGACTTTTTTCGAAGTATTCTAACCCTTCTGTCCTGGGGATACTGGAAAAAAGATCAATAACGTCCACTGTTAAATAGATCAATTCAGAATTCCAATGATCATTGGTGAGTGTGCCTAGAAATTTCCAGGAATCTTTTATGATGTGCGGGATGTTGTTGTATACATTCTTGCACCATCTATCAATCAATTTCCCAATATTGTATGTTTTAGACCTGGAACCTGACACGATAGGTCTAAAGGGAGGCTTTTCAATAGATTTATGCAACTTTGGAATCCCTACCATTTTGGCTAAGACTGGATGATCAACTTTCAAAAAGGAATAGGTGTCATTAGATATCCTATTGTCTATAAGATATTCCTCAATGATGAGATCAATCCGCTTATGGCCTATGTTTACCTGGTTTAGTGAGATGTTCTCATAGTTGCCTGAAGTATGTAAGATGTTGTGAATTTCTTGGTTGTATAGATCAGTAGTAAAAATCACAGCACCCCCTCCCTTGTCGGGTTTCATGACCCTGATGTCCCTGTTCTTTGTGATCTCCAGTAAAGTTTTCCTTTCCATACATGTGAGGTTGTCACAAGGTTGTTCTCTTTGCCTTCGTATTCTATTGTGTGACCAATAAATATCATTGCACACTAACTGTTCAAAAATTTGAACGTGTGGGTTGGGTGGTGGTATGAAGGTACTTTTTTTCTTCAGGTCTGTGCCAGCTGTACCTGTAGTCTCTGTGGTTCCATCCTTTATCTTGTTGAAAGTTAACGCCAAATTTAACTTCCTGCAATATTTCTTTACCTCTTTGATGGTGTCTATTAAACCCCATCTACTCATGGGGATAAATTTCATACCTTTTCCCAAAAGTTTAGCACAAGTGTGGTCTATCTCCATATTGGAATAGTTGTAAACCTTAAAGCCTTCACATGTAATGATCCTAGGCAATGTAATATTCCCTTGTTCATTGGACAAATTCACATTTAATTCATTTAGGTCAATGCCGGGGCTGTA
This sequence comes from Protopterus annectens, assembly GCF_019279795.1. Taxonomy (NCBI): domain Eukaryota; kingdom Metazoa; phylum Chordata; order Ceratodontiformes; family Protopteridae; genus Protopterus; species Protopterus annectens. Next base: position 1,857,566,983 of record NC_056743.1, on the reverse strand, counting down.
AAACTTGTCTGTCGTAATGGGTGGCTGTTCCATAGTGAAGGAGAACCTGTCAGAAGGGATGGGATCATCCTGTATTATGTTTTGTGCCACTGCTTTTGAACCTTCCATGCTGGAAAATACCTTCCCCCCTGAAAATTTTCTTCCCTGTCTGGGTGTGTAGATTCTTTCCTTCTAGTGTGCTGTTGCTTCCGGCCCTCTTTCACTCTATTGCTAGGCCAGATGTAGGCCCTGTTGTTGTTATATGCATCATTATCTCGCTGCATTTTCCTATTTTTTCTCTCGACTATATTGTGGACATTTTTGTCAGCTAAATTGAATTGTTTCAAATATAAGTCCTTAAAACTTGCATAATCTTGATGATGAATAATATATTGATTCATACGCTCTAACTCTTCAGATAATAAACTCAGTTTTTCATCTTGATATTTAATAAGTAACTTCATAAATTCAAAACCACATCTATCGAACAGACCATTGAATTCATTCATAACCCCTATAGAATAACTGATTCCTAAGGGTAGTTTAAAAAACCGAAGACCTTTTGGTACCATATTTGATTTTAAACAATTAAATAAATAACTACTGTCAACTTTAATATTTTTATAATTAGTTAATTTTTTGCCATAATCTAATATATACTCCCTTAAAGGAAAATGGCTACTTCCATTAATACAATCTTGGTCTTCTAATTGATTTTTGTTATAAGCAAAATAATCACGGTTATCACATACAAATTGTTCAAAAACATTATCACCATCACATATATTGTCCATAGGATGACTGACACTGGTATTGTACACAGAGTCTTTGAGCTCACGAGAATGCATTCTCTTGGGGCTCGTATAATTATGCTCATGATTGTGAAAAACAGTACCTGTTTTGTTCAGAGCATTGGGAGCTCTATTTCTTGCATCCCTCTTGGTTTTAGGACGTGCCCCACCATACTGCCTATCCATGCGTTTTTTGCAGACGCTATAATCGAAAGTAAAATCATGTTCCGTGACATCCAGGTGCTCGTTCAGCAAGTTCACATCTTCTATATGTGTAAGATCCAAGGTTTTGGTGTCATTCGCTATGTAGCCGGTCGATACAGCCCCCGTTGTATGCTGACCTGATACAAAATCGTGGACCCCTTGCGTGCCCACAAAAGCTTTAGGAAAACATTGGTCCGGTGTACTCACATTCCCACAACCTTGTGGTTTGTTTCTGGTTGTGCGCGCCTGCGCATTGGTTCCCTGATACGCAATATTTGCGTCGGATTCCTCATCTGAATGCACGGAGACTAGATGTGCCTTCACAACCTCCGTGGATATGTTAGAATGTATCTCCTCCACATTGGCAGCAATATTCTTGTTAGTAACCAGTTCACTGATCAAAGTTAGTAATTTGTGGACTTCGCCTTGTAGGGCTGTGAGATCAGCTCTAATGTCAATAATACTGTCCTTCGACAATGAAGCAGAGGTCTCCAAAATTTCCGCCATCCTAATAAGACTAGATACAAAAAACAGCAGCAACGACTCAGGAACAATAGATGGTGGAAATGGAAACTGCTCGTACGACAAGACAGCGTATTCAATAAATATTTTGATGGCAAAAACCAATCAATAACTATTACAGGTTAAGCGCTTTCGACTGTTACCCAGTCTTCTTCAGAACACAGTCAATAAAATCCATTCAACATTTGTACTGGTAGTAGTGCATTAATTGAATAATTAGTTCATAAAACCGCCAAATTTATTAAAGTCACAAGTGCATAACCAGCACATAAGCCCTAAGTACATATGTAAACAGTGAATTATACTAAAAAAATTGTGCAGAATAATCTGCAAGCTGATGGTAATAAAAAATGGTGATCCTAATACTGCTATAATATTTTATAAATATTTTTTAAAAATTTTATAAAAATTCCTATAAAAAATTCCATATATAAAAATGTTTTTGTATATAAAAAATTGCCTATGTACAATTATACCCACTCTGTTATTATGTGTATACATGAAGAGTCACTAGGCTGAATGATGATAATGATAATAATAATGAAAATAATGTCATAAAAACTGAGAACTCTCAAAATTTATTCCAAGGCTAAAAAAGGTTTGATGCTGATATACTCATTGAGGCCAGGTGGTCTCGTAGCATCTGTAAAAATCTGCCATTTACTCTCACTGAGAGACAATTTCATTTTCCAGTCCCCTCCATAAGGGACTGTCTCAACTTGATCTATGATAGAGAATAGGAACTTGTGATCATTGCCTTTCTCCAAAATATGTCTATATAGTGCATTTTTAGAATCTTGTTTACCTATTTTATACATATGCTCATAAATCCGTCTGTTTAACTGTCTCTCTGTTTTACCTATGTAATGCGCATTGCATGACGTACATATTGCAAGGTAAACTACCTGCTTGGATCTACAATTCCCTTTCCTACTAATGATAGTTAAAATATTTATTGAATACGCTGTCTTGTCGTACGAGCAGTTTCCATTTCCACCATCTATTGTTCCTGAGTCGTTACTAATAATGTTGTTACTACTAATAATGTTGAAATTTTACCAACAAATAATGGAATGGCTAACAGTTTGAATGAAACCACTAACAATGTGAATTTATATCCTACTGTGGTACAGACCAAAGGAAAGGGTAGGAATGGTGAAAATAATCCAAATACGAATGTTATGGGTATGGTCAATTCCATTAACACTAAGAATGGAAACACATCAGTAGTAAGGAAAAAGGTAGTGTCAATTGACAATGGGAAGGATGGGGACATGAATACTTTTGTACGTGATGTCCCTTTCCCAATACAGTCCCCCCGGCTCAGAGGAAGATCACGATCTATGAGCAGGGGGAGACAGAAAAGGAAATTGGTAGAGACAGATCAGGTAGGACCCACGTTGAAAAAGATGTGGGCGAGAAAAGGGAATCCCTAGTTATTAATCTATCACATAAGAAGCTTAGTCCTTACGAGGAACAAGTTTTAAGTAAGGGTCTGTCATTTATACCCAGCAGAATGAGTGAATTTACAGATTCCATCATAGACATTAAAATGTTCGTTAGGAACATACAATTAAAACTTGATTTTGGACAAGCTGATAAAGATAGAGCAACAGATGCCTTTAAACCAGTAAGTACTTATATTCCAGCACTGCACCCGGTGCTTGACACCTTTTCTAGGCTGGTAGAAAATGATTTACATGAGTATTACTCTGAAGGGAAACTGAAAAAGAATAATAAGAGTAATTTGACATTTTTACAAAGAAGAGCTTTACAAGATTTAAAAAATGATAACACTATTATAATAGTACCAGCAGATAAAGGCGGACCGATTGTGGTTATGGATTCTGAACACTATTCTAATAATATGAAGGTGATGTTAAGCAGTGATGGATTTTATACGAAATTAGATATTAATGAAGTGATGACTAAAATATTTAGGGTATATGACACTATTGATGATTTATATATTAGTAAATTAATAAAGAAAGATTTTTACAAATTTCTCAAAGTTGATTACCCTTTGATCCCTATTTTGAAAGGCCTCCCTAAAGTTCATAAAGGTTTGGACAACCCCCCGATGCGACCTATAGTATCAGGTCGAGGGTGGTTGACGGAACCTTTTTCATTATTTGTTGAACATCATTTAAGAACAGTGGTAGAGGATAATTCTAACATTTTGAAGGATAGCAAACATTTTTTACTTGATTTATATGACTATCTATCCAATAGTGAAGATGTTAATGAATACTTCTTGGTCACTTTTGACGTGAAAAGCTTATTCACAGTTATACCCAATGCTGTAGGTATAGACAGTGTCCAAAATTATTTAAGGAAGTACACTGATATGGATATTCAGTTCATAGAACTCCTGGCTTTGTTCCTAGAAATTATATTAGAGAACAATGTTTTTCTTTTTGAGGATGATATGTACATACAAAATGATGGCGTAGCTATGGGCACTTCTTGTGCCAATAGCTACGCCAACATTGTAATGGCAGAATGGGAAAGAGAGAGCTTGTTCCCCTCTATGTCCTTTAAACAAAATGTCACCTTTTATAAGAGGTTTGTGGATGACCTCTTTTTGGTATGGAAAGGAAGTGAGACTGCATTACTAGAATTTGAGAAAGATATCAATAAATTAACTAACTTTCTGTGTTTTACTATGAGTTATTCCAGGGAGTATATTTCCTTTTTAGATGTAAATGTTATGAAGCTAACAAATGGAATTATTAATACTTCAGTACATAGAAAGACGTGTTTTAGGAACACTTTACTGTATAGGAGCAGCATGCACCCTAAACACATTTTTGACAATGTTATAAAGGGTCAGATTATGAGGGCCTCAAGGCTCAACCCTACAGAGACTGGGTTTAGTGAAGAAATAGAAGGACTGAAATCCAGATTATTGGATAGATTAAATAAAGAAAGAGATGTTGAGAGAACAATACAAGAAGTTTATAGTATGAGAAACACAAGGGCACATCCGTATTTTTCCAGTAGAATAAACATAGAGACTGAAGTCAGTTTCAAGGATAAGGAATCAGAACCTAATAACACCTTGGTTAGTTTACCATTATTTTACACTAGAGATGTTAATGATATAAGAACCATTATAGAAAAACATTGGCATTTGCTAGGACTAGAAGATGAGATTAGAATTTTAGTTGGTGAGAAACCTAGGTTTAGTTATAAAAATAAACTAAATCTAAAAAGAATGTTATGCCATAAAGTTCGAAATGTATACCAAACACATCCTACTAACACAACCCCTTCTCGTAGCTGTAATCAATGTGGTTTAATTAACACTGATACAACCTTTAAGTCACCAGTGTCAGGAAAAATGTTCACTTTCTTTACTGGCACTACATGCAGGATGGAAAATGTGATCTATCTAGCCCAGTGCTGTTCCTGCACAGCGTTTTACATAGGTAAAACGAATAGACAGTTTAGAGAAAGGATAAGGGAACACGATTACTGCATAAGGATAGGGGATGAGTGAAATGCCCTAGCCAAACATCATAAGATAAAGGGCAGCACACACAAATTTAGCTTTTTTGTCCTACAGATTGTAAATAATACCCCAAGGGGAGGGGACTTAGAAAATTATACCTTGGAACAAGAGACTAGATGGATCATCAGATGTAAGGCTGATTGTCCCCCTGGTCTTAATGATAAAGTAAGCCTACATCCGTTTTTAAAGAAAAGGAGATTAGGAAGAGCCTTGAAATATTAAGCTCTAAGACTGTTGCTGCATACAGGTTTTTATGTACATGGGAAATTTTTTAGATGTTAAGAAATTGTTTTGATATATACAAAAATTTTTTATATATGGGATTTTTTATACACATAAAAATTTTTTAGATTAATATAATTACACATTATAGTCATATTCTCATTTTACAATGGAATTCATTAGTTACTACGAGTTCAATATGTTGATATGAATGTGTGCAAGATGGTTTTTAAAATACATTGAATGTCATTAATGCAAAGATATGAAATAGGAGTTTTGCACCATCTGGTGGATGAAGAATGAATTACGTGTAGTTAAGTATAACATTGAAGTTCAATGAATGAAAGAAAATTTCTTAACATGAGTAGCTTAAACATGAAAATACATAATTATGTATAGTAGTATATTGAGTTTCGTGATTTTAAGTATAAGAGGCTGCAACACAATAGTGTTGCAGTTCGAAATTAATTCAATTGAATCAATTATTTGAACTGTTTGATTTTTTAATTGGCATGACTATATAAGGACTGTGCTTTTTACATGGTTTGTACAGTCTGAGGAAGCCCTTTTTAGGGTGAAAGCACTAACTGACATAAATAAAGAACGTTCCTGGTTGTTTAATCTATGAGTTGGAGTCATTACTTCATTACTTGATTTCGTTGGGCATTGATGGTTGTGTCGTATACAAGCTGAAGCGTTCCTGCACGAGACTGGTTTGCTGATTTTATTGTTTTTATCAGCAGGAACGCTGTATCTCTAGTGGGACGTTGTCGCTATTTGGTTTATTCACTGTAAAATACACCTTTGGGAACAAAACAGCCTGATAATCTCTGTGGTGTGTCCTGTAACAGTGTAATGTTGTAGTGTGATATAGTGCTTTGGAAGGGGTTCTATTCTCACACATGGCAAGTGTGTGTGTTTCTTTGTCTCTGTAGGGTGCAATGCTTTTGAGGCCAGTCACAGTCACTACAACCTCCAATGAACTTCTTTGGCAAGCCTTCTGATGTCATACCCAGTGAAATACACCTTTGGGGAAAAAAGTGCTCCAGTAATCTCTGTGGCACATCCTGTAAGGGCATAATGCTGTGGTGTAATAAACTAGTTAGGTATGAGTTCTTATCCCAGACAGGGAAAGTATGTTTGTGCTTGTCATTCATATTCTGTGTGGAAGTGGCTGTGAGTGTGTAACAACTGGACTCATTGTAGAGTGCATTTTGCATATTTCTTATATGGTGGCCCTATTATATGTCAAAATACATACATACATACAAATGTTTCAAGCACGGGCATTAAGGCCCTTCTAGCTTGCCAATATACCAAAACACTTGTTCCCATAAAAAATGTCCAGGCTGTTCTTAAAAATATCTAAACTAGTGCTTGCTTTAATGTAATTTGGTAGTATGCTCCAAGCACCAGCTACTCTGTCAGAGAAACAATTAGTACACTTCTCATTCCTATAGAATCTTCTACACCGGTTATCTGATGATTCTCTAGTACTTTTTGATAACCCCAAACATTCCCAGAGGTAGTTGTCCCTAAATGCCCTATATACCTGAATAAGAGCTCCTCTTAAATATCTGTAAGAGACAATGTACAAGTTTCAGATATTTTAGTCTTTCATAATAACTTAGATTTTCACATCCATGGATGTTCTTATTATATTTCCTCTGTACTCTTTCCAGTTTATTCATGCTTGTTTACCTATAGGGTTTCCATATTGTTATTCCATACTCATGTTTGGGTCTAATGTAACTAACAAACAATGACTTCATTATGTTTGATTTCCTAGACTTTATAAATCTTTTTATACAACCTATAGTTCTATAACTATCATTAGCCAATTGGTCCACCTTACTAGGGTAACAGATGTGAAATAGCTGAGAGGCTGGGGTGGCAATCCATACATGTGACATCAAGGCCTGGAGAATAAAGTTGGCAACCCTTGTATTACACAGAGAACACTCTCAACCCATGTCTCATACACAAACACACTTGCCTAGGCAGCAACCGCTATGTTGGTAGTACCCTGCATATTGCCCACAGATAGTAACCATGGTGTGATTGCAGTGGACTACAAAGGGCATGGCACTCTGTCCATCAGTACAATAGACACGTACATGCAGACAGTGTGCCTTCACTATGTTCCCCACTGGATGCCTGCAACACCTCTGGTGCCATCAAATGTGACCCACAAAGGACATACCATGCCTTAAACACATGCCCTGCTTGGACAGATGCCACTGACACCAGGGAATACTTGTATCATGCTATCAATGTAGGTGCAGGGTCAACCTGCTCTCCATTACCAGTTCCTGGCACATGAGGCCAGGACAGGCACATCTGATGATAACAATCTGGGTACACAACATGGGCCAGACACCCCAGGTACAGTTCCACATGTCACTGTACATGCATGTTGGATGTTTACACATCCCAGACAGCATCCATGTCATGGACTAAAGAACATATACATGGCAAGCATTGCACAGCAATGGCCACACACAATAGTTACCCAGGTGACTGGATGGTGAATACAATACCTACCTGTGTGGGCCAATCCAGACACTACACCCCTGAGTCACACTGCAGATCACTGTCATGTGGCCTGATGCCAAGGTATACCCTTCACCTAGCCTTGTATAGCCTTCTGGCACAGTCAACCGCTACACACCCATGAAGAAATGCATGTATGCATGTCAGTACTGGCACCCTGTGTCTGTATGTGTGGTGTATGATGCTTTCAACCACATTCACACTCATTACAACCCCAATTAGCATACTGAAGCATGCTGTCTGATGCCAGACACCTTCACATATCTTTTTCCCATATAACCTCTGGATAACCCCTATGGTGCATGTGATACCTGCACAGTACTGTATTGTGGCAAATAACTAGTTAGGAAGTCTATTCCTGACCCTGTCAAGTGTGCCAATGTGTGTGAGGCCCTGAAAGAGTGTGGCTGTGTTGACACTGACACCTGTTCATGTGGACAGGCATGTCTAGTACACTTACTGTATCTCTACCATATCACTGTTGCAGATGTCACTGACCATCACATATATGTTTGGACAACTCCTCAACATGTAAGGCATGTGGAGCATACAATAACTGCATAGACATGTGATAGCAATACATAGTCAGTCAGTGGTTTGAAATCCTGTACTGGTAGGTGTGTGACACAAACATGCTTAGGTTTTACTCTCCCACTCCCTCCCTGACTTACTTTGTCTCTGCCTGTCTCTCTCACTCCCTCTCTGGTGGATGTGGAGAATTACACCTGCTTTGCTTAGACAGCAGCATGTGTTTTGTAAGTCATGCTCATGATCAGCTGATGGCCTCTGCATGAATTGCAGCCCTTCTCTAGCTGATTCCATGTGGAATAGGTGTGGTAACATTCCCATAGCCAATTGCATGGAAACACACTCCAATATCTAGGGACATCATGTTGGTGTTGGGTCTTTTCATTAACTGTGAGCAGGACCTAGATCTGGCGTTTGGCAAACAGCATCATAGATGGATTTGGGATTTACCTCTAACAACATACACTATGGAAACAGGCCAACACACAGGAGGGTAATGTGCCTGACATGACTACAGAATGTAAGTGTTGCTATTCTGCATTTGGAGTAATGTCGGTTTAACAGGGTGTGTGTGGATGTGGCTGGTCTACATGTTTTAATACCTGTCATGACAGTGCTATTTTTGAGGAAACCCCCATCTGTAGGGTCATCTGTAGACTGGGCAGTGTGTGGTACCTTTTGTTTATTATGTTACTCACCTATCTGAGAACTGCAGAAGCATAATGTGAGGATTGTAGTCAGTACATGGTGACAGCCATGAGAGTTACTGACTTCATATCGCTCATAGAACATATGTTAAAACAAACACTGTTAGAATAGTAAATGTATGAGGTTATAACTGCAACATGTCAATATTGGCCCTATGTGTGTGCCTCCAGCCACAACTCTATCAACCTTTGTACATATGACATGCAGTAAGGGGTGCATATGTTATGTACACCATTATTTATTGACATCATATCTGATAACAAGCCAGTGAGATATCAGACTGCTACACATGTTATGTATAGTAGGGGCTATATTTGAGGACATAACCTGGGCATTCTGTGGTTGTGTGTACAGTACTGAGGTCTGTGTACTTATGGTGATTGTTGACATTGTGTGTTTTGCAAATATGTACCTTGGCCTGTGTACAGACTGTGTTAGATGTCATTGTTCTTGGTCCTGTTCTATCTGATGTTACATGATGCTCCAGTGTATGGTACCCTATTGGCTTACATGTTCAAAGGGCCAAATAGACTCATTTCCCATACCACAGACAGGCATCAGACCACACTATGTAGTGGCCCAGTATATGTAGGGTTAGTGTGTGGGTGGCATATATGAGGATGGTATTGATCAGACAGTCCATATACTGTAATATTAAGCTAGCTAACTATATGTGGCTGTGTTCACATTGATTGTGGTTATGCACTTTCACACAGGTGTCTGTTACTCTGTGCTGTGACATGCCTGGAGATCCTGCTATATTTGCAGGTACATGTGTATTCCCCCATAAGAAATGTAGGCCAGTGTTGTGGCAATCTGCCTGTAGCCTGCACATTGCTTTGTTACATGCCTAGCAGCTTATTTTACTTACCCAGTGTGATGTAATGCCCAGATATTTGCCAGATGTACTGCTGCTGGGCCACCATAACTGTCATGTATTTCTGACAAAGCAGTGGGATGCTGTACAGATGTATGTCACTAACTAGTGGGTAGTATGTGGTCATGTGACCTCTGCACCAGCGGTTATTATGTGTCAGGATAGTCAGGAGTGTGTGAATGCATAACCTACGGGGGCAAATGTATTCCAGTATTTACATGATATACTCATCCACATGGCTGTTAGCATCCACATTATCAGGCTTGGTCCACATGTCTTGCACTAAGGGGTTCAGTATATACATCTGGACTGATGAGAGTGTGTCTGACTGTCCACATTTATTGGCCATATCTCTGTTGTAGTCCACAGGATCATTACTCTGCTTGTAGTGGTACTGTACTATGATGTCTTTAGGATGTCTGTCAGTAGCCAATGGCGTACATGTTAAAAGCAGATGTGACCTCCCACACACAACATGTCTGTTAAGTCAACCCCTATTACAGTAGCAACAGTCAACATATATACATGCAATACATACCTGACATCCCCTTGCACTAAGAGGTTGGGACTACTGGGGATGGGGTAGGACTCCACTCCATGTTCTTGATATATGGTGAACATATATGTATATATAATTATCCATATATCTATATAGATATATACACATATGCATATCAACATACATATATATATAAACACTGAAATATATACATATAAACAGCAGTATGTCTACACATATACAGATAAAGATATATATGCACATAAACTTACGGATATCTACATATATATTGACAGTAATAGATATATCAGGATAGATATGTATGCACATATAGTTATATATATATATCTACATATATATCTACATAAATAGGCATATCTGTACTCATAGGATGTGCATACATATGTAGCTATATATACATATATATGTATATATATGCATATATATATATATATATATATATATATATATATATATATATATATATATATATATATGTATATAGAAAGAGATCTACATATGACCATATATATGATGTACTATACTAATGTGTATACAGACATATGTATGAATATACATGTGTATGTACATGTAGACATATATCAACATATGTATATGTATATATCCATATTCCTGTCATGTGTAAACATCACGGTTGTGTATACCCTCCCAGCTGTATCTTACCTTATGTATCTGATATGTGTACATTATGATAAAACTACATATGTGATGTAACACTCATATTAATAACAAGTACTACACAATTGTGGAAGTAAAGGCAATTGTTCAATACTAATCAATATGTGTATTGACAGATATACTGGAAAAACAACAGCTGTCCTCACAGTAGTCATGGTGTAGTGGTTAAGTGTTGTGACTATAGTGTACAGGGTCCTGGGTTCAAGACCTGCAAGGGCTGTTCATTGTGTTCCTGGGCAGAACAAGGGCTATCGAATACAGAGTGGTTAAGGAAGTTTTGAGCAGCTTTAAGTGTGTTTGCACTGGTTTGCATGAAGCTAAGCAGTGCTAAGCTACGGGTAAATGTACAGGTGCTTACACAGTGTAGGCTTCCCTTACCAGTGCACAAATCAACTTAGCTGTTATATTGGAGCAATGTTGATACCTGCTAAGCATGGCTTAGCCCTGGTAATCAGTTCACACCACCCAGTCCAATAACATATCAGTATAATGACACCTGTAATAAGTGTATTTAATGTCATGTACAATACATACACATATGTGCTGTCATTACAGTAGCAAGGGGTGTGAGTGTCATGTCTGGGACACAGAAGTATGAGACCTGTACCGCCCTGTTATCTGTGTGAATGTGTTACATACAGGGGTAGTAGTCCAGGGTACATGCTGTCACACTGGCATGTAGTGTATCATGGCAGTACTACTGTTGACAGTGCTTCCCCAGGCAAGAGAAGACTGCTAAATGTAGTACCAACAACAGGCACACCTGCAGGCATAGATGGACTCTGAGGCCTCCCTGTTGTATCCCTGGTGTGTGAGCTGTGTCACAGTATATATCCCCTATTGGATAATGATCCGACATGTGGAATGTAACTGTAGACTACCATCTGTGCAGCACATGTTACTGAGGGTTTCCAACATGTAGTTGGCATACATATTATTGTTAAGCATCTATCTGTCAACACATTCATCCTACTGCATAGCTACTTGTCAAGCTGATGACTGTCAGTCCCAGTACAGATACAGGTATTCAGCTGGGATATGTGCAGCCAACCTATGCTTGATTGACACTGACATGTCTACCCAGCTGTGTAAGAACTGACACATATAGAAGACAACACCCTGTATGCACCACATGCCACAGGTGCCTCCACTACACTACCACAGTCAACAGAACATGCTTGGGTACAGGTCTCCATCACAGACACTAACCATGTGATGTAATATATGTTGCATACATGTCAACTTGATCACCTCAGTGGCCATGTGCAGGAGGCACCCAGAGGATTGGCTGATGAATGTCACTCTTACCCTGAGGGTCACCTCAGTGGTGTATGTCGATAGATTGCCTGCTGCCACATAGCAGGTGGCAGGCTACCACTGTACACAAATCCCCTACGCAACTCATCTCTCCATGGACAATAGCTAGGTGCTCAGCTATGACCACCTGCAGCAATGCACCCCAGTACTGGCACATGTGTACGTGTGCATTACTGAGTATCGCAGTGTCTATGTGTTAGCACACCTGTACTTAGGAATTCCATGAGGGCCTTCACAACCACTGCAACACCCATTGCCATAGTCAGTTGTGGCTTCTGCTGTATGGGACATTACATATACCCTGTTATGCTCCTCTTCATACTGGCTACATGAGCCTTGCAGTACCAGCACAACAGTATTGTACAAATGGGTCGATAGGCATGGGATATCCATTGAGTTCTGGCAAGTGTTTGTATGTGTGCATGTCCGTTTATCTGTAGGGTACAGCATTACGAGGCCACATACTCCTATTACAATACCCATTGTCACACAGTAGTACATATAGTGTTGTTACTGCCCATAGGTGAGGCATGGCAATGCAACACCCTACTATGCCTGTGTAATGTGCATTAGATGCATATCCCTGTAGTACCACTGTTGGAGTGCATAATAAGTTGTATCGCAGTTGTGGGCAATATGTGATGGTGGGTATGTCAGACTGTCATCATGGGTTTCGTGGAGTACAATATCCACTGGAGGATGTGGGTGCTGTGTACACTGTTATTACACCAAAGTACACTCGGTGTATGTCCCCTGTACCACTTTATGGTTACCACTGTCACCATCAACCATACAGGTAACTGATATCACAATCCAGCCCAGTTATGCGTGTGCTGTGTGCAGCCTACCTGTAACACATTGGACACAAGGTCAAGTTACTTAGCAGTGATTGGCCCAGGTCTTTCGGACGTGTGTCTGCCTGTTATGTGTCTTTTAATGTGTATATGAAGGTATGTCACACTATGTATTGTCCATATACACCCATTACATCCCCCATTAGCATACTGTACATGATGAGGATGTTCTGCATGTAACATGTAACCTGGAACACACCTCACCCTAAATGCTGTGTGGTGTGTGCAATGAAAGCCATACACTTATGTAGCACTACATACCTAGGTAGTGGTCTAGTCCCAGTGTTGCCAAGTAAGAGTGTGCATGTATGTGGATGGGTCTACATCAGGTTGCAGATTATACACATCCCAGTGGGGCACCTGTCCATTTGGCACAGGCAATAACTGTTAGACAAACCTATGACATGTCTTCAACTGTACCCCAAATATGTGACAGCCATGGTGTCACCAAAGTGCCATACCCCATTGTGGAATATGACTGCAGATCTTCCTCGTGCTGACAGATGTAAACCTACAACACAAATGGATAACATTATGGAGACCACAATCAACCATTGCAACTAACAGCTATAATGCATCATTGCTGGACAGCTACACTACCTGACATGTATGCATTTAACTTTACTCCTGACAACATGTTACACCGCAGTATTTTGGTTCACTGTAGTAATTCACTGTGTGCATCAGAACCATATTGGCCTGTACCTGCATTAATATTAAGGATGACAAGGATGTGGCACAGGTATCATCATATGTACAGGGTGTGTTGTTGGTTTGCCAGATGCTGAGAGTGGGCCATACATTTGACAACCTGTGTGTGGGTGAGGGGTGTAATGAGGTGAACTGGGCATGCTGATGTGGTGTATGTAGGTATAGGGTTGCCCTAGGTGTGTTCATATAGTGTGTGGGTATGCATGCACAAAATTCTGCCATGTGGCTGCCCTATGCAGGTGTTTATGGACAGCTGCAGACCATACCTGGCAGAGTGTGCAGTTCACTGCCTCTGGCCATGGACACATGGACTGTGTCTGCCAGGGGTTCCATGGGCATGCCCAGGTATAGGCCTCAATGTGCTGCTCTCCCCTGATGATGACGGATGTCCGTGGGAACCAGGTCCCTCCTGGGACTGGCCAGGATCATGTGCTCGTGGCCTGCTGTGGTGTGGTGTGGACAGTGCCCCGCCTGCAGTGCCAGGGCTGTTACTGCCACAATGTGAGCCCCTTAGTGTCCTAGCACACCTACGTTGACCGCCAGCTGTTGGCATTGCTGGCCTATGTCCATGTGGCCATTGCCACACTCCCACTTCATGTTCAAGCACAGACAAACTACGGTCAATGAGGGCCATCATCTCACCAGACCATCTATCCATGAGCTCAGTATAAGCACGGATAGCACCAGATAGTTCATGGAATTTGTCACTTGCAGATGTGAGAGCAGCCCTCTACAGCCTCAGGCCCTGTCTGGTGTAATGTTCCATACGTGCCTGCACCACCATGACAGCATGAAACATGCGCCTGCTAGTACCAGTGTAGAGCATCTGCCAGGAGCATGATGACCAGTGGCCCTACTATGAGCACTCTGGGACATCTGCCTATGAGGTTCCCTGCTGGACATCCGGCTATGCCTGCTGTGACTAGACACAGTAGGCATGATTACCACACTCTCCTGTGCACTGCCACTAAATGCCAGCTGTACCTCTGCTATGGCGACTGGTGAAGGGGTATGTATAGGCACTGAAACTGTGTGGGGTTGGGGTGCCTAAAAGGGGGATGTCAAATGATGGCACTGTTTTGGCCCCTGACAACCCCACCTGTGCCTCAGTACTACTATCATCATCTTCGGTGTCTGTATGGACACCAACATCAGATTGCATGCAGGCGGGACCCTGACCCACCTCGCCACCTGTGGGGGAAAACAAAAAACGCACTTTATGACCTGTACTGCATTGCATAATTGTACACACATATATACACACACACACACACACACACACACACACACACACACACCATCTTAATAGCTACCTATCCGTGACTTTACAGACAGTCCCACATTTATTCCCATGTGTTCTCCATCCTGCATCTCATGTGGTAACATACACTCATTAATACAACTCATTAATGTATCATTCCTCTAAATGCCTAGACAAGTGATCATAATACAAGACCTGTTACTCCATTACCTCCCTGACCTGAGCGGAGTGGTTTTACAGGGCCTCTTTGCTGTCATTCAGTGTTCACCCTGTGTATGTCTGGAAATCATGAGCATGGCCCCTATATGTGAGGGGCTACAATGTTCAATCCATAATATCATGTACAGGAGTGTCATGTGTAAGTATTGCTCCGTACATGCCAGATATGCTGCTCAATCAACCTGTCGTGACAACTGTAATATATGGATACACTCCCTGGTATTGTCTAGTAATTCCCTAATGCATCTGTAGTGCTGCATATGTGGGTTGTCAGTCACATCTCTGCTGAATGTGATATTAAGGGTATACCTGGTGTATACCTTCCCTCCCAATGCATGTTCCATGCTACAGACCTTATCATACTATCAGCTGCCCTGTGATTACATATATGACAAGTATTCCTGGTGTGTCATGTGTCAGTCGATGTACTGCACGATCCCAAAGGGAAGTACTGCTGTATGAACAACCCCACAATCCCACATGTGCATACATGGGCACCCACACAAACACACACACACATGCACACACGCACCCTACAGGCATTACCCCACCTCCACTTCACCAGAGTGACCCTATAGACAAAATAACCACCCACTGAGACACACACGCACACACACACACACACACACACACACACACACACACACACACACACATGCAGGTGAGGTAGTACAATGATAGCACACACAGTCCTCCTATTACCCATCTGTCAGCATGCATAACATCTGGTACACAACAGCATGCAGTGCAGCTATAGTAAATCCATGTTAGTAACAGTATACCTGTGTGTGATGCATGTGCTGCGTTAGTAGGTGGTGCCCCTTCCCTTGGATACCACTGCATCCATGTACACAGTATTGCTGTGTATCTGTTCTGTACCCTGCCATGAACTGTGCACCAAACCTCACATGTGTACAACCCATTGCTGAATGTGTAGTACTACGTCAGTTATGTCAGCTCTAATGCTCAGAGCCCCTATGTTTTTCAACAACACATACCTGGGATGATATGTGGACAGAGGTAATTTGTGAATGCCTGATATCTGGTTTACAGATCTCAACATCAGCGGACCATGTATGACCAATCAAATACTATTACACTGACAACCGTCAGAGCATAACATGGCTATGGGGAGTGTACACACCCTTACTGATATGATGCACCCTTCCTTGATCTGCGATGGGACCACATCACCACATATAGTAACAGTACATGAGCATGATATGTGACATACGTCCTGTACATTCACATACAGTGTCTACGGAATGTGTTAGGATGCAGGGATGCTAACCATGATGCACACACTCTGTGTGTGCATATGTGTGTACACCCTTATCATGCCGATTTGTTGTACCTATTGTTATGTGTACTACACCAGTCACTACTCCAGACAAGGATATACTAGCATGGGCCATCTGCATTTGCCTGTGCATGTTCAGTCTTCCCTACACGTGTCCCACAAATCTGCATGACTGAAAGGTCTAGTCATGTGCACATCCCTTGGTGTTCACACACTGCCATCACTATTGCTGTGGGGGTAGAGTTATGCCTGCCACAGTTCCTGAACCTGACTGTGTGCAGATACAGCCATTTTTAGCATCCTTTGGATCCCTGCTGCAGTGCACTGGTCTGTCATGCTGACACCCCCCTCCCCACCTTCAGACTTTTTGCAGATGCTTGACAAGTAAGGACTACACATATGTGTCAGTTTGCAGTCTCCCACACACTGCACACCACATGTTACAGACTAGTCCCAGCTGATAATGTGGACCACAGTAATATGTTATGCCATAGTGTGACTCTGGTATCTGTATACGGGTGATGTTTTACACATGTCCCTACTGTATAGGCCATGTCTCCCACCATTATGATACTCCCTGTGGACACATTCCACAATGACAGGTTGTTAGTTATCTTGAAGGTGTCTGACATACCCTTCCAATACCCCATCATGGTCACCACTGTGATGCCGTGCATTTAACAGCAACAATAAGTGCACATGTACAGCATGCTTTCTGGGAAGGTGTGTTAGATGTGTGCATGGAATATACCATAGCCATTACATGCCCAGTGTACTGGCAAGCATCAACATAAACCATACCGGCTACAGGCTGCTGCCTTGGTGGTATACCGAAGGGCCTGCATGAGAGGATGAGAGATGCAAATTCAATGGCCACACTTATGGCATTGCTACAGGGTGGGTGCAGCATTACAGTACATCAACAGTATGCCCACAATACTACCATTTATGCACATCTGTTTATCACTACTATGCAGCAACAAACTATATCTATGACATGTCAGATATGCATGTTCTACCTGTACAGATGCAGACGCATATGCAACAGTGGTCTGTTGATGTGCCCTGTGGCCTTACCTGCATGCTCCTCAGCCAGTGTGTGTGTAACACCCACCTCCACAATGGTGTCCAGCAGTTGTTCGCTATGTAGACAGACAGGTGCCATGAGGCTGTTGAGGAGCTCCTCAACACATGTTAGGGGCAATGGGTGGCACAACCCCCCTGTTGCGAGATGATCCCCACTGGACTGCAGCAGCATGCCAACGGGCATTGTGAAGCAGGTCAGAACAATGATGCTGGACCTGCTTATAACTGCAATTGTGCAGTCTGACATCATTAAGCCTGTGGACTAGGTCGTACCACAGGGTGGTCCACTCCTGCTGCTCAGGGGTGGCCTGGCCAAACAGGACAGGGTAGTGCTGGATTAGGTGGTTTATCACTATGTCATTCTTGGCAGCTGAGTAAGCCAGGAGCCATCCATGTGACATCTTGCCTGAAAGACATAAAGATGGAAACAGGTCTGAGCAACTCATACGGCAAGGTTACCACAGTTCTTAACACACATCTCTGTCACCCCCCCATCATATCAGCAACAACAAACTGTACACATAACTCAATAGGTATGGCTACAGCTTATCTAACAGTGGGACAGATATTGTATTGTACCACACTTTGTGCTATGTGTTTGTAGCCATGTTCCCTGTGTGGACACTATCATTGCTAGCCTGTTACAGACTATTCACCTGCATGCCATTGTCAGGTCCACTATGGTTCCATATATGCCTGTGGTATGCTTGCTATGTGATTTCTGCACATCTGACATTCTGTGTTATTGGGGATATCTATGCATGCTGTTGGACATGTTCTAGGATTGTGAAGACTATTACTACCCACATATGTTCTATAACAATGACACAATAGCATGCTTAGGGAATATTTGCCAGCAGAACCACCTCTCCAAACTCATCTGCCTATGTTACCAGGCCACATCACATGTGGGACCCACCCTGGGGCCTCCTCATATACTGGTCCAGCACTACCTTCAGGTGGAACCAACTCAGGACATGTTGTTCCCCCCTTGGGGGTGCACACAGACATGATCTTGTCCAGGGTCTGTTCCATAGCGGCCTCCACAGACACATGTGGGATTTGCTACATCACCTTTAGGCACCCCATACACATTCACAGGGTCCACATGCTCCTCCTGCTCAGTCTCTAGGCCAGGCACCTTCAGGACTTGGACTGCTGTTATTAGTAGAGAGTGGGTGGGAGGCTTGTTCCCATTGTGGCCATATTGGGGCCCATGGGGCTTCCACCTCACAGACCTTATACACCATCCAGGGTGTTTACCCACCACATGTGTCACATACCACCCCCTGCAGGTTGACCTCTATATCTATCAACCCGGACCACCTCCACAACTATACCTGCCATACTTCCCCATATTCCCATTCTCTACTTCACAGACAAGGGCAATGTGGTCCCAACAAGGGGTTCAGATGTGACATACCCATCCATGTTGCACACACTGACAGCTGCATATATCTGTGTGCATTGCTATGAGTGATGTTCCCTCACACATAGCATACAGCACTATGGTGGTAATATAGGGGTCATGTATTTACATACATATGTGTGTGTGTGTGTGTGTGTGTGTGTGTGTGTGTGTGTGTGTGTGTGTGTGTGTGTTTGTATATATGTAGACATGTGCAGATGGGTATATAGCTATATATGTGTAGATACATATGATGTATATATGTGTTTATATATATGTCTACATATGGGTATCTGTTTATCTGTGGACATACATGTATGTATGTATGTATATATATATATATATATATATATATATATATATATATATATATATATATATATATATATATATATATATATATATATATATATATATATATATATATATATATATATATATATATATATATATATATATATATATATATGTATATATATATATATATATATATATATATATATATATATATATATATATATATATATATATATATATATATATATATATATATATATATATATATATATATATATATATATATATATATATATACATCTGTACACGGATCTAGGAAGTTTGAGGTTTGATCGAAAGATCAAATGTCCGAATCCATTATCACCTAACATACTTTACCGAAAGCGCTTTCACCAAAAAAGCACTTATGGTGAAGTATGTTTAAAAAAAAACACAGCATTAAACATACTTCTAGGCAGGGGGCAAGACCCCTGCACCCCCCCCCCATGTGGTAGGCTGTGCTCCCTACACCTCCCTACATTAATATTTTCACTCCAAGGTCGCACTACAGTGGGGAAAAAGGAATTTTCCCTTATCTGCACTGTAGTATGACCGGCACAATGAGCATACTTATCCGAAAGTGCTGCTTCGGTGAACAACACTTTTGATTAGGTATGCTTGGTGATTTCTGCTTCGGTGCAAGTGCATTTGGGGATCTGTACAGATCCCATGTACACATATACATACCTATATATGGGGTACATTCAGATATCAGGTCCAGAATATCACAGCACCTTCCTGCACAACTGCACAGTTCTGCCTTGTTACAACACAGACAGGTGCCACATATAGACACAGCCTAACATTAGGGGGTATATGTAGGGCCAGATTTCAGGTAACCCTATTACACCCCTATAGCATTCCAGCATGCTACAATACAGGTTAACCTGAGTATCCTGCAAGTGGTGGGCTGTGGAGCCCACGTGTCCATCATTATGGCATTACTTCCACCACCAGCTATTGACCACAGT